>NC_134870.1:46808876-47135467 GCF_049852395.1 Peromyscus maniculatus bairdii | reverse complement strand
AGGGCAGGAACTCAAACAAGGCAGGAACCCGGAGACAGGAGCTGATGCAGAAGCCATGGAAGACTGCTGCTTCGCTTACTGGCTTGCTCATCATGGCTTGCTCATCTGCTTTCTTACAGAACCCAGGAGCACCAAGGATGGCACCACCCACAATGGGATGGGCTCTCTTCCATCAATCATTAATTAAGAAAAATACCTTAGAGCCAGGTCTTATGGAGGCATTTTCTCAATTGAGATTCCCTCCTTTTAGACAATTCTAGCTTGTGTCAAGTTGACATAAAATTAGCCAGCACAGGATGCAAAATACCGATGAATAATTTCATTTTATTATTTAAAGTCATGTTTATCTTGGAATTAATAATGGCCTCATTTTTTCATTAGCCTGGTTTTGTGTTTTGAAATATTTGATAAAATGATCAAATGTTGCACCTGTTGGGGAACTGTGGGAAATGACCCCTTTAAATGAAATTTTTGTAAGAGGTAAGCCTGTCATATATCATTCTTATGCTTTTTCTTGTAAACACCTTTACTGTAGTTTCCTGTGGAATATAATTTTAAAAGGAGTATTCTAGGATTTGGGTCTAGGTTTACAGATTTTTACGTAGTTGAAAACCTAAGTGCCTGAACTTATTTTTAAAACATGAAGTTTTTTTTACACACACATTACTAAAAATCCTTTAGTAAAGGTTCTGAATTAAGGCTTTCGGAGATTTATAAAGACAAACACTCTCTCTGATAGGGTCTAGTTCTGACACTGAGGGAAATGAGATCATCTCACAGGCAATGGTGAGGTTAGCAACATGATTTGCACTCATGTAGTAAAGAACTTGAAAGGATTTTGATATTTTTGCAGCTTTTATGAGAAGGTAAAGAGCAGGAAACTCAGAAAAAAGTGCAGACCAAACTTGACAGGCGATTCTTTTAGTCTACATGTAATTGTCTTTGAATGGTTCTGTAAGATAGGAAGTTACTATTTCCTGGTGGCGATTTGTTCCCTTTGTCTTATTCAGCAAGAACCCACACTGACAAAGTATAGTAGACTAGATGAGATTGCGAGTTTTAAAATAACTGCTTGTATCGGGCTCAGTACAGTGTTAGTTATAGGTACACATTTTACCCCTCCTGATTCTTGTATAGTCTATTGGATGGAAAATCAAAGTCCTCTATCTTATATAATCTACATAAGTCAAGCCTGGATCAGCACACACATACCTTTCTTGATATTTTTATTATATTTTAATATCCTTTTAGTACTGGACTCAGCTATTGTTTCTTTGAGGTAATGTGTAAGGTCAGGAATACAGTTTCATCATTAAGTTAGCTATTCTTTGTAAGCTACTGTTCAAAATTTGGGAAAATAAGGCCCATGCAAGAAGACAATTGCCTTTATTTAGCATATAAATGATTATAGTACTTTGGATTAGCTGAGGAATTCTTTGAATGGCAATGACCTGAGAAAACTTGGATTTGAATCCAAATTGCTCATAGATTTAATGGCATAGCAAGCATAATTTAAAGGTTGATAAAAGAATTCTAATTAATTGATGCATTTTTATTGAAGATAATATTACAAATTCCAACCTGTTGAGTATGTGTTCCAGAAATTAAACCCTGAGTATTTAAACTGATGACTTTATGTTGAGGCTGGGGCCTAGTGTGTATAAATAAGTATCAATATGAAACAGAGTTCCTGCTCCAAAGGGAATAAGATATTTATTAGTCACAGAACAAAAGCAAGTTAAAAAAAGAAAAACCCACAAAAATTCTCATAAAACACAACAGGAAAACCCAATGCATTATTAAATACAAGGTTGGGGGCATCAGGTAGGCGGATTATAGCAAAGCTAGGAAGCATGTCCTAGACTACTGATGCTGGCTTAATCATCCTTAGTTATTGGGGGGTGGGTAGAACTTAGCGGTCTGCTAAATTCACATACTCCAAAGGATTTACTTGATAATCACAGAGTGTTAGCCACAGAGGCCAGTGTTAAATGACTGTTAAGGAGAGCAAAGACAGCCCAAGGTAATTTTGGCTCTTCATCTGTGGCTCCTCATATTCACCAAGTTCTAGTTAGTAAGTCTGCAGTCACAGGTGTGACTTCTTCAGGGACTTTTAGTTGACATCAGTAGACTGAAATCTAGTATTATATAGTAGTAGCAGCGCTGGAGAGCACTGCACAAAATTTTCATTTTTAAAGTTAAACCCAAGAAGAAAAGATTAAGTAACCTGCTCATGTCAGTTACGATGAGTTTACTCAGAAAGCAATTGTTCAATTTAAATGTGCCTTTTTGCTTTTTTTCTAAGCCTTCAACTTAAAAATCCCTAATGATTTGAAGCCTTTTCAATAACATAAAATTGTATAAAAGTAATACTTAATTTAAAACAAATTGAGTATTAATTTAAATTTTCAGTTCAGTTAAACTCAACAATAGGAATGTAATAAATGCTCATTGAAAGAACAAATTATCATGAAATAAGTCAGACAAGAAGCATAGTGCTGAATGCCTGGGGTGACAAATTGTGACACTTGCTTCAGGAACTAAGTGACAGCTCTGACTTCCTCCTCCTTGTCTCTGGCGCACATGCAGTAATGACACCCAGGACTGAAAAAGATACGTTCCAACTCTGCAGAGACGTCTCTCTTCCTGTCTTCGTCCCATGTCTTTCTCATACATATAGCAATAAATTCTTCACCACAACCCACTGCCATCATACCACGCACTATCAAAGAACTGTATCTGCATGTCTCCGGGCCTTTCAGGCTCCTGGGAAGTCCATTTTAATTTATTTCACAATGATAGACTGTCTATGTTCCCCAGCTTAATAATTTTCAGTGTACTATTGGTGGAGAACTTATGTCAGAGTAGCAAAGACTTTTGTAAAAATGTACATTTTATTTATTTATTCATTTTAGATTTATGACATCTCTATAAAGAAATTCATACTATATAAGTTGTAAACTGTAAAATAAAAGAACAACACATTTAAGGCAAAAAATCCCCCCAGACCTCATTGCATCATAAAATAAAAAGTACAAAGGTAAGCAACAAGCCAGAGAAGGTATTTTCAATAGTATAATAATAAAAAAGTTACTAATCCCTAAGAGACAATAATCCAATAGGAAAAATGAGGAAAGGAATAAAGAACTATTTAATAAAAGTAGACATATGAGTGATTAAGACAAAACAAATCTCAAACAATTATGCAAGTCAGTACAGAGGGATATGCCCTTTATGCCCTTGGATATACACAATCACTGTCTACTGAAAATGCTGTTGGAATGAGGACCAATGTGTGGCCAGGAGCCTACTAACCATAAAGATGCACATTTTAAAATACATCTCTGAACTACTGAGTCAGTTTCTTGGTGGTGGGGCAGTTCCAGATGCCGGCCTTTTCCAAGGCAACTGTGCCATACCCGAACTCTGGAAATCATTACTCTACTCACAATACAACTTTCTCATACTCATCACTTCAATCATGGACAAAACGTAACCTGATGTAGACGTGTGTCTTCCAGTTTATGCTCTAATTCAGATACACGAGTGAGCAGGGGCAGTTGTTACAGTAGGAAAGGGGTGGGTGCCACAAAATGGGAAGAGCTGAGCTCCTTCAGATCAGGAAACAGAAACTCTTGGGTGCTTTGTGAATCTTTGATGGTTGTGTGGTCTTTCTTCTCTTTTATATATAGAACCTTCCTGTTTTATCTCCATGCAAAATATTTCACAGCATATGTCTATGTTCCTGCTGCCGTACTTGCTCTTCTTATCCAGAGAATGATCTAATACTCCTAAGTAATATAGTAAATATGTATGAAAATCCAAGAGACATTTCTACTGAAAGTCAACACAAGGAAGCATGGCTTGCCAGTCACCCTGATGTGAACAGGATTTGAATTATATTCTGGTCTCTAAACAGGTGTCTATTAAATGAGCCATAGACCTGGAATGTAGGAGTTTATGTAAGTTTAACATTAATTGCAAGGGTGTTCGCAGGGGATACTTTTGGGGACCTATGACTCTGTTATTGCATTTCAGGTGTGTGGGAAATTTTAGAATATAGTCAGTCTGGATGTCATATGTTTGTAAATGGGTTACAAATGTTTGTAACATCCAGATAAACACAGAAAATGTTAGAAATAATAGAAAAAGAAGCAAGAGATAACACCTGTCAAAGTAGAGCAGCCCTAAGACCGATGCTGTTCACTGTGCCTGCAGCCCGATGGTAAGGTACCAAGTGAAGTCAAGTACAGGATCACTTCATTTCTTCTTGTGAAACATCATTTTGAGTGAGAAAGCCTTCGGAATCTGAATTGTTACGGCTTGTCAATGACATGCTGCTTCTGTTCTGTTTTGAAGACTGTTTTCTAAATTTTCCATCTTCAGATTTTTGGTTATGACACAGCAGAGCATGCATTTCTTTGTGTTTATTTCATTTGAAATGGTTTATTTTTTTTCCTGAAGATTTATATTTTATTTAGCTAACTAGGGAATTTTTTCAGTTATTGTCTTCAAAGACAGTTACATATCACGTAACAATAGGAATGTATTCTGAGAGATGCCTTGCTAAGCAATTCTGTCCTTGTGTGTATGCCATGGCAGATACTTCCACAGACTGCAGGGTGTGAGCCAACAACTTGAAGTGGTCTCCCGAAGCCATCAAGAAAAGTAAACAGGAGATGTATGAAGCTGCTGTTGGTGCAACACAATGTACTGTTTTGCAGTACACAGTTAACAAATATAAGCAGCAGTCCAATCTGAAATAATGGCAAAAAGTCTAGCATTACAAATACATAAACCAATGGTGTAGTTATTTATTGTTGTGCTGTGTATGCAGCATGTAATTATGTGCACTCTGTAGGCTGGCAGAGATTTGCTCTGGCATTGCTGACATTCAGTCATTGAATGATGATGTTCCAATGGCCGCAGTGTCACTAGATGAGAGGGATTTGTCAGGTAATAATAATCTTATGGGAGACCATTGTGTATCTGATCTGTTGTTGGCTGAGACATCCTTACACACAATTGTCTTTAGACTAGAGGTCCCTAGTCAGTCTTCAGGTTTTTTTCCCCTCTATCATTTATGCTCTTTTGATAATAACAATCAGCACTTAGCTTTTATATTCTGACCTGGATATTTAGTTGTAATTAGTATGATTGGAGTGGAATGTTCTTCTTGCAGCATCTATGTAGAAGTTGTGACTCCTCTGGTGTTGAGGTTATGTCAATCTTTTTAAAGGAATGAGTGGGATGTGAAGCTTTAACTTAACTATCTTCACACTTATAATTCATTTTAAATTAATTACCCAAAATGAAAGCAAATCATAATTTCAAACATTTTATAAACTAAGAAATATATAAATATGATGTCATAAATTTGTTAATTTAGGCTTATAATTTTTATCTCACTTTACTTAAGTAGGCTTCTTGGGCTCATAATACAATCCTTTGTACACACAAATATATAAAAATTATTTCCTTCCTCTCTCCTTCCCTCCCTCCCGTCCTTTTCTTCTTTCTTTCTTTCTTTCTTTCTTTCTTTCTTTCTTTCTTTCTTTCTTTCTTTCTTTCTTTCTTTCTTTCTTTCTTTCTTTCTTTCTTTCTTTCTCTCTCTCTCTCTCTCTCTCTCTCTCTCTCTCTCTCTTTCTTTCTTTTTTTTCTCTCTCTCTTTCCCTCCCTCCCTCCCTCCCTCCCTCCCTTCCTTAGAATTAGAATTCATCCCTACATGCTAGCATCTTTGGTACAGAAAGGTACTCTGCATACTGCCAAAGGAGAATTGTAAACACCAACCCAGCCACAAGCCCTTTGATCCACAAGGGTGTCCTGCCTGGAAGATCTGCTAGTGCAATGCTGGCACAAAGGTTGTGGGTGTAACTAACCAATATTTGATTTGACTTAAGACCCACTCCACAAGATGGAACCCATACTTGACACTGCTTGGGTGACCAAGAACCAGAGACTAAATAGCCTAGAGACCTAGGGTAAAACCAGATAATAATGGTATAAAAAGAGAAGAAGAATTGGAGGAAGAGGAAGAAGAAAAAAAAAAAAGAAACAAAAATTACACAGAGTGAGAAAATGACTCCTCATGATATTCTACTTTACTCACAGAGCAATGTCTTCTTCAGCCATCATCAGAGAAGCTTCCTCCCACAGCAGATAGTAATATGGAGACCCATAGTCAGACATTACACAGAGAGCGAGAGACCTTGGAACACTCAGCCCTAAAGGAGACATCTCCATCAAATTCCATCCAATTCCTCCTCTCAGGGTTCAGGGAACCCTGTAGAAGAGAAGATGGAAAAGAATTTAAGAGTCAGAGGGGATGGAGGAAACCATGAAAACAAGGCTCTCTACATCAACACAGTTAAACCTCATAAGAACTCATGGAAACTGAGGCAGCATGCACAGGTCTGTATCAGGTCCTCTGCATGGATATTATGGATTTCAAGTTTAATGTTTTTGTGGGATTCCTGTGTGGGAATGAGTGGGCCTCTGACTCTTGTGCCTTCTCTTGGGCTCTTTTCCTTCTGCTCATTTGCTTTGTCCAATTCTGTTGTGTTAGTTTTTGTTTTTTATCTCATTACATTTTGTTTTATTATTATCCTTCAGAAGCCTGTCTGTTTCCTAATGATGAGACTGAAAGGGAGTGGATCCAGATGGGAGGAGAGGTGGTGGGGGTGACTGGGAGGAGAAGAGGAAGAAGAAACCGTAATCAGGATATATTATGTGAGAAAAAAAAAGTCTATTTTCAATGAAAAAAATGTAAAAAAAAATTATAGAAGTCTAAGAAAATAACACTCATCAGGTCCTCATCCTCTACCACACAGAGGTGAGCCCAGGCCAAGACAGGTCCCAGACCCCATGTTCCACCCTAGGATTTGAACTGTGCTTCAGGGGCTTTGCAGTTCGCCCGTGCTGGCTGCTAAGGACCCTGTACAGAACTTTTCCCTAAAAGTAGATAGAGCTCGGTTCAAGGAATTGTGGGTAGGATGTTTACTTTGGGAGTGGGTTTCAAACAACAAAAGCATGGTCCACAGTAAGGACAGGAGGAAAGCCTACCTAGGATGGCATTCTCCAGCTCAGTTCTGTCCTAAGGCTTTGATCTTTCGAGGGACCAGATTCTATCTTGTTTAGGGCAGGACAGGGTCATTACTCCACCACCGACTCATGTCCCGCTGGTTACAACGTGAGTGTCCAGCTGCTTCACACTTGAGATTTCTGTGCCCCTTGGTATCAGGAGGCGTCCCATGAGTTAGCCAAGCTCCCGTAGGGAATGTGCTGTCCCTTTATACCTGTCTTCACTTCCCGAAGCAATGACTAGAAAAAAACTGATCCACAAACCTGTGAGGTGAGGCCAAGCCAGCATCACCTCACACTTCCAGCAGCTCCAGTCTTGTGTTCTGTGCCCTTCTTCCAGTAAATCCAGTAAACTGTTCCAAGATCAATGTGGAGCAATTATTTATTTGCTTAGGCTAGCCAGAGCGAGTTTCCGTGGATTGCAACTGAAGGGCCTTCACTGACACATACTTTAATTTGCTGCCTTTCAACTGGGTGATAGCTTTCTCAGGAGTAAGGCCTATATATGCAGCAAAATCTTGGCATATCTGTCAAAATGCTTAAGTTATGTCTCCAAGGCCATCTGAGTATTGTTAAAATAGGATCTCCGACCCAAGATACTGAAAATTTCCATTTAGCTTCTGATCCTTTACGGTCACACTGAACTTATGCGTATGGCATTTAATAACATGCAGTGCTTCAGGTTTGAATAGATACAAACAGGCGGTGGATTAAAAAGACAAGTTAAAGAGATGCAGGTGGATGCTATCCCATAAACAGCGTCTGATTTCCTGAAATTACAAATGTGACACTCCCAGGTGATCGCCAGTCCCACTGTATTATAATGTGACAGAGGAGCATTGCCGTGATTTCTCCAGCGATGCTTGCCGGTGCTTCCTTGTCATCTTTAATCACAAAGCAACCGGACAGGTTCAGTTGAAATGATTTATTCTCTGTGAATGCTCCAGTCAAAGCATGCCGTCACAGGAACAGGGTAAAGCTTCTCTGCTTGGAGATGGCTCTGCACCGTCAGGGGGTGTGGTGAACAGCTCCCTGTCATCCATTATGTCTGTGGGTAACACAGTACGTGAATGTCTGCTTAGGAATTCATGAGAGACCTTTGTGGCTCCCCGAGTCAAAATTAAAAAAAAAAGCTAATTATGCTAATGCACCGCCATTTGAATAAATGCACATAGCGTCAGTGTAGATGATAACCCGTAAAGCAGTCCCATCAGCACGCCCAGAACCCAGGTCGAGATACAAGACCTCATCAGTACTCCAGTGGCCTTTGTCAAGTCACAGGTCTGTGTCTGGATAACTGCTATCCTGAGTTCGTGTGTGTTTTTTTTTTTATTAGTGAAATCTACCTATGCACTGTTTTTTTTTTGGGGGGGGGCAGTGTTGAGGTTAGAAGTGAGAGTGTTTTCTTATGCCGGATAGGTGTTCCACCCCTGAGATAGATCCCTAGCTGTGGTAAAATAAATCTTAATGATGAATTTTATGAGTTCTATCAAAATAGAAAACAATTCCCACCACCCCAGGTTTTCTTTTGCTTTTCTGTAGTTTCTCAAACCAGTGGATTTCTAATATTCCCCATTATACATTAATTTTTTCCTTGTTCTTCAAAGGTACAGAAATGGATTCAAGAAGCATAGGCTCTTATATGTGGCTTCTCTTTGGTTAGCATACCATTTTGGTTTTTACTTCTTTATGATGTTATTTGTATACTTAATCCACTTTCACTATTGATGACCACTATTTCCTGATATAAATATCCAGCAGTTTGTAGATCCACCTTCCTTTTGGTGATGGTGGCATAGTTTCAAGCTTTGGGCATAGAAGGAAGATGTCTCTATGCTGGTTCTTGAAGACATCTTCTGGTAGAAATAGATTTTTATTTTTAATATCTGCAATTTCTGGCTCATCAGCATCTGTCTAACTGTATCAAACACTTCCAAACCATTTTCTAAAATGGTTACTCCATTTTAGTCTTCCACCAGTGACACATAACAATTCTTATTATCTTCAGTCCTTGTCAGTAGTTGGCGCTGTTAGCCCTTTTTTTGCTATTCTTCTGCATGTGTTACAGTATCTCATTGTGTTTTTCAGTTACTGTTTCTCAGTCATGTACTATTGCTAACAATGTTAAGTGCATCAATTGTTTTAATATTTATGCTTTAGAGTTCTGGGTAAGATGATGTTCTAGAGCAGTGGTTCTCAACCTGTGGGTTGCAACCTCTTGGCAACCCTCTGGCTCCAAAAAAAATTCCATAATGATTCATAACAGCAAAATTACAGTTGTGAAGTAGCAATGAAAATAATTTTCTGGTCGGGAATCATCACAACATGAGGAACTGTATTAAAAGGTCATAGCATTAGGATGGTCGAGAACTGCTGTTTTAGTATAAGGTGGTAAAGGAGAAAGTCAGGCTTTACACACACACACACACACACACACGTGCGCGCGCACACACACTTTTTCTCAAAGAGAGAGATGGAAGAAGAGCTTTAGAAATTCATGAAGTGAAGGGATACCGAAAAAGCAGAGAGAGAAAAAGACAGAAATGAACAGAAATAAGTGAACTCTTGGCAAGAGTTCCCTGGTAGGGAGAAGGAGCAAATGCTTCCAGAAGAGAAGCTCTTGAAAGTCGTGTAGTCTTGCTCTCAGGAGCAGCCATGTTCTCTTACAAGTCTTGTGGGTTTTAGTGACAGTGATTTCTCTGATGAACAGGTCAGTTGTGGAAATAAATCTCATTTGTTTTCCACTAAATGACTCAGAAGCCAGCGGTGGGGGCCATCTTGGGAGAGAATCCATTGTTAATTTTGAACTACCTTGCCAGTCTGAGATCAGGGAACAGGCACAGGTCGGGAGCCTCACTCTGCCCTGTCACAGTGTTTGGGGGACGGAAGGCACAGAGAGGCAGTTATGGGGAGCAAGGTCTCAACATTGACAACATGCAGGTGCCAAAGAAAACGCATAGGAAGACATGTGCCCACTTTTAGTGTACTTAATTTTTGTTTCTTATTTTCTTATTTTTATTCATACATTAATACATTTGATTTGTGTTTCTTCCTTTCCCTTTTACTTAGTGGTATTTGTCTTTATTTAATTTTAATGCTCCTATGTTTTTAAATCTGGATCTCTCTTCTTACATTTGTCTACTTTTGTTTTTGAACTTTTCCATTACTGGTGCCTGGTGCACGCAGAGGCCATAAGAGGGACGTGGATCCCCCAGAACTGGAGTTACAGACAGTTGCGAGCTGCCCTGTGGGAACTGAACCTGGGTCCTCTGGGAGAGCAGTCAGTTTCTTAACCTCTGGTCGTCTCTAGAGCACCCAGGAAATCTGTTTTCTACTTAATCTCAGTTTTATTTTTCTGACCGCTTTCTCTGTCCTTTCTGTCCACAACTTTCTTTCCACTTCTCTTCTTATGGTTGCTTAGCTTCTTCTCATCCAGTTTTCCCTGTCATTCCCTGCTTTCATCTCTTTTATTTACTCTTAATACTTAACCTAAATACATTTTCAGCTCCACAGCACATTGGACAGTAGTGCATTTTCAGTTTCATAGTCATTGCTGAAGTATCTATGGTAGGTGACTAATCTTAAGTACATTTCTACATCTTATGTGATTTGGTATGTTGCTTTTTACTCTCTGAGTAGTACTGGGTGTGAACTTTCAAATGTGGACTATGTAGTGAGATGATCTCTACTCCCCCTTAACACACACACACACACACACACACACACACACACACACACACACACACACACCTCAAAGACATTTTAAATTATGATACAGAAATTCAAGAAACAGGAAAAAAAACACAACAAAATATGAAAGACCACCCCCCCCCAAAAAAAAAACCGCAAGAAAGCAGCAGGAATCTTCCAAAAGATCCTTCTTCCTTAAATACTAAACACAAAAATGCTAAAGTAGGTAAAATCATATGATGATTTCAAAGAGACGCACAAACAAACAGATATATTCAAACTTGAGAGGAAAGTTTGCAACCTATAGGAAAAGATGAGCATAAAAGGTGAGAAAATAAGCAACAGGGTTGAGAAAAATTGACATCATAGAAGAAAAATCAGCCAGAAAACTGGAATTTCAAAAATGAACAGCAATATTAGAAATAGAAAAATCATGGAAGGGCTTGGAGATGGCTCTACAGATGAAGACACTTGCCACCAAAAAAGATCAGCTGTGTTCAGCCCCTGGCACTCGCAGTGGAAGGAGTGACTTGCAAACAGTTTGCTGACCTCCACAGGCGCACAAGGGCGTGCTTGCTGCCCCAACTTCCCTACACCTCTATGTGCAATATATAAAGTCAAAATTAAAAAATGAAATCAAGTAAACATGGTGAGATGCATGATCAGTACAATTAGCCAAGTAGAGGAAAGAGTATTGAGGATGGAGCACAAGGCTGATGAAATGCTGCCTTTAGACACCAATGGCGAAAAAAATTTGCAAAACCTCAGGGTGCAAGAACTCTGGATATGATCAACACACCAAACCTAAGAATTCACAGGAGAGAAGAAGGGGCTGAGATAACTACCAAAAGTGTAGGTAAAGCATTCCTCCAAACCTAGAAAAAGAAACAGACATTCAAACACAGAAGGCATTTAGAACTCCAAACAGACAAGAGTAGCAAAGAACCTCCCTATGGCATATTTATAGTCAAGATGTCAAAAACTCAAAGCAATGAAACAATATGAAGTTATGTAAGGGAATATGCCAACCCACAAAGGCAGAAACATCAGAATACATCATCTCATTCATCAACAACCCTCAAAGCTTTGGTATCATGGAATGATATATTTCAATCCCTGAAAGTAACTGGAAATAGAGAATGCTATACCAAACAAAGCTATCTTTTAAAATGGATGGGTAAATAAGGACATTTCAACACATATGTAAATGAAGGCAGTCCATGATCCCTAAGCCATCATTGTAGAAGATGCAAAAGGAGTACAGAGAAGAAAAAAGATCCCAAATAACCTCAATTGTGAGACTAGAGAACAGACTACAAGAGAAGAAAAACGTCACAAATGAAAGCTAGGAAGGAACTAATTATGTCTAACACAATTAGCTTATAAACCCCTGACACTAATAGGAGAGGGTGTGAAAGACAAACAATAATCCAATGAACCAGAAAGAGAAAACAATTACAGAATCCATACATATCTCTCAATAATAACTTTAAGTATACATATGCAGATATCTGCAGACTAACTGATTGGTGTACAACAACAATTAAATCCAACTATGTCACCTCCAAGAATCACACTTCATTAGCAAAGACACCCATAGACTGACTGTCAAATTATCAAGGGCCCAAGGGAGCAGAAACTGAGTTGGTTGTATCCATTCAAATACTGACAAAGTAAATGTTAAATCAGTAGTTGCCAGAAAAGATAAAATCATTCCATATTAAAAAAGGAACAATTCCTTAAGGAAAATATAACAGTTATAAGTATATGTGCACCAAACATTGAGGCTTCTAATTTCTCTTGTAAAATGTACACTTATAAACATAAGAGGACACTAATAGATAACCATAGTAGGTGATTTCTCTATCCCACTCTTATGTCTATTAACAATGAAACCTCAGCATTAAACTACATCATAGATCAAATGGACTTAGATACATACAGAGCATTCCATCCAGTAGTAACAGAATGCATATTCTTCTTAGCATCCCAAAGAGCCTTCTATAAATTAGATCAGTCTTAGGCACAAATCAGGTCTCACTCAAATGCAAAATAATTAAAATAACCCCTTGTATTTTTATCAGATCATGGTGGCATAAAATTAGAAATCAGTAGCAAGAGAAATCACAGAAACTACAAAGTACACAGGTACTAAATAGCATACTCTTGAATTAGATAAATTAGTATGGAAATTATTAATTTCTTATAGTCAAATGAAAATGAAAACACAACTTTTGAGATTCAGCTAAAGAGATTCTAAGAGGAAAGTTCATAGCTGTGAGTGCATCCAATAAAAACCAGAAAGATTTCAAGTCAATTACCTAATGATGTATCTCAAGGGCCTATTGAGAGAAGACCAATCCAAATCTCAAAACAGCATATTGCAAGAAATAATAATGGTCAGAGTAGACACTTGAAAAAGAGCCCAAAGGAACAATACATTCAGTTCTTTCAAACAAAGAGTTGTTTCTTTAAAACGAAATAAAGATAATTGACAAACTCCTAGCTATGCTATTCAGAACAAAGAGAATACATCCAAATTAATAAAATTAGAGATGAAAAAAAAGGGGGAGAGAGAGAGTTTACTACAGATGATGCTGAAATACAGGGAATAATAAGGGAGTGCTTTGCAGACTTACCTTCTAAAAAAACTGAAAATGTAGATAAAGAAATGGATAGTATAAGTTACAAATGCAATTTTCCTAGACACACGTGACCTACCAAAATGAAATCAAGAAGATGTAAACAACTTAAACAGATCCATAGCAACCAGCAAGGCTGAAACAATTATAAAATTTCTCCCCAAGTTCAGGACTAAGTGGGATCACTGCCAAGTACCATGAAACCTTTAAACACGAGCAAACACTGCCGCTCTTCAAACTGCTCCATAAAATTAAAAGGGTGCTGCAGTGTCGAAACCTTACTCTGAGGTCAGCATTGCCCCATACAGAAAAAAATCTGTAAGGACACAAGGAAAAAGAATATTACAGATCTATTTCCTCAGTGAACATAAATACAAAACTTTTCAATGGAATTCCTGCAAACCAAATTCAAGAACACACCAAGAAGATGATACACCATGGCCAAGTGGGTTTCATTCTAAGGATGGAGAGTTAACTCAAAATATGCAAATCAGTAAGTATTATTCCACACACAGTTACATTTAGGGCAGAAAAAACACAATTGATAGAGAAAGGGACTTCGACTAAGAGAAACATTCCTTTGTGAAAACTGTCCTGAAGATTAGCAATAGAGGAACATATCTCAATAAATGCTGCATATGAAAAAGCAGTAGCCAACAGCTTTGTTTGTTCATTATAGGCAAAAACTGGATACGACCCAAATAGCAATCAACATATATCAGACAAGCTCCTGTTCACATAGGCAGAAACATACAGCAATGAGGTAAGGATGATGTGCAACAAAATGCGTGAATATTTTTGCTTGCTTAATTATTTTATGCATATGAGTGTTTTGCCTGCATTTATGCAAGTTATGCACTTGCCTGGTGCCCATAAAGGTCAGAATATGTTCTCAAATCCCCTGGAACTGGAGTTGTGGATGATTGTAAATTACCGTGTGAGTACTTGGAAGTGAGCTGGTCCTCTGTAGAGCAGCAAGTGCTCTTAACTGCTAAGACATCTGTCTAGCCCCAAGATGCTTGAATCTTAAAAAAAAAAAAAAAAAAAAAATCATTCTTAGAACATTTAAACATGGGGCAAAAAAGTATGTGTTAGATGATTCAATTCATTAAGTATGAAACAATGCTAATGTATGATTTAAAAAAAACAAATGTTTACGTGGAATTGGGAAAATTATTTGATTGGAAAAGAGTCTGCAGAAATATGTGTGATAGTGAATATGTTTCCTACATTGTGTGTGAGACACACAGTGGGTAGTGTAACTGTCAAAATTCTGTGCGATTTATTATGTACTAATTTTTAAGATATCATGTGCTTTCCATTTGTCTGATACCTTAGTTCTGTCCAGTTTTTATTTTTGCAGTTTGAATATTCTTGATAGAGATTTATGCATTTAAGATTTCCTTTCCTTCTCCAGATGACTGTGTTGTCCACTAATGATTATTACTTTTCTTCTTTTCTTGGGGAGGGAGTAGACAGGGATAGTGAGTCCTCTCAGTCTCATGCCCTAGTTTCAGTTTTATTTTAGTTTTGTCTCAAATCCCTAATCTTGGTCTGTGAATAAAGTCATAGTCCAAAGTTGTAAGATGTGGCCTTTTGGGGTCTCAGCTGCACGACGGATGTTGCACTGTGATGTTTTTGCTCCTTGGCAGGTCGAGAACACTGTCATTTCAGGCAACTGCCTCACCAGAGTCTCCATTCCACCCTACTCCCCAGAAGCAGCTGGATTGAGGACAACATGAAGTTTATTGTTCATGCTCACAACTCAGCTGTCAGCCATGGACCAGATGCAACCCTCACATGGACTTCTGCGACCTTTGATTCCAGCTTTCCCCTCTCTTTTCCTCTCTGTTCTGCTACACACACCTAGCTGTCTCCGCAGACCTGAACTAGCCACTTAGGTCTCAGCTCTCTACCACCCTGTGCTTGCCCTAACCTTTATGTGCACAGCCAAGACATCTTGCAGGGTAGCAGGGCAGCAGTCTGAGTCAGTTTTGTACTGTTGTCCATTTTCTGAGAAAAGTTGCTGTATATGCTTTGTGTTTCTAGAGGGTTTTATTTAATGTAAATCCACATCAGCTGTATTTACATTATCACGATCAGAAAGAAAAGTTTCCCTGACATTGAAAGGTAACATGCAAAGTTTATTTACTCCCCCCCCCCCAAAATGTGATTCCACTCTAAAGATGTGCTCGTGTTTCGAGGAGGCAGCCATGCGTTGACTGTGGTCAAGTTTCAGTTAGATGTCAAGATGGATATTACTATGAACTGATGTACTTGACACTGTAACTCTGTCACTCAGTATCAAAGATGAAGCAAATTTATCTGCTAATAGCAGTCATCAGACTGGGGATCTTATAAAGAGGTCAGGTTATTTTACTGCTTGGTATGGCTAGCTACATGTCAGGAAACATAAGCAAGGGAACAGATGCCCGGTATTAGAGAAGGAGGGCAATCAGAAAACCTAAATGCTGGTGAGTGAGATTTACCTTAGTGACATTTAGCGATGCCAGGAGACGATTTTGATGATCTCAGTTGGCAGGTGGGTGCTGTTAACATGTAGTTGTAATAGCACAGAATAGCCTCCACCACCAAAAATAATTTGGTTCAAATTGTCAGTAGGGCCAAGGCTAAGAAATCTTGCTGTGTTCCCAGACTTGGATTCAGATTCTCGGTTGTGCTCCCTATTGTCTAGGTTATCTTGAGAAAATTGTTGAAGCAGGACTTGCACTTCCATATGGTGAGGGTTAGTGATAGATAGTAAAAACAATGCTAGAAAAATAATACGCCTTTCATAGTTAACTGCTACTGTTTCTTTGTGTCATATTAGTCTTATGTTTAGGTGACAGGCTCCTCAATGTTCAGTTTGTGGTTGTTTTACCTTTGGGAAGGAAGAGAAAAATTTAGTGCAAAAGATATGAGTTTGCATTTAAGAGGTTTCCACTGTTCTCTTGGCTTAAAAACAAAAACAAAAACAAACAAACAAACAAACAAAAAAAACCCCAAAGTAACAGAAATACAGAAAAGGAGGGGAGGTAAAGTGGAGGGAGGAGGAGGAACAGAAAGTATGTGGGAGAGAGAGAATCTTCTACACTTAAAGACTTCTCCTAGACAAAGAACAACTGAGAATCTTGCTTTAGTTCAGTCTGTATAACAGATGATCAACTATAGTATCAAATAGGAGCTTCTTACAGAAATGGGCATAGTGTCTTAAGGTTGAGCTCTGATGGTCACCGCTGAATGCTATACCCGAATAAGGAGGTCTTTTCCTTCCTTGGTGTTCACGCAGTGTCTGCTGTTCCTGGTCCTGACTAGCAGGTAAATTAAAAGCATCTGGTGACAGAGGCAGGGTTCACTGCAGTATAATAGGAAGATGGAGTTCCAAGTTACAGAAGTCCTGTAGAGGAAGGTGAAGGGCATCCAGCAGAAACACCCATACTCTTAGCAAATTTTGAATTATCCTCAAGATGATTTGTACCATTTCCTCGCTTTGCTCATTTCTATAAAGAAATCTTTAGTAAACCTATCCCAGTCATGCTTCAGGCACGTTATGCATCTGGAGAAAACTATAGATAAGATAACCATTGTATTTTTAGGAATTGGTGGTTTATCTATTTCAATGACCAATGGTTTTTTTAAAAAACGAAAAGTTGCTTCTTCTCTTGAAAAATCACAGAGGAAGAAAAAAAAATCCTATAAATTACTTGCCGATCAAATTAAATCATCCAGATATTATGAGTGCTACCAATTATACGCTGGTCTCTTTGACAACCCTGGGCTCGGCCTGCCATTTACAATCAGTGGTTTCGGGATAGGGAGGCGACTCCCTCGCCATCACTAATGACCTCCGTGTCAGCACAGTCTCCTAATTACATTGTGGCTTCCTTGCAGCAGAACGCTGTCTCTGAGCAGAAGGCCCATCTTTTGCCATCCATTTCTAAAATCAGTTCTATTCATTTAAATACCCACAAAACATATAATTTCCTGTGTGGTCTCTAGTAAATACAAATTACAGATTGATTTAAAAATAGCAGGCCTCAAATTCAATAATAAATTTTTATAAGTGATTATTTGAAATTTCATTAGTCAAGACTTAATTGCTGTAAGTTCTATATGAGTCCATTGCATAACTTCTAAACATATCCAATTATATGTAAATTTTAATGACTAATAAGAATGGTTTTATTAATTTTAAATTAAATGTACCTGTACTTTTGAAAATAAACTTCAAGTGCCACTACAAATAACTCTAGAAGTGACTTCAATCTTACATATACCTTAGGATGTTTGCTACTGTGAATATCTTTTTTTTTTTTTTCAGGAAGAATACAGATGGCTGATAGAGTGAATGTTTTGTGTGGTCCGTATATGTTAGGCCATTGGGCACACTCTGCGTGGATTCTTTAACTGGCCTGGAGTGGGAGAAGCAGGCCGAGTGTTAAGTCTAACATGATGTGAACAGCAGATTTGGAGAGGCTGCATGCTAAACTCGGACTCACTCCCCTGGGTTGATGAGAGGATTTAAATTTGAGGGCCACTGTTTAACTTTGTTGTTGGACATTATTACTTATTTATAACTAATTTACAGTTTATTGGTCACCAAAGCCTGAAATATTCTTGTTGAATACATTACCGAGAGACCTTGGCTTTTTCAATAATAGCAAACTGGAGGAAAGGAATGAAAGCTGAATGCTTTTGTTCTTTAGAAACTGGTGTGTGTCAGCGGGCCCGTACTGGACTGCAAGAGCCAGCTGGGAAGTATTAAGCAGTACACCACCGAGTGCAGCGATCACCAACAGTGAAAGTTCAGGATGTGTGCTGGGAAAGCAGGTTTCTGATGTCCTCCATCTGCGTTAAGTGGTCATAACATTTCTTGATTATTCAAGTGTTGCCGAGGGTTTAACCCTTGGCAGACATTAAAAATGTCTTCGTACTTTGATGTTGGGTCCAATCACAAGCCAATCTTAACTACATGCCCCACGGAAACTGAACAGAACAGAATCCTTTTCTACAGAATGATTTCACTTTTGTAGGCCCACCTCAATTTTACTCATGATTCACTGTCGTTAGTACCACACACTCATGTCTAGGAAGAGCGCCCTCTGAGGCAGGTAATAGTGGCACAAGCCAACACATTTTTAATGGTATTACATATTTTAATGTGTAATATTTAACAGCACTGTAGAGAAGGACACACACACACACACTACACATTACACACCCAGGTACACACACCCATACACCCATACACACGCACATACATTATACTGATTCTAAAACAAGATGTCTCTAGCCTTGAGCAGCACGGGAACGTCTTTGGACCACCCCACTTGCTCTTCCTCCCTCTCCCGTTTCCCCTTTCTTCCACCTCCATTTTCTTTTTCCTCTTTTTTTTTCTCCCCAGTTTTCGTCCAGTAACATAAACACCATCTTAGTGGGGAGAAATGAGTATGCTGTGGTGGGCTGGTATCAGTCTACAAAACCACTGAGGAGGTTTGAGTGCCTCTTAATTTTGTCATCTAGCACAGCACACTCTTGAAACAAGTAACATGTTTCTATGATAACTGCCTCAAGTTAAGAGCATGCATTGCCTCTAAGTGTAATAACTGATTTTCAAATGAATGCCCGACATACGGTCTATGATGTAGACAGAGGACTGGTTGAATAGGAGAGTTGTCATGCACAGTTTCTGTAGAAAGGCAGCCTTTTTGGGTTAATGTGCTTACGTTTCTGTGCTAAAATATTCAGCTATTGAGAGCAGCCTTTATTGTACAAAACTGTATTTTCTTAGTACTTCTATGTGCAGTACTTGAGGAAAGCCTTATCTTGGACCCGTGGTTTGGAAAGATTCTTCCTTGAAATAAGCACGATTAAAACCTGAGATACTGATTGTCTTAGATTGATCTCTGCTACAGCACATTAGCTGGAGTTGACCGTCCAAACTGTGTTGTAAGAACAACTACTGTTTCACAGACAATCTGCTTTTCCAAACAGATACAGCTCTGAATCCAAGCCAAGGAACATGACAGCTTATCTCTTCAATAAAATGAGAATTCCTGAGGGTCTAGAATTCCAGGTTGTCAGTGCTTGGGGGCTTAATTCTTACAGCAGATTGCTGTTTTCTCTGTAAACTATTACTTTGACTTTCCAACAACATAAAGCTTCATCCTTGTTCTTCAATGGCTTTGGTGGCCAAAGACAATTTTTCAACAATTTCAGTTCTTTGATGAGCAATGTTATTGCTTATATTTTGTCATAGTGATTGATGGTCAAGTCCATTTAGAATAATTTCCCTTGATGAGTTTATCCTCTTGGAAGCTTGTCCCATACATTGGAATCATTCTTAATGAGAAATATGCCTTATGTTCACTAAGAACCCAGCCCTTATCTTTGAATAATATCCTATTTTTTCCTTCCATGTTTTCTATAAAGATGCAAAACATCTGCCCACTGATTTTTCTGTAGTGCAGACTTCCATGGTGACAGTTAAGCTGTCCACTAGCCTTTCCCTTCTTAGCCTTACATATTTTTATCTTTTGAAGAGTAAACAGTTATCTTAGCACTTTATAGAATGCTATGTTTTCCATTCCAGTGTTTTAATTATTACCCAACATGGAGATAAAGTTTTCAAAGTACTCTGATGTATACAATTGTGTTTCCTTTTACAGAAGGTTTGGGAATCATTTGGTAAGCTTCATATTGTTATTGATTTTATTTGCATAGTGGAAAATATTATCCTCAAAGTTATACACTCAATGGTATACAAACTAGAACTGAAGACCACTCTCTTACCTGTTATTTTCTTAACCCCTCAGACTTCTTTGCATACATTTTGAGATAAAATGCTCTTTTGTATTCAATATATAAAGTTCATAAATTTAGGCAGTCTCAACACATATTTGCTAAACATTGAACAAGCAATGGATCTTGGCCTCCTACACAGTTAAAAATGGGAAAGCACTCTGAAAACACTCATGGCAACAGGAGAGTAGACTTGGAACTACAAAGTGTGAAAAGCTTTGGGGAGGCACTAACTGTGAGGGTGTTTTGATGGCAGTGTTGACCAGCCTATCGATTGGTGTGACTGGACTAGTTTAGTGGGCTAGCTGGGCATCAATTTTTCCCCTTCTCCTCTTTGCTCCAGTCAGAGCCTTCAGAGTCTTCTCACAAATGACAAACCTTCTAACTGGGACAGGACTACTCATAAGACAGAAGTATATCAATTTTCATAAAAAGTATTGTAGGGGCAGCTCAAGGAATGTCGCTTGGACAAATCTTTGAAGCAGGAGCACCATGTTGACAGTGAAAGATGAAGTCAGGTGTAACAGTCCCCTACATTACAAGGAGCAGCAGAGGCTCAATGGAAAGATCCACAGCGTTTCAGAAGGTGGAACTGTTAGAGCGGTAGGAATGGTTGCAACATCTTTTTCTTAAGAAGTGAGCTAAGAATGCATTAATGTTGACGGAACTTGGGGATCATTCGTAGTCAAGAATTTAACTTGTGGAGTTAGCAGCCACAGAGTGTTTACAGGGTGGCAACAAAGGCTGAAAATGTTAATGGGAAAAAGTAAAAGAAAATTTGGGAGAAGAGATGAGAGCAATGTTGGAGCTAGAAAGTTGCTAAAACATAAGTAGGAAATAGTCACATGACATGTAGTTGGTATTTGCAGAGTCACCTGTGTGTGTCCCCTACCTAACATGGACCAAGTTCTATGATAAATCAGGACCTTAGTTAGTCCTCCAGGAACTAAAGTGAACTACAAACCTTAGGCTACTCCTTAAAGTATAGTGAATTTTAGCGCCATGAACAGCACAAGTATTATTTCAGAGGAGAGAACATCAAATTTAGTGTGGAACAAGACCATTCTTGTTTTGTTCTTGTCTTCGACTGTGAGTGCTCAGAGAAAGCCACCACCCCCTTGCTGAGAGCTGTGCATTGCAGTATGAGCGATGTCAGGTTAAGGAATGCTATACTGGTATTTACATGTACATGGGTTCGCTTTACCCTTGTGAATGTGAGTGGGCCTTAGACTCTATTTGGTGTGGGGACAGTCCATGCTCTTGAAACTATGTTCCTCAGGAAGCGATTTTAATTAGCAGGAAAAACATCTGTTTAAATCTGGATCTGCTAATAATCACTGTATAACAAACACAGCTCCACAATCCTGCCTTTTATTTCCCTGGGGCTTAGGCTTTCCTTGTGGTTAGTCATGTGCAAAACAGAAGGAAACCTCCACTGTCAATTTCTGCTGATTTCCATCTGCTGTGAAAGGCAACCTCTGATCTCTCCCGTGCTGGGGAGTTCTGTTGGGTTCTTGTTGCCATTTTACCAAGAATCTGCAGTCACTTTATCCTGCGCCTCTCACCCAGTTCTGAAGGAGAGGCAGCACTCGAGAACAGGAGACCAGATGATCTCAGGATGCAAGAATCCTTCAGATGTTTGCCGAGAGCCATTGAAGGATGCTTCAGCTTGACAAAAGCAGGAAATGTTAATTTTCAGCTCGTTTATAAATAGAGGGATGATCTGTGAAGAGAAAACTGTTGTCACAGCAAATGTACACTTGAGTGATTCAAACCTAATTAGTGGTTATATGATTCACTTTGAATATATTTACTGTAACAACTGGTAAACTGCTTTTCAAATTCAGCTGTTGAATAGATGGCATTTTTCCCCCCTCCTTTTTCTTTTCTGAAAGCAGCAAAACAACTCTGGAATTTTACTTTCAGGTTTTCCTCAACCAAACCAAAACCTTCCTTACCCCCCTGTCCCCCGTGGATGTGACATAGGTGACCACAGGTAGCTTCCTGTTCTTCTTCTGTCCCGAATTCACCTTTCCTGGAGCATTTCCAACATGTTTAATTGAAGAAAACACAATAGCATCATTTGCTTGTTCTGGGCAGTGTTGAGGACATAAATATTAAGCAGCTTAAGTTTGGATTAACAATAGATTTATATTTTTGCTTTATTTTAAATTTTATGTGAGTATATTTTGTACACTGAGTGTACCCCCACACCCCTTTTTTTCTATCCGTCCCCTTCCCTTCTTATTAACCCCTTGGTTCCCCAGATAGTTTTTCTGTACTTTTGTGTAGTACATACATCCATGACTTTTTTGTGACAATGTAAAAATGGAGGAATTATTTAATTAGGAATTCCCTAATGTCCCACTAAAGAAAATATTCAAGGCAATGGAGGTATTCTTTGCCATATCTTGTTTTGCCATGTACAAGGTTTGAATGTCCAAGAAAAGAGATATTCAAGCAAAATGGTGATTTGGTGACTCTAACTGCAAGTGATTCACACTATGCATAATCAGAAAAAACCCTCATATGAAGCTGATGTGTGCATCTCTCAGTTATACCACACACTTACCTTGAGGAGAGAAGAGGCTCATTCTGGACAAAAATTTTAAAAAATCCAGGTAATAAATGCTTTAAGCCAGTTATAATTGGAGAAAAAATTCTTCCTCAGTTCTCTACATGTTAAAAATAATCTGATTGTAAAATAAGCAAACCGGTGGATGGGAAGATATTTTGGGGAAAAATGAGGGGAAGAATAACCCATGTAATTACACAAGTCAGAATGTTGGGAGGTATTTTGTTCCCTAAATGTTCACTTTCCGAATGTGTGAAAAAATGGCGTCATATACACACGATTTCATAGGCTGCTTTGAGAACATCCCCCTCCCCCCCAGCACCTTTTGTGTTTCTGTACCTCCCTGGGCTCTTTGAAAACCTCTCTCCCCTTTCCAGAGACAGACACAGATCCACAGGAGTGCCACTGTGTCAGTGACACACCAATAGACATTTTTTTGAGAAATATGCAATGTTGCTTCAAAACAGTAACTTTAGCCGCTGATTCTGTGAAGGTTTAGACGTTAGAAGTGAACAACTTTTAAAAATCATCATATCAAAAATGCTACGTTAAAAATTCCCCTAGGAGGAAGGCACCTAGCAGGTTCCTTAGATGGTGAGGACGGGTTCCCTGAAAGATGCCACCACCTCCCCCTTGCTCCCTGCCCTCTAGAGTCATCAATGATTAGGAAGTCCGAGCTAGCTGGGGTGTAAGCATCACAACTTCTCCTTCACAGAGAGCAGAGGTTTTGCACTCGGCTAGGTCCTCACATTGAGGGACCCGTAGAGGAATTACCGTGGGAGATGTAAGGATTGTGGGAATGACACGATTTGTCATGTGTAGACCAAAGCTCTGGGCAGGAAATAAAGTAAAACTCCTCTCCCTTTTGGCGGTGACTGTTTCAGCACTGTTGAGGTTCTTTGTATCCCTTTGTACTTCATTTGAACTTCTGACAAACATAAAATAAAATAAAAAAAAAAAAGGACCACACTGACAGAAAGAAAATTACATGGCGGGTGGATAATGTGCTATGAGGCCAGTCCCTTAAATACTGTGGTTGGAATCTTAAAATTTTTTTTCATAAGTCTGAGTGATTTTTATTACCGCTAATAACCCTTGTGGCTCTGAAAGCTAAAATAATTTGGGTAATCAAAATTTATGCTTTGGCAGGGAGGCTGATTCTCTACAGATGAGAGGAAGGAATCCTTCTCTTCCCAATGCTCTCTGCTAACTGCACTGTGGGCGAATAGCTGCACAGAGCCCTTGGCTGGCCATCCTGTGGTGGAGGTGGAGCATCCATCCTTTGGAAGATGGCTCTGTTGGTGGCTGTGGCAGTGACTGAGTAATCAGAAGCCATGCTCAGGAAGGGAACACACTGGAGACTGTAGCAGGGGAAGGATGGGGACTAAGAGACTCACTTGCCCTCCTCTTTGGAGAGTTCATTCCTCTGACTGCTGAGGTTTTGTTTCCCCATAAGATCATGGTCCATAAACTGCCATTTATGATGAAGATCATATTTACTTCACTGTACTGTGTCTTGACATTTTTGAGGATCTGTCTTCCTCACGTTAATTCAGATGGCTGGCTTAAGGATTTTAAAATGCATTGGGGAGAATAGAAATGTTTGCTAGGCTTAATATGGATTCAGTCAAAGACAGGGCTTTTTGTCTTTGTGTAAAAATGAACAACTTCTGTTTTGGGATTTATATCCAGATAGTTAAAATAAAACAATCCATAGCAGAGCCAGTAGAGTATGCAAATTTCCTCCGTAATGTTTGGTGAAAAGAAGCACATGATTTTTAAAAATAAATCTGATTAAATACAATCTAGAGCTTTTGTAGGGGATAAGAAATCTACTCCTTCAGTTGAAACCTGTTTTTTTTAAAAATGATTTCTATTCCAGTGTTTTCCTCCAACTTAGAAAAGTAATCTCAAAAAGATTCTGAACATTTAGAATGCTAATGTATTTATTATAAAATGTGCAAAAAGAAAAATAGACATATACAATAATCATCTTAATCATATTTTAATTTTTATCATTAATGAAATAAACCTTCATTGCGATTATTTATCAAGTTACTAGTGAATGAAACTTGATTGAACATACTTCATTGATTTTAAAAATTTTAGTTGAAAAGTATATCTATGAAGATAAGCAGATTCAGATGCATAGAGTGTACACTTGATGCTGCTCATGAATTCTAGCCATTCTTCACATTATCCAATAACATTTTGTCAAAATTAATTTTGACTCATCTCTGTGTCTGTGGCATCAGTGAGTGAGCAGGCACATGCCTCCTTGTTACATTGACTTAAGGTTAAGGTACCTCCTTTGCCTTGTGTATAGCATGCCACTCTAATAAAGAACTAAAAATTCCAATGATTTTTAAAACAGACTTGAAAATTATATTTCCATGTTTCTAAAAATACAGATATGAATTTTTAAAAGTACATGACAAGTATACTTAGTTTTGGCAGCAAAGTGATAGGTCTGTTTTGTCCCCAGACATCTATTTTCAAAATGCTTTCTACATAGCTCAAAAATTCTTTGAATATATATTTATTTTCCCCCCACTTAAAAAGTGTCTCCTTTACCCTGAGAGAACAAATTTGTGTCACTATTTTTGAAAACTCTTTTTGAAAGTGTCAAAATGTCAGTAACTTAATGCCGATATTTATAAGGAAGGATAAAAAAAATGAATTGCCATTTTTTTCCAACAATATTTTTATTGATTATTTGGGAATGTCACATAATGCACCCTGATCACACTCACTTCCCAATCCTCCTAGGTCTGCCCTCTACCCTTGTGAGCCCTGAAAAAGAAGAAACAAACATACAAATCACGCCCCCCCCCAAAGTCCAATTTGTGTTGCCCATATACTCACTGGAACATGGTCAAACTCCTGGTGACCAGCCCCTTAAAGATAATGAAGTCCTTCCCCACCTCCACCAGAAACCACCACTTGTGAAGAGCTACACTTCAGCATCCTTACCACATTTTTAACGAGTTCTCTTCAATGGCTTCCTGTCTAGGCTGTTACGTTTTTAGGGTGAAGTGAGGTGGAGGGAGGGGTTATCGCAGAAGCCTTCTGTGATTCTTTTCTCAACTTTGCTTCTGGCGTCATCACTATCACTGAAAGAGTAGCTTCCTTGCCTTTTACAGTCAGTGAGAGCATGGACAACGGAGATCCACATGGCCTCCCGTGTCAGCACGAGCCACAGACACCAACATAGCCTCAAGGGGAATATGGGTTATTACTGGTAGCCTTTGGGAGAGCATGCTCCAAGACTGCACCCAGGGTATGGAAACAAAATCGGCGAATGGGGCAAAGACTAGACTTTTTCTATTTGAGGGGCAATAAAGAAACACATGCCTTCTGATGGTAACTTTCTCTTTCACTTTATCTTAAAAAAATTCTTTCTGAAAATCTGTCTCCACACATGTACATTCTTCATACAGCCACATTTTCCACATATCCCTTCTACTCATCTACATAGCTCTCTCTTCTATCCACACTCTTCTCTCTCACATAGCTTTCACATAGCTCTCTTTCAGTTCTCTCATACAGCTCTCTCTCACTACCCATCTCTCCTCCTGCACATCTTTCTACATCTCTCTTCTACATTACTCACTCACTTTTCACTTCTACACACATTTCTCTTCTATACACATTTCTTCTCTACTCTGCTACACTCCTTCACACACTATTACATCATTCACTTACTCTCTCACTCACTCTCTCACTCTCCTCTACACACACAGTTTTTGCTCTACATATACATCTCTGCCTCCTCTATACAGCTTTCTCGGCACCCACACTACACCACCTTCAACAGCCAAACTCTGGACAATTATGAGTCACATATACAGGGTCCGACCCGTTTTATAACACATGATAAGTCACACAGTTTCTTTCAGGGTAGGGAGGTCATGCCGACAAGGTATAATGAGAGAGAGAGAGAGAGAGAGAGAGAGAGAGAGAGAGAGAGAGACTGAAATTCAGGACTTAAATAATAAACAGTTAGTTGGCTGAACCTTGAAGTTAGGAGTATATGCAGAAAGTTTATGTCTTAATGTGCAGCCTGACTTTGGTTCAACCATCAGACACCCGGGAATCTGCCCAGCCCTTGTGCAATTCATCTCCAGGGGCAACCAGCCTATTTCGGATTTGAAAAAGCTGACTTTGTAGCTGAGAATATTGTCATTTTCCCATGTCAATCTGCGTAATGAAAAATATCCTAGTATTATTTCTATTCATCAGAATTATACAGCTTAAGCAGAAATCGCCTTCTTTGCCATCCACAGCTATATGTGTGCCGAGTAAATGAAATAAATTCATGAGATAAACACCTAAGCAGTGGGAAAAATACCCATAGCTGTTTTTAGTGAAGAAATGTAGTGGCACATGAGAAAAACTACAGACAGAAGTAATCACTTTCCAGAGTCTGTAGTCCTGTAAGCCTTGCTTAATGAGATTCCTCCATCATAGAATTATTCATCAGGTGGGACGACACCTGAACTATCAGTTGCCATCTGCTGTATATTCTTAATAGCCACTGGCAGACCATGGACACTAATATGGCTCCTGGTGGCAGAATGGCCCATGGACATCAACATGGCTTCAGAGGGCAGCACAGACCATGGACATTTGTCTGGTCTTTGGTGGTGGTGTGGGTTTTGAACACTAACATGGCCTCCTTAGTAGCATGGACTACAGACATCTACATGAACCCCAAGTTTCAATACAACCTGGGGCAGCAGCAGGGACCACGAACACCAACACAGCCTCTGTGGGCAGCATGGACCACAGAGGTCTTTAGAGGAAGCCCAATCCAGAAAACGAACCATTCCTCATCTTAGACATCCTGTTCTTGCTCAGAACCAGGGCAACCAGGTAGCATGCTTAGGAGTGGGGGTGGGGTGGGGGCGAACCTACTCAGCAACAACATATTCCCCTGCAACTGCAGCCTTTTCTACCACTGCCATTATGTCTCCGGTTCTGCCTCTCTCCAGGTGGTCACACATCTCCCTGTCCTCAATGTCAGTCCCTAGGTTCATTGGGCTGGACCTTTGTGCCTGTAGCCTGCAGGCAGTGCCACTGCCCATTGCTTTCCATCTCCTAGCAGGGCAAGCAGCTCGGACTGCAGCGGCAGTAACAGCCATGCTGGGGGCAGGCTGGCTGGCCTGGGACTGGCCCTATTCAGTAATGATATCTGGTTCTGCAGAACCGATTCCTCTAGAAGGACCAGCCTTCCAAGCAGCAGTCCACCCATGAAGGCCTGTTTTGTTTTTTTGTTTTTTTTTTTTTTTTTAAATTAAAATAATACATGTGATTTGTCCAGGTAAGATACCCCAAGAAAACCCATGGAACTAACTAACCTGGGCTCATAGGGGCTCACAGAGCTTGAACCAACCATCAGGGAGCCTTCCTGGGACTGACCTAGGCCCTCTGCATGCATGTTACAGTTGTGAAACTTAGTCTATGGGTGGGACTCCTAGCAGTGACAGCAGGGGTTGTCTCTGACTCTGTTGCCTGATTTTGGGATCCATTCTTCCTGCTGGATTGCTTCATCCCGCCTCGGTGGAGGAGAGGGTGCCTGGTCTCACCGCAACTTGATATACCATGGCTGGTTGATATCCGTGGGATGCCCACCTGTATCTGAAGAGAAACAACAGGGCAGAGGAGGAGGGAGGGGAAGCTTTGGCTAGGATGTAAAAACAAGAAAAACAACAACAACATGTGATTTGTTCAGGTAGGGCACTTTCGTCCCTGTCATATTCTTTATTTTTCTGTAGTAATGGACCTCTTTGACAATGGTGTTCTTCCCACTGATGTGCACCCGCTCTGTCCTCGAATAGTAACAGACCTCTTTGAGAAGAGCACCAGACCCACTAGGTGACCTAGTCACCTCCCGCAAGTCTCACCTCAGTGGAGCAGGCTTGGATACTTGTCGCCATATATCAATCAAATGAACTAACGGTGGTAGAAAAGTGTATTTAATCAGTATCACTGTGACAGGAATGTCATACAAGGAGTTCAGCTAACCCAAGTCTGTCTTCAAGGGGCTGTGAAGAATTCACTGCTAAGACTCGAGAAAATGGAACTTTTTATTTCTCTCTTTGTATCTCTTCTTTGGATAATTACTGTCTCAGGGTTTCTGTTGCTAAAACAAAACACCATGACCAAGAGGCAAGTTGGGGAAGGAATGGGTTTATTTGGCTTATACTTCTGCATTACTGTTTATCATTGAGGGAGTACAGGATAGGAACTCAAGCAGGTCTGGACACTGGAAGCAGGAACTGATGCAGAGGCCATGGAGGAGTGCTGATTATTGGCTTGCTCTATATGGCTTGCTCAGCCTGCTTTCTTATAGAATCCAGGACCACTGGCCCAGGGATGGTACCATGGGCTGGGCCCTCCCCCATTGATCACTAATTGAGAAAATGCCTTACAGCTGGATCTCATGGAGGCATTTCCTCACCTGAGGCTCCTTCCTCTCTGATGACTCTAACTTGTGTCAGGTTGACACAAAACCAGATAGCACAACTACAGAAATCTTAAATGTGCTTAACTTACTGACCCCCTGTGTTTTCTTACTCTTTCTCTGAATATGTCTAGCTATCTACCTGTGGTGGTTTGAAAGAAAATGACCACCTCCCATAGGCAGTGGCACTATTGGGAGGTGTGGCTTTGTTGGAGTAGTTGTGGCCTTGTTGGAGGAAGTGTGCCATAGGGGGGCATGGGCTCTGAGATCTCCTATGCTCAAGCTACATCCAGTGTGGAACACAGTTCACTTCCTGCTGCCTGTGGATCAAGATATGTAGAAGCCTCAGCTCCTTCTCCAGCACCATGTCTGCCTGCACACTGGCCATGCGTCCCACCATGAAGATAATGGACTAAAACTCTGAAACTGTAAGCCAGTCCCAAATAAATTCTTTCCTTTATAAGAGTGGCCATGGGCATGGTGTCTTTCACAGCAACAGACACCCTAACTAAGAGACTACCCATGAAGTTGCCTGCTGACCTCTATTGCTGAATGTTCTGGCTTTCTTGTACTCTTAACTCAGAAGGCATGATTCTCTTTCTTTCTCTTCTTCATCCTCCCTCCTCTCAAAAGACATGTGTGGACATCTTTCTTTGACTATTAGACAGCTGAAAGGATGGACCCCAAGGAATTACAACTTGCCCAGGAATCTCCTTCTAGAAGAAGAAATGGTCGAAGCTCTGGGGACAGAGGAGGAACTTATCACCTGGGGAAAGATTTACAACTTTCTTTTCTTTTTTCTTTCCTTTTTTTTTGGTGTTTTTGAGACAGGGTTTCTCTGTGTAGTTTTGGTGCCTGTCCTGGATCTTGCTTTGTAGAACAGGCTGGCCTCAAACTCACAGAGATCCACCTGGCTCTGCCTCCCAAGTGCTGGGATTAAAGGTGTGCACCACCACCGCCCGGGCAATTTACAACTTTCAAGTGGCCTTGCAGGAGAGCACTCACCTTGCAAGAGAGGTTTAGAACTGGAACTGGTACACAGGGGTCAGTTATAAATGTCTCTTCCCTTTTATTTAAAACCTTCCCTCATATCAGGACCCCAGTGACATGTTTAGAGGTTTAACATTGGATCTCATTGTCTCTTTCCAATGCAGACATGTTGAATACATCTTTCTGTTTTTCATCATTAATTTAGCTGTTTAAATGGGCTTATCGAAGACAGGTGGCTGAACCTGCCTTGTTGGGGCATAGGCTGTGCCCACAAATTCTGATATCAACAGTCACCATCAATTACCACTTATTAACTTAGGAACTTATGAACACTAAATAGAATGTGCATGTTGCAAATTTTAGGCTATTTAATTCCTACTGTGTAAGATGAGCCTGCCACCTGGTTTCGCTCGACCCCCATTATTTACCCATAGCTCCAGCTCCCTCGTTTTTCTATTATATAATCTGTGTTTTTTCTTTAAAAGATATTTAATTGTATTGCTTTTAAATTATGCATGTGTCTGTGTGTGGTATGTTCATGTAAATGCAGGTGCTCAAAGAAGCCAGAGACGCTGGATCTTCCTGGAGCTGGAGATAGAGGTGACTGTGAGTCCCTGATGTGGATGATGAGAGCTCACCTCTAGTCCCTTGGGAAAGCAGTGCCCTCTCCTACTGCTGAGCTTTCTCTCCAGCTCCATGTGTTATTCTCATCATTCTTTTGAGTCAATAATAAAAGTTCACATTTATTAGAATGTCAATGCACCACAGATCCAAAGCATTTTCTGTTTATTATTATTCTTTCACATTGTGAAAAATTCTATAGTCCTTTGTAAGGTTATTTTTTTCCTGTGTGTACACATCACAAAGTAAACATTCTGAATTTGGTGTTCCTTCTTGTATGTTCAAACATACTAGCATCCTCTCAGTTTAATTTTTTGGAAGAAACTTTCCCCAGAGATCACAAACATGCTTCAGTCTGATCTGCTTGCTCTCTGAGTCTGGTATGTAATAGTCTTGGTCAACAGTCTTGAAACTCTGGCTTCCAAGTATTGATGCTTTTGACACCTAGATCATGACCATCTTCTTTGTTTCTTGGTTTAGTGCCTCACTTTGATGCTATATGATCTCCTATAGGATTCCAAAGAAAGCAACATAGGACATAAACTCATGAGAGCCTGAAAAGAAGACTATGCTTATCTATTACAACTTTACTAGTATATTATATTTAGTGTTGAAAACTCAGGTTCTCTATTTAGTGAAGAAAAAAACTTCCTAAATGAGAAACACACAGGATGCCTCACTGAGATAGCCGGTAATATATCCACGAAACAGTCATTATACCTCCCCCTTACTAAAAGCTGGATACAGTCCTTCTGGCCCTGATGGAGATTTACTATTACCATCTAGTAGCAACATTGCCTTTAGAAACAAAGCCCAGATTGTTGTGAGTATGCCTACCCAGGTGAAGGTGACATTGGTACATCTCATGTGATACAATTAAGTTTGGGCCAATAAAATGGCCCACTGAAGAAATGTTTATGATTTCTGTGTCACAGTGTGCAGGATAAAATGACTTACTCTTGATTTCCTGTCTCGTTACCACTAATTGGGAAATCATAAATAGAGCAACCTGGAACTGTGTAGGGAGTATGATAGGTCATGGGACCCCTACTCACATTTGGTCTTCTTGCTCTGGACTTTTAGATAGGAAGGAAACATCTTTCATTTTGTCTAAACCACTGTCTGGTTTGGGGGATTCTATTCAGTAGCTTAGGCAGAACCTCAAATAATTGAGCCTTTATAATTGTCATTAGCTTTTTTTTTTTTAAAGTTTTTAGTCAGTACCTGTTTATAAAATAAGCAAACATCAACTTGGTCTTGGAATTGGGGGACTGGAGTTTAGAAACAAATCGTCAGAGTGGGGAGCAACAGAAGGATAGAGAGGGTACAGTTTGTCAACAGAAAGATTGGTGAAAACTTTTCCAGAGGACTCCCATGGACAGATACCATAGAGAGCTAGGTGTAATGGCTCACACTTATAATCACATCACTTGAGCCCAAGGCAGGAGGTTTTCAGGCCATGTTGTGATGAGAAAAAAAAAAAGACAAAATGTAACATCATTCAAAAGTGCTTTTGAGAAGCACAGTTCATGTCAAATCTTGATCTGATTGAAGTATCAAGTTTTGTTTTTATTTTAACAATTACAGCAACATTTGGTGGAAATAAAAGCAGCCAATATGTTTTTGAACACTCAAACTGGGTTTAGCAAATGAATCAAAGCCCTTATCAAGTACTTGTGGGGGGCTGAGGACATAAGTAAGGCTCCCACTTTCAAGGCATCCACACAGAGTAGAAATAAGCCACATCATGTCACTATACTAATATCAAGAGGACCAAGAAAGTCTCTGTCAGAGGCTGTGTGATATGAACTGTGGGAATTCAGAGAACAGCAGCCCCAAGTCATGGACATTATGGGATACCCAGGTCCCTTTGTGACTTGTTAAGATGAAATATCCAAGCACTGTAAAACGTCTCTTACCACAAAAGTACCACAAAAGCAAGAAGAGTAAAATCATCCTAAACATTGAGGGTGCGCCTAGAAAGTCTGGATTTCAATCCCAGGCTTAACACTCTTTGGTCATGTGTGGTCTTGGAACAATAATTTAATCTATCAGAGCACCGCCTCATCTGCAACACGGGTTAAGTGGTACTGCACAGAGCTGTGATGCTAAATGAGATAAATCAGTAAAAGTGATGGTGTCAGAGGCTGACGAGAATACTTAAGCAATTCTACCTGATGTGGAGAGCAGCCTGGGTCCCTCTCTGACCTGAGAGCCACTGTTTAGCTGGAGACGTGACGCTGCAAATGCAGAAGTACCACTGTCTGCACTTAATGATATATTGCTGTTTCATCTTGTTGTACCCAATTATTGCATGGACAGCAGTCTTTGAGAATGTAGATTTGCTTTCGTAAGACCTAAGTTCCTCAGCATATATGCTTAGTATAATTACTTATAGTGGTTATCTGGAATTTCTTTTTTCTTTTTTTTTTTTTTTTTTTGTTGTATCCTTGGTCATCACACAGACACTTTCTGGACTCTTTCCGAGATTTTTCTCCTAACGAGAAGCCAGCTGAACTATGTATTATTTCTATCTTCTTAAAGATGACTTCATCATTATATTGGCTTTTCCTACTAAACATCTTTAATGAGGTAAGACAGTTATTACCTAGGCAATTTAGAGCAGCATATTCATGATATAGTCTCAGTTTTACCTTCTCCTATTTAACCAAATTACAACTTCAGTCTTTATTCATTCATCTCATCCTTATAATTTCAAGGAGGTATTTAAATTGTTTTATACCTCTATGATATTCAAATGATATTTGCATATTTTCTCAACTTAATACATTTTATTTATATTAATTATATCTACTATATCAATCTCTTCAAGATGAGATTCTTCTAAAGGAAATTTAAATGTACTTTTTATTGTTAATAGACTCAGAGTAATTGTGCATATTTGTGGGTACAGTGTTGCATTCCAGTGCATGCGTACAACGTATAATGATTAGATCAGGGCACTTGACATGTTTATCATCTCAGACATTTGTCATTTCTTTGTGTTGGGAACACTATTTACTATTTTGAAATATATACTTAATTGCGTCTGCCATCATTACTCCACTAGGCTATAGAACAGAAGTTACTGCATCTACACCATTACCCAGTTACACCATTTTACCTGTTGTGCTACACTGCCAGCAAGCCCTGGCATTACTACAGTCTCTACTGCTCTGAGGTCATTGTTGTAGCCTCCATATGGCAGTGAGAAGATGCAGCACTCGTCTGTGTTTGATGTATTTCATTCAACATAGTACCCCCCAGTTCTAGCCATATTGCTACAAATGACAGAATTTAAGTATTTTCATGACAATAAAAACATCCTCATGTACATTTCTCTTATCTATGCATACTCTCTTGGATACCTAGTTGACTCTGCATCTTGCCTGTTGTGACTAATACTGCAATGAATTTTCAAATACAGATAGTTCTTTGGTATAATGGCTTCATTTCTTCTGGATACATGACCAGTAGCCCGCTACTTGCTTAATTCATAAGTCGGTCCTAGGTCTACTGCTTTCCTTAGTTTACATTCTCATTTGTGCCCATCTGTGCTCTCACCAGCATTAAAAACAAGGATCTGTTTGGTAGTAGCTATTTTTAACTGGGATTAGATGATCTCTCGCTGCTGCGGTTCTGACTGGCAATTTCCTAATGATAACTGACATTGAGCAATTATCATTTCTCGTTGGCCCTCTGCATATCTTCTCTGGAGAAATGTTTGTTCAGGTCATTTGCCCATTTTTAAGTAGAATCATCTCTAATATTTTTGATGTTGAATTGTTTGAATTCATTACATATTCTAAAAATTAATCTCATGCCATACAGATTATTTGCAAATACTTTCCTGTGTTTTTTTTTTTTAGGTTGTCTGTTCATCATTTGGCTTCTTTTGCTGTTCATAAGCATTTTAGTTTCCTTTAATCCCAGTTGTCAGTTTTGTTTCTATGCCCGTGCTTTTGGGATAAATTAAAAAAGAAAAATCTTTGTCCAGAACATTATCTGTAAGACATGTTCCCTGGGTTTTCTTCTCATCATATTTTATGTGATTCACTGTGCATTTTTAGTTTACTTTTGCATCTTGTATGTGAAAGCTGTTTGCTTCCATTCTTCTCTACATGAGTGTCTAGAATTCCCAACACTACAACTAAGGGAAACTTTCATCCCTGCTGGTGGATATTCTTGCTGCCGTTTGTCATAGATGCATGGATTAATTTTTGGATTCTCTATTCTATTCCACTGATCTGTGTACCTGTCTTTATGTTGGTACCATGCTATTGTGCATAGATGCGAGGCTTTGTAGTATATTTTGAAGTCAGTTACTACAATGTCTCCATCTTCTTTCCCTCTTAGGATTACTTTGACTCTTCAGTGTCTTTTGGGTTCCATAAAATCTCTATAAGGCCTTTCCTCCCAATTTCTGTGAAGAATGTCCCTTGCATTTTAGTAGAAATTGCATTACCTATTTAGATTACTTTAGTTAGCATGAGCATTTTAACAATATTAGTTCTTGCAAACTGTGGATAAGCAATGTTTTAATTTTTATACCTCTTTCAGTTTTTTCTCATCACTGTGGCAATTTTCATCATGGTCATTTATGTTCACTTTTTTATGAAGCAAATTCAATGTTTATTAAGAAATACATTTAGGGGCTAGAGAGAAGGCTCAGCATTTACGAGGACTTGCTGTTCTTGCAGGCATTCTGAGTTCAGTTTTCAGCATCTGTGTTGGGTGGATCAGAACCACTTTGTAATTCCAGCTCCAGTGGATATGATGCCCTCTTCTGGCCTCTTTTGGCACCCACACATGACACACACACACACACACACACACACACACACACACACACACACACACACACACAAGTAAAAGTGCAGTCTTAAAAATAGTTTTAATATGGATTGAAGCATGGTTAGAGACAGATAGCAAGATAGAGACCTAAGAGAACAGGAGAAGAACAGTATATATCCAATACATGATGAAGGCTCCTTATGAGAGTCACACAATTCTACACCTTCACAATGGCTGCATAGATGATTTTGGTGGGTTGTATTCCAAGGTTATATTGTTGAACAAGTTTACAAAGACCCCCCATCTTTAAAAAATGAGATAATAGCATGGCGTCTGAGATAAACTAGTAGGATTTCAGAATGACAAGATAGAAATAGGTCAAAGTGGTCAAAGTAACCGTGATTGTACATAGCTTACAAATAGGTAAAGAATATATGTTGGCCATTGACCCGATTTATAATCTTGTCTGTGAGATGACGGAAAGGACTCATTAATAGCTAGGGATGGGCAAGATGAAACCCAGAGATCATGTATGTTGAGTCTTTAAGCAAGGTTCATTGCTATTTTGACATTATTTTTAGAAATACCTCTAAAACAAAGGATTGTTGTCTCTGTGTGGACAGTCTTCACAGCAAATTTTGTTAGTTGTTCTGCGATTTTTAACTCTGAACTGGTGAAAGATTACAACTAGACCCAGAGTACAACTTATTCTCCCTTCTGTGTCTCCCTAATTTTCTTGATCTTTCCATCCTGTCTTCAATCCTTTAACCTCAAGGTTGATGTTGGCTGAATATCCATTTTGTGAACATGTCTTAAGTGCTAAACCGGGACACGAACCCTGCTTATCCAGGCATCAAAACTCTTGGCTTGCCTGATGTAATAGGGGCGTGAGGAGGTAAGAGGTCAGACACTGGGTTTTCAATCTGTGAAAATCTGGAAGAGAGGCTTCTATTACATGGGAAATTGAACCACATTAACAACAAATATACAGGAGGTTGTTATTACTAATCCTAAAATGAACAGCACACACAGGAGGCTTTGCTCTTACCCCGAGGTGTCTGAAAACTGTCATCTCAATAAACCACTAAAATCTGAGGCAGAACCTCACATCACTTTAATTTAGGTATGTAAATCTTGGAAAACTGAGGACACATTACCTAGTTGTTAGGTATATAAACATAGCCTATATTCCAGTAATGGCACATATTCTCCCTTGAGTTCTGTCAGAATATCAAGGGCCACCTGATTCGAGAGGGTGGCATCTTCATGTTGACTTTGAGTTAATGGGCAAGATCTATTGGGCTGGCAAACAAAACAAAAACAAACCAAGAAATCCATACTGATGATTCTATATAGATGATTCTGTATAAAAAACTCAGGAAGCAATCCAGTGGTGGAATAGACTTAAAAGAAATAGTGTAAGATTATACTCATTTATTATATATTATAGCAACAGAAAATTACATATATAAATATACTTTTATAATATATACACTGTTGAAGTATACTTATATACTTCATGTATTTATATATTTACTCAAATAAAATTATATATATAAATATACTTTTATATTTGCTATATATACACTTCAAGAGATCCCTAGCAGATTAGAGTAGCACTTATAAAACTCACTTCTCTTGGGTTCATAGAGTTATGTCACACAAACATAAGATGCATATTTGCTACAATCTTCAGATTGGTGTTCACCCCCTCTTTTCTTTCCTGCCTTTTGAAGAAGGCATAAAATGTATAAAATTCTACTGAGAGTAACAAAGAAAAGAGATGGGATCATTCTGCACAGTATTGTGTCTATTTTTTGTGCTTTGGTTAGTCTACATTTTCTCTAAAAGTCATTTAGAAGAAGCTTTAAAATGAAATTTCTCTCTCAGCATCGAGGACAGGAATGGTTATAATATTGGTGGTGGTGGTGGGGAGTCAAGATTCTGAGAAAATTCCTAAATAAAAGGGATGCATCCGCTGAGAGGGTGACATCATGCTGTTACCCAAAGGATCTGATGTAAGTGGGGAAGACATGGTTCTTGTTCTTAAGGTTGCTATTACCTAAAGGAAAAGTAAGAAAAGGTTTGGCTGTCACTGGAAGACACACAAATATGCATTTTCCTGACTTGTTTCCCCTTTGAGATCTTCTGAACTAAGGCACATTCAATGTTAGAAGTAATTATTTCCAAAGCTCCTGTCTGAGAGAACATATTAACATTAAAGAGAATACCAAAATGCTGCCTCAGAGGTGAGGAGTAGAGAGGGCAGTGAGAGGGTTCTGAATATGCCAGTTTGGGTAACAGGGAATAAATACCAGGTAAAGAGGAGGGCAAGGCTTCTCCATGAATCATGGAGGGTTAATGGTTTTTTTTTTTTTTTAGTGTCCAGTCTCTATGCCCCTGTTCCCTGAATAGAAACATCAGCATCACCCATAGATAGCCTTGATTACCCATTGTCAGTATTTCTCTCTAAGTGATCAGTTCTTCCACATCCATGGATATCATTTAACTGCCTGTTAACTTCTTTCAGGGAAGACAAACTCTAAAGACTTACAATCCACTCAATTTTATATGTTTGTAAGGAAGGTTGTCTATTTGATATCCCTTTTGTACAGACTAGACCCGTAACATGCAACCAAGGAGGAGTAATGTAATATACTGTACTATTTTTTTCTCATCTTGAAATAATTTTTTTTCATTGTATTCACTTATTTGTGTGTGTGTTTCTGTGTGCTCATGTGCACACAAGTGGAGGCTAAGAATATCCTCCAGGGTTCATTTTTCTTCTTCTGCCATGTAGGACCTGTTCTGGGCATGAAACTCAGTCATCAGTCTTGGTGACAAGCACCTTTACCTGATGAGACGACACCAATCCCTTTCCTTCATCCTTTGGAAGGAGGTATGAATTAGTCTTTAAAAATTAAATTGGCTAGATGTTGTGGTTTGAATGAGAATGGGCCAGATAGACTCGTATACTTGAATGCTTGGTTCCCTGGTTATGGAACTGTTTGGGAAGGATTAAGAGGTATGGCTTTGTTGGAAGAGGTGTATCAGTGGAGCAGGGGGAGGGGGTATGCTTTGAGGTATCAAAAGCCCATGCCAGACCCAATGTTGCTCTCTTTCTCTGCCTGCTGCCTGTGGGTCGGGATGTAAAGCTCTCAGCTACTGCTGCAGTTCCATGCCAGCGTGCTCCCTGCCATGATGCTCATGGACTAACCCTCTGAAACTATAAGCAAGGCTCCAGTTAAATGCTTTCTTTATGAGGGTTGGTTGCCTTGTTTGTGGTGTCTCTTCACAGCAATAGAACAGTAACTAAGAGCCTAGATGAAAGTAAAGGTTTACAAAGCATATTTTGAAGAGTAAGGAAACTGGATGGAAAAAAGATTGGAAAATACATTATTATTATTGTTATTATTATTATTGGTCAACTGTCATATATTTATACAAAGTTTTCTGTTTCAAAATTCTTTTTTTCTATGTAATTGGATTTTATTTTCAGCATATATATGTGTTTTAGTAAACATAGTGTAAATATATTTATCATCTAAACACTTTCTGTACTGAAGCATGTAAATTCTTGTTTGAATCAAGATTTCCAGAGCACTGGTGTGAAAATAAATTTGTATATAAGCTAGGCTGGTATGACAGGATAGCTTGAAAATTTTAGAATCACTAACTGTTAAGATTTATTGTTCTGTGTTCTATTTAACATTGGTTTCTGAAAAAAGAGACACAGAGATTTGTCATCAGATGAATTATTTTCAGTCCTGGAAAGCCATCTATTAGGAATCTGCTTGTTTTATGTCTTAACAGGTCAGGTGCAATGAAAAACTTGAATCTACTTTGGTTTCCTTTGTGAGAACCTCAAACCTAGAGCATCTCTTATGCAGTCAGGTCCCTCCTTTGCATTGTCTAGTCTGATCCTGTTAGCTCTCCACTGTCTTCAGAATGTTCAGGCACAGTGCATGTCTGTGAAGTAGTTGTGCTGGGGTAGATGAAATGATTTGGTAAGTGAGTTGATAAGAAAATAAAAAATACAACAACAACAACATGAATTTTCAAGGTTAAAGACTGTCTTATTTCGGGTTTCTATTGCTGAGATGAAACACCATGACCAAAAAGTAAGTTGGGGAGGAAAGTTTTTATTTGGCTTACATTTCCATATCACTTACTGTTCATCATCAAAGGAAGTCAGGACAGGAACTCAAATAGAGCAGGAGACTAGAGTTGGGAGCTGATGCAGAGGCCATGGAGAGGTGCTGCTTACTGCCTTGTTTCTTCTGTTTTGCTTACCCTGCTTTCTTATAGAACCCAGGACCACCAGTCCAGGGATGGCACCACCCAAATGGGTTTAGTCCTCTCCCATTGATCACTAATTAAGAAAATGCCTTACAGTTGAGTCTTATGGAAGCATTTTCTCAATTGAGGCTCCCTCCTTTCTGATGACTCTGGCTTGTGTCAAGTTGACATAAACCTAGCCAGTACAAAGGCAATCTAGGCTACGTCCCAACCATCACCTCGCTTCATCATGTATTTTTCCATGGAATGCTCCAAAGCAATAGAAAAGTGATGCTAGCCTGCAGGGATGTTTTAGCTGATTACCATTAGCAGGCCATTGTAGTTTCAATATTATAAAGTGCATGATTATCACCCTCTATTTACTGAACTTTAATTTCCATTCTATATAATGATGGCAGAGTAATAATAATTACTATGAACTTCTCAGGAATATTTTTAATAATTAAAATGATTACATTCCAAGGAGTAATACAGATAGAAAATGCATAAAGATGTATTTAATGAATAATTTAATGTATCAGTTTTCATTGTCCTTGAAAAACAAATTAACAAGATGCAATGAACTTCAATTTATCATTTTAAGTGTTGTCTCTTGAAAGGCACCATAGTATTATCTTCAAGAACAAATATAAAAGATTAGGTACCATTCTATGTACCCAGCGATAGGATGCTCTCTTTTGTTTTTAAAGTCACAAAATTTATAATTGAAAATAGAGCTCAAAAGGCAGGCTAAATTAAACAATGTTGCTACATGGGGGGAAATTACCACTTTATGGACAGAATCCTTATTCTCTGAGTATTCTAGTGAATATAAGTTCCCATTGTTAAGTATTATTTTTTTCTGTTATGAATTAGTGTCATTTTATTTATACACATTCGTATTGTACAACTTGAAAGAATTATGAGTTATCTAGGAGATGGGCTCCTGGGAATTCCTGTGGGGAATTATCTTAATTGTATTAGTTGAGGGGAGAAGATCTGTCGACTGTGGGTGGCACCATTCCCTGGCTGGAATCTTGGAGAGAGGCAGCTGACTACAGCCGCATGCATTCATTCATCCCTCTTTCTTTATTGGGGATGTGATACAACCAGATACTTCAAACTCTTGCTACCTTGACTTCCCTGCTACAACGGACTGTACCACTATACCTTGAATTGTGAACTAATATCAACTCTTTCTCCCTTAATTGCCTTTGTCAGCGTATGCCATCACAGCAACAGAAAAGAAACTAAGACAGTTCCTAAGTCAAGCCTCTGGTGTAGCCAGTCTTTGGTGAAATTTTCTGAAATATTATTTAGGGCATATATTTGGCTGTGTGTAAGAGATTCTCTTATTCACAATTACCTAGAAATTAGGAAAATGGATTTCTCTTGATTTATAAAGATCTTATCATTGGGGTATGGTCTGATTTTGGTATTCTCCCTATGCCTCAGTGGATCATCAAGGCACGCACTGTTTCTATATTGGGATCCCATCTTTCCTGCCTTGTTAGCCTCATTGGTGGTATCCAACACAGCTTGCTCTTGTGTCCACAACACAGGCGTTAGAGTGAAAGCACAGTAGGGGCATGGCATATAGTCCTTCCTTCCACAGCTGTGTCTTCAGGGTCATGCTTATCACGTCCCCTCTTCTGTGAGTTGGATGACTAGCCACCCCAGGCCCATATATAAATGCCTGGTCACCCAGGTGGCAGTATTGTGAGGTGCTGTGGACCATTGTCGAGTGGGAATTAGTAGAAAGCCCTTCAGTTATTCTGGCAAACGTTTGTGGAAGCTCAACTCTGTCTGTCTCTATGTCTCCAAACCTTTCATTCTCTCTCTCCCTCCTCCTGTCTCTCTCACACAATCATACATACTCTGTTCTTGGCTTGTGATCTTACCATTCACTCCACCATATACTCCTGACACAAAAGAGATGATACAATCTTGTACTTGAACATCTAGAACTGTGAGCCAAAAATATGTGTCTTATTTCATAAATAGCCCGTGTCAGGTATTTTGTTACAGTGACTCATGTGAGATGAAGTACACATGTTCATATCCCATTGGCTAGAACTCAGTCTCATGATATTCCTTGCTGTAAGTAAAATTGAGAAATAAGTTTTATTTTTTCATGGCCATATCCCCAGTTAAAAAATTGAAGGGCTCTTTTTGGTGCCAGAATAGAAAAAGGTATTGAAAAAGGTGACTTCTATAGGAGCTGCATAGAGTACAGGGTTACATCAGCTCATGGCCCAGCAGGGAAAGCATTATAACAGTTACTCTAATAGCTGGCCTTAGCATTCCACCAAGTGTGGGGATTTCTCTGTTCTTCCATTCTCTTCTGGCATTAGCCTCCACCTGTATTTTTAGGAACACTGTCTTACTTCTCTCTTCCTTAGTTCAGCAATCCTTTATTGTACTTTCAATGTCTCTCTTTTTTGTCATTAGGGAGTCTATCAACCTATCTATCAACCTATGTGGTCCTATCACATGGACCACAGAGGTCCATGTGACAGTCTAAACAAGTAAAGTAGTCCAGGGGTGCAATGGGGTTGTGACAGATTACAGGGTACATGCCCTGTCACCGAGGAAAAAAAAACTGTACTGTATTCTGGGAATAATGACTATCCCACCTTCCAGGCCGTGTGACTACATTTAATTTTTACATTAGTTATCTGTGAGTCTGACTTCTCAAGGTTAACTTTCCCTGATCTTCAAGTGTTACTGAGTGACTCATACTTTAAAAAAAAAGTATGATGGCATGCAATGTATTCTCACAGGCTTCCCTTGGGCAAGCATTTTACAAACCTGGCCTCAGACCAGCTGAGCATAGCTCATGGGGACTCATCTTTAAAGATGTCCTCGGTTGATATTTTCTGAATAGACACTTCTCAGTCATTCAGTGACTGCAACTGTCTGCTTTTACCTGGTGGAATAGAGCTCTGACTTTCCACTGTGCTTCAAAATTCTCTAAGAGTTTCTATGCATGTTGGATTATTAACCTTAGTAACAACTGAAGTTTGGCAGAATCCGCCACTGGTTTTATATGCAAGGAAATTAAAGCCATCCTTGCCTGAAAGGTAAAACAACAAAAGAAAAAGTAAGAGGCAGAGGAGGATCAAGGAATAGCAGCTTCTGACTCCTTGCCCAGGGCACTTCCTTTTTGCTCCAGTCTTTTGACATCTGTGGATAGTTTAAATCTATGATATACTGTGAAATCTCAGTGGTAAAGCCCTCAAGAAGGACTTGAAAATCATTAAAAACTCATTTCAGTTTTCTGAGAAGCAAACATTATTGTGCTATTTTGTAAAAAGAGGGAAGGGGATTTGGGCCTAATCATCAGGGGAATATTGTCAGTTTCAAATTCTCTTTCTTGCTTTTGTGTTCATCAGTTTGACACTCTACTCTCTAGAATTGTAGGATCCCTGCTATTCTTTCTCTGTTGTGCTTCTAAATGTAGAATTTTCTTTGCCATGAGAAATCATTTTAGCTACACTCTGAATGTCTGTTGTATAGTGGCAGTTGTTGATCGAGGAAAGAGATTAAGACTTGGTTTTGCATGTAATAATTGTGGGAGGATTGTATGATCTGTGATAAATAATGTGAATATTCAGAAGATGTTCAAAAAGGAAATTGATGTGTGCATATATACCAATGCCCCCCAACCGAAGGATGCAGAAGAGATGTCTTCATCCAATTTTCCTTGTGAGTAGTTTCTGAGATGAAGACATGCAGAAAATAGTTTATTTGGGAAGCTTTCATATAGCGAGGGGAAAGAGTAGGAAGAATGAAAAGGTAAGGATTTATAAAAGGGCACTATTGAATTGGTCTCACTGTGGGCAATTATGGATCTTATCTTTAGTGTATAGGATGCTCAAAATGATCTATTCTAAGTTTGGCATGGGGATGCATTTGACCATTGACTTCTATATCCCCCGGTTGGTTTGCAGATACCATGTGGGAGATCACTTCACAGTGGTGTCAGAGAAATTCTGGGGCATAGATGAAAAGCTACCAGAGGGAGCACAGACTTGACCTATGGAACCATACTGTGAGATAAAGACCACACAAAATGATCGTGATTGGCAGAGCTGTAAGCAAAGGTGAAGCCAAGCATCTGTTAGGCTGTACAAAAGAGACATCAGATGCAGTAGCTAGGAAATAAAACCAGCAGCCTCATGACTAACTACTTGTGTCTTTATTTTTATGCAGATAAAGCATGTAATTCTAAGTAACATTTTTTTTTACAGTTTCTTAATTTCTCAACATTATATCATTTCTAGTCTGTCCTAGTAACTTTTCTTGTTGCTGTGATAAAATGTCCCACAAAATCAGCTTAAGGAAGGGAGGATTTAATTGGTTCACAGTTTGAGAGTCTAGTGCATCCCAGCAGCAGGGGCTTGAGGAAGCCAGTCAGTTACATGGCATCCACAGTCAGGAAGCAAAGGGATGAATGCCTGAGCTCAGCTTGAGTTCCTCTTCTTCTTCTTCTTCTTCTTCTTCTTCTTCTTCTTCTTCTTCTTCTTCTTCTTCTTCTTCTTCTTCTTCTTCTTCTTCTTCTTCTTCTTCTTCTTCTCCTTCTCCTTCTCCTTCTCCTTCTCCTTCTCCTTCTCCTTCTCCTTCTCCTTCTCCTTCTCCTTCTCCTTCTCCTTCTCCTTCTCCTTCTCCTTCTCCTTCTCCTTCTCCTTCTCCTTCTCCTTCTCCTTCTCCTTCTCCTTCTCCTTCTCCTTCTCCTTCTCCTTCTCCTTCTCCTTCTCCTCCTCCTCCTCCTCCTCCTCCTCCTCCTCCTCCTCCTCCTCCTCCTCCTCCTCCTCCTTCTTTTTTTTTTTCAGTGCTGGAGCTGAGCCCATCCAATGAGGCTGCCCACAGTTGTGGTACCTTTCCCCACATCAGTTAATCTTACCTAGACAATCCCTCACAGCTATGCTCAGAGGTTTGTCTTCTAAGTAATTCTAGATCCTGTAAAGTTGGCAATAGTAATCACCACACACTGACTCCTTTAATTCATTATAATTTTCAGTTAATTTCTTGGTAACTATGTAGTTTTAAATGTCAAATTTGTTATTTTATTAATTTCAGTAATTTAATGTCTTATTGTTCTTTTGTCTGTATCAATGTTTTCTATATCATTCTCTATCTGCCTCTTTGAATTGATAGTTATAACATTATTTTTTTTTATAGAATCAGGGTTATTGTTTTTTGCATTTGTACCCTCAATTAAAAATGTTTTATAGTTTGGTTATGATAGTTGATGACTGTAGCTAGAGTTTTCCTGCCTTGCCCACAGTCAGGACAAATCTTTGTCACCCACCAGTCCCACAGATGCTCAGACCCAACCAAGTAAACACAGAGACTTATACTGCATACAAACTGTATGGCCATGGTAGGCTTCTTGCTAACTGTTCTTATAGCTTAAATTAATACATTTCCATAAATCTATACCTTGCCATGTGGCTGGTGGCTTACCGGCGTCTTCACATGCTGCTGGTCATGGCGGCAGCTGGCAGTGTCTCTCTGCTTCAGCCTTCTGCTTCCCAGCATTCTCCTCTCTCCTTGTCCCACCTACTTCCTGCCTGGCCACTGGCCAATCAGTGTTTTATTTATTGACCAATCAGAGCAATTTGACATACAGACCATCCCACAGCAGATGACAGGCAGCGTTTATATATTTTGCTTATGCAAAATTCTTCTGTATAAATTGGGGAAAATACTAGGAGTGTCTCTTTCCCAAATGATCCCAACTCATGGCCTTTCCTAACATGTAAAAGAACATTACAGTTTGTATAGGAAATGTTCCCCTTAGGAGCATGGATTTGAATATTTGGTTTCCAGGTGATGGTGTTATTTGGGCAGGTTGAAAATCTGTAGAAGCTGGGACCTAGTTGGAAAAATGGTATTCCTGAGGGCTTGGTCTTGAAGATTACAGCCTGGTATCACTACCTGTCTGATCTTTCTCTGCTTCTTGATGCACCCAGGTGTGAACAATTAGCCTACACTCCTATCATCATGGAGAGTAGCTCATTTTGCTACATTGCATTCTCTTCCATGATAGGCTATATCCTCTTGTCTTAGTTACTGTTCTACTGCTGTGAAGAGAGACCATGACCAATGAAACTTTCAAAAGAAAGCATTTAAGTAGGGGTCTGCTTACAGTTTCTGATTGTTAGTCCATAATTATACTGTCGAGTATGGCAGTGTGGCAGCATGCCAGCATGATACTGGAGCAATAGCTAAGAGCTCACATGATTTACAAGTTGCAGAGATAGAGAGAGCAAGAGATTGAAACTTCAAAGTCCACCACCAGTGACACACCTTCTCCAATGAGGCCATACCTACTCCAACAAGGCCACACCTACTAATTCTTCTCAAACAGTTCCACTAACTGAAGACCAGGCATTCAAATATATGAGCCTATGGGAACCATTCCCATTCAAACTACTATATTCTAGTCCTGGGCCACTGAAGCCTTGTAGCCAGCCAGATGATAATGCAAAATGCATTCAGTCCAACTTCAAAAGTCCCCATAGTCTTTCACAGACTCGACATTGTTTAAAAACCTTAAGTCCAAATCTCTTCTGAGACTGAATGCAATCTCTTAACCACTATCCCCTGTAAAATGAAAAAGATCACACACTTCCAACATACAATGGCACAGAATATACATTACCTTTCCAAAAGGGAGGAAAGATGTTTACTGCTTGAGTTGGCAGTGGAACTTGGGAGAATGAAGCCTAAAATGAGGTTGACTAAAGTCTTATGCAATAGCCAACTTTATTCAGAACATCAGACAATTTAAACCCCGAGAGTTCAGAAAGGTCACCGAGTAAAGTTCTTGTGAGTTCAAGCTATATGTAATCACAAGGACAAGCTGCACGTGGCAAAATCACAATTTTTTCCTATAGGCATATAAACAAACAATAGCCAGTTGTAATGAATAATCTAAAGTAAACTTATTTCTGTCCACTCCACCTGGGATGAGCACAGAAGCACATTTTAAGAACAATTCTGAGTTTTCAAGAAACTGAGGTCACAAGACTCGTCTTATTTTCTTATAAGCACTCAGGATTCCCCTTGCAGAACTCCATTCTTGATCCTTGTTCCAACAGAAAAGGAGCATAGTAAGGAAATACTGGACCAAAGCAAGAATGAAATCCAGCAGGGCACACTTCTGTATCTATGTGTAGGATGTCAAAGGACTTAGATAGGCGCTTTGCTTCTTCTTTACTTTGCTGTCTGTAACACACTTTTCTCTCTTGGCAGGTATTCAACACCTCTGGCATCCCCAACATCTTGTGGTTTCCAACACAATCCAGGCTTCACCTTCACAGAATGACCTCTCTGGGCCTCCATGCAGGGACTCCCCTGCCACAAACCTGGCCTCGGTGGCTTTTCTTAACCATGGAAAAAGAGTCCACAAGTGCTGGCTTTATTTCCATGTCCTCCATCCCACAACCTTGTTGCTGAAGCTACCAGGTTTTACTTACTGGGTCTGGAAGCTGACCCCCTCCTTGAATTACATTTGCAAAACATTTTTTCTGTTGTTTAGGACTAATGAATCTCTCAGCTCATTTTCTTTTCACAGGTGGCAAGATTAGCTGGGATAGGTCTTGCCCTGAGGTTACCACCCCCTTTATTCCACTTAGCATCAGGCTTTCCTTAAAACTTCTCATCTCTTTTGGCATAAGACCTGATTCCAACATTTTCTCTGCAAACTGTACTTTTAGTATTTCTTTTTGCTCTGTTTGTTCATTTTTCACTGTAGATCTGTAGTAAGAGTGACCACTAATAACCACGTGACAAAATCAATACTAGGCTATCTTGAAATTTCCTTTGCCAAAGACCTTATTATAAAATTCTTAAATTTAGCTTCCAGAGTATTCTTTGGACAAGGGCAGAAAGCAGCCACATTCTTTGCCAAAATATGACCAGAATGGCCTTCAGTATTATTCCACTCTGAAAACTCTTGATCTGGGCCTTCATAGTCCATATCACCCTCAGCACTACTGTCTTCAATCCTAATACTTGCATGACCCATTAAGCCGCACTTAAAGTGTCCAACCAGTTTTCTAGTCCAAAGACCCAACGTCTTCTGTATTCTTCCTAACAAGAGCATGATCAAGGCAGTCACAGCAATCCTCCATTACCTGGTACAAACTTCTGTATTAGCTACTGTTCTATTTCTGTGAAGAGACATCATGACCAAGGCAACTTTTAAAAGGAATCATTTAATTGGGGACTTTCTTACAGTTCCAGATGGTTAGTTCATTTTCATCATGGAGGGAGACATGGTGGTAGGCAGGCATGGCACTGGCGCAGTAGCTAAGAACTCACATGATCTGCAAGTTGCAGCCACACATACAAACACACAGGAGAGAGAGAGAGGGAGAGAGAGAGAGAGAGAGAGAGAGAGAGAGAGAGAGAGAGAGAGAGAGAGAGAAGGGCTTGGTATGGGCTTTTGAAACTTTAAAGCCCACCACCAGTAATGCATCTGCTCCAACAAGGCCACACCGACTAATCCTTCCTAAACAGTTCTACAAACTGAGGACCAAGCATTCAAACATATGAGCCTCTGGGGGGGCCATTCTCACTTAAACCACCACACCCCTGTTAAGCTTACCTGAGCTAAGCAATCTTCCACAAAGCTGCTTCTGTAAAGTCTTTGGTCACAGCAATGAGAAAAGAAACTAATACAGAATGTTTGTAGTTTTCAAGGGTCAAATGACTTATCTTTCACATCATCAGAATCTGTATATGATATCTTATAGACTATGGGTGTGCATAGGCATATGTATTTTTTTTTCTTGGCATAGATAATGGCCTGCCATTTCCTAGTGTGAAGAGAAAATGAGTGTCTTACACATTGGCTTTCCATTGCTACGACAAAATACTTGAGAAAATCATGTCAAATGGGGAAATATTTATTTTGCCTCAAGGCTTCAGTCCATGGTAGTGTGATTCTATTGTTTCTGATGGAAGGCAGAACATGACAGTGGAACTGTATGTCAAAGCAAAGCTGCTTACCACATGGCACTCAGAAAGCAAGGGTCAAGAATACAGGGGTGTCGGCTTGTCTAGAAAGCTTTATGCTTGAAGGCAATGTCTGTGCACATATAATCTCTTTCCCAAAATCTCCTTAAAACCTCTTTGGATCTCCAGTATCTTTACCCTTGACTCTCTGACATTTAAAATACCTTACATTTAAATTTTTGATCTTTGCTTGAAAACTTCCCATCTGCCTAAATCTGTTAGAGCTTGGAAGCAATATTCTCTAAACACCACCTGGCAGATGGCCCCAGAATTCTTCACTGGATGCTGTGGAATGATCACAGTCCTTGTGCTAAGTAAGTTAGTAAAGACTAAAGACTGGAGACTTGAAACTTTCTTCTTGGATTTGTTCTTCTCTGGTGCCTCTTTTCCTGGGATGGAGGAGTTACAGACAGTTGTGAGCCACCTGGGTAGATATTTTCTTCTTGGATTTGTTCTTTTTTGGTGCCTCTTTTCCCTGGGATGGAGGAGCTACAGACAGTTGTGAGCCACCTGGTGTGGTGCTGGGAACCAAACTCAGGTGTTTTGGAAGAGCAGTATCTGCTCTTAATTGCTGAACCACCTCCCTTGCCTCTACTTATCAGTTTTTATATTAACAGTAAAATGCATGCTTGCTCCTGGTGAATCTGACTGACACCTAGTTAGCTCCTTTAGTCCAAAGATTTATGGATCTTTATAAATTTACTTATAAAATAAACACACAGACGCTTATATTATTTAAACTGTTTGGCCTAATGGCTCAGGCTTCTAGCTATCTAGTTCTTACATCTTAAATTAATCCATTTCTATTTCTTCCTCCCCTATTCTTTTTTCTTTCCTATAAAAAATATAGTGTAGAGCCAATACTTGGATTACTGTCAGAACACAATTCAAAAGTGGCCTCGTGTGAGGGGAATTCTGAGTGCTTGTGAGAAAACTCCAAGAAAACAAGAGTTTTCTTGACCTCAGCTTCTTCAAAACATGGGATTGTTCTTGGAATGTGTTTTTGAGCTCCTCCCAGCTGTGGTAAATAGGAGTGAGTTGACTTTAGCTGTTGTTATTCAGATGCCTCAATGGAAAAACATGTTTTTGCTGCGTGCAGATTGTCTTACGACTGTACACTTTATTCAAGTGATTCTTCTTAATCCTCAGAATATAAATCAGTCTGATGCTCTAAATAAAGTTGGCTGCTGCACAAGACTTTAGTCTGCCTCAGTTTTAGGCCCCACTCTACCAGGTTCATGCCATCAACTAGAGGGGTGAACAGTCAACCAGGCATGGTGTTCCCAGTTAGGTTATGTAATCTGTCAGGAGATGGTTTGTTTGATGCACTTTCTCGGACTAAGAATTATCACCATGGGTTGCCTATGTGTAGGTAATGTAGGAAAGCGTGTTGACATGGTGTATAGTGGCCATCCTTAGTCTCTTTCTCACTTCTGCTGCTATTCCTGGGTTTTTCAGAGATGAGCAATAATGATTGAATCCTACCCTTTTTAGAGCTTCTGCTGAGACATACTCTTTACTTCAGTCTCCTTTCAACAGTCAACATGCTTTCTCCTCAGTTTCTGTCTTCAAAAGAAATTTAACTTGGGACTGGAGAGATGGCTCAGAACTTATGAACCGGTCTTGCAGAGGACAGCAGTTCAGTTCCTGTAGCTCAAGAGTTTTCTCTCTGGGTCCCACCAAGCCCCAGCAGTCTGACAGCCCACTTATAAACTAAACACACAGACACTTATATTATTTAAACTGTTTGGCCTAATGACTCAGGCTTCTAGCTATCTAGTTCTTACATCTTAAATTAATCCATTTCTATAAATCTATACCTTGCCACGTGGCTCGAGGCTTACCGGCATCTTCACATGCTGCTTGTCATGGTGGCAGCTGGCAGTGTCTCCCTCCACCTTCCTGTTCTCTCAATTCTCCTCTCTGTTAGTCCTGCCTATACTTCCTGCCTGGCCACTGGCCAATCAGTGTTTTATTTATTGACTAATCAGAGCAACACATTTGATATACAGACCATCCCACAGCAAGTTCCCAGCACCCACAACAGATGATGGATGATTCACAATGGCCTATAATTCTAGTTCTAAGGGATCTGATGCCCTCTTCTGGACTCCACTGGCACATGCATACACATTTGTACATACCCCTTGTCTTAGTTAGGGTTTCTATTGCTGTGAAGAGACACCATGACCATAGCAACTCTTATAAAGAAAAATATTAATTGGGGTGGCTTGCTTACAGTTTAGAGGTTCAGTCCATTATCATGCTGGGACATGGCAGAGTGCAGGCAGACATGGTGCTGTAGCTGTTGCTGAGAGTCCTACATCTTGAAGGCACCAGGAAGTCGACTGAGACACTGGGTGGCGTCCTGAGCATAGGAAACCTCAAAGCCAGCCCTCACAGTGACACACTTCCTCCAACTAGGCCTTACCCACTCCAACAAAGCCACACCTCCTAATAGTATCACTCCCTATAGGATTATGGAAGCCAATCACATTTAGACTACCACATCCCCTAACTGTACACTATATGCATAACTAAAAATAAAACAAATCTCTTTTTTAAAAATTTAACTCTTTAGCCTGCTTGTGATTTTATTCCTATGTATTTCTCTTCACTTGCTTGGTTTCATTCCATCGTCTAGTCCTTTGAGTTTATTTTGATGACATCTCCTGGGGAAGCTTCAATAGCATTGAATTATATTTTTCTTCAAATATCTTAATACAAACCTAAGCCTAAATTCTGTACTTAAGGTTTAGCTTTGATAACTTAGATTTTTATTTTCATTATATTATAATTATATTTTCTTCATAAACCTATATTTTCATTATAAACTTAATAATGGAGACATCAGTATTCACTCCAGAGAGAAAGAAAGGTAGTATTTGCAAAAGTAATCAATATTTTTTCTAATTTTTCCCTTTCCATACATATTGTATTAAAAACTTTTCTCTCTGCCATTTGAAAGTTTTAGTATTCTTATCACATATGAGGATATTTTTGATTTATGAGTTCAGTGTACAAGGATAGAAAAATGTAAAATTAAATGCAGTGTTGTATAAAAGTTGCTGTTATGTGGCGGGGCTGCTTTTCTGTCAGCTGGGAGACTTGTGTAGATAATAATTTGCCATCAGTGATTTAGCCTGCATAAAACACATCAATCCTTTTTATTATATTTTGTGAGCCTTGACACTTATGATAATTTCCCCATCTATACTTAAAACTCTTATGATTGCATTATGAAAGTGGAGTTTTTGCCCTTGTTGCCTTATCTCATTAACATGTGTTTATCATATATTTCAGGCTAATTACCATTTGAGAATAATGTATGCAACATTAAATGGATTGTCTGGTTTTAAAAAGTGTCAAGAAAAAGGGAGCAGCTTTCTCCCCTCCCATCCCTAATCCCCATGCCTTCCCAAGACTACAAAGACGTTTTGATTTCTTGACACTTGGGTCAACTGGATAATGGCAAGGATATTCGACCCCCTCCTGTGTGTTCACAGTTGGTCCTAGATGGCTAAAGAAATGATGAGAACACATTTGTACAGCATCCTCATTTTCAATGTCTCCGTTTGCTGTCCATCAATCAGTGTTAGGGTTTCTGAGCTGAGGAGAGGACTTCATCCTAATTGATATTTATATGGAAGGGGAGAATCTGTTTTCTCATCATCTTTTGGAGTGAGAATTTGCTGTGACAGTACAATTTAGGGAAAGGGTCTCTGAGTTTCTAATGTTAAGTACTATGATTAGATGTACTTCTTTTTGGTTCTTGTACAGACAATTAAAACAATCTTTTCATTTGTAAATATATATAAAGTGGGAAGGTAAGGTTCTATGCTGTCACTCAAGGATAATGTGAACTTCTGGAAAATACCTTTCTGAACTGTCAAAAAAAAAAAAAAACCCCAAAACAACAAAAACTTAAAATGTAAACCTGCAAAGTAATTCTCTCTATAATTTAACTATTGTCTATTGTGTTGTTGGCATTTATAATTTGTTAGATTGTAATGGGTAAGAAATAAACTTTAATGTGCTTTTTGTTCTTTGTAGGTGTTTTTGTTTTTGCTGTTGCTATACTTTGATTTCCATTTAAAATCTTGGATTAGTTTATTGAGAAAAATAAATCAGAGGATAAATTCAGAATGCACTATAGACTTGAACTATAATTCTGACACTCACTATTTGGAGTAGAGAGAACAATTTAAAAATAATGATCTATCCATTACATAAAGAATTCCTCCAACTTAAAATATCAGCTTGCTAGTTAGGTCATATTTAACAATTACATTCACTGTATCATTTTAATTTTTTTCCTTGCCATAGCAAGGGTTTATTCAATACACAGTAAATATTTGCAAGTGATTCCCATTAATCTCAGAAAAAGCTCCAGAGGAAATTTGTTGAAGAAAGTCACAATACTATTTCTTTTTGTAAAACTTTACAACAGATATAAAACTTTCTAATTTAATGATCTTCAAAATAAGATGAAGAATGAGAATGATAGGGACTGGGGGAGATGATCCAGAAGGTGAAGTGTTTGCCATCTAAGCACCAGGACTTGGGTATGATCTTTAGAAGCCACAGAAAAAGTTGGGGTATGGTGCATGTACTTATGATCTCAGTGCTAAGGTGGAAACAGGTGGATTTTTGGAGTTTGAGGGTCAGGCAGCCTAATACAATTGGTGAACTCCAAGTCTCACTGAGAGACTCTGGCTCAAGAAACAATGTGGACAGTTCTTGACTTTAATGTACAGGATTCTTTTAGCTATCCTGGGTTTTTTGTTTTTCCATCTGAACTTTAGTATTGTTCTTTCCAGATCTGTGAAGAATTGTGTTGGGATTTTGATGGGGATTGCACTGAATCTGTAGATTGCTTTTGGTAAGATTGCCATTTTATTAAGTTAATCCTACTATCCATGAGCATGGGAGATCCTACCATTTTCTGCTTTCTTCTTCGATTTCTTTCTTTGGAGACTTAAAGTTCTTATCATATAGGTCTTTCACTTGCTTAGTTAGAGTTACCCCAAGGTATTTTATATTATTTGTGGCTATTGTAAAGGGTGATGTTTCTCTGATTTCCTTCTCACCCCATTTATCATTTGTATATAGGAAGGCTACTGATTTTTTTGAGTTAAACTTGTATCCTGCCGCCTTACTGAAGGATACTCCTCAGCTGTAGGAGTTCCCTGGTAGAATTTTTGGGGTCACTGACCCTGGGAGGGACACAGGGATCGTCCAGCAAAGTAGAAGTGGATGGAAACTGCATGAGCAGGCTGGGGGTGGGAGGGTGGCAGAGGGCAAGGAACGGGAGTAAGAACATGAGAGGGTCGAACTGGAGTGGGGATGGAGTGGGAGAGCAGGGAAGGAGATACTGTGATAGATGAAAACATCTTGGGAGTGGGAAGAGGCAGGATGCCAGGGAAGCTCTCAGGAATCCACAGGGATGACCCCACCTTGGACTGCTGGCAGTGATCGAGGGGGTGCCTGGACTGGTCTACTCTGGTGACTGGTCTAGTGAATACCCTGTCATCATAGAGCCTTTGTCCAGTGACTAATGGAGGCAGATGCAGGGATCCACAGACCAGAGCCAGGCTAAGCTCCAGGAATCCAGTTGATGGGAGAGAGGAGGGATTCCGCGGGCAGGGACATTGAGATCATGATGGGAGGACGTGCAGAGATGACCGGCCACACTAGTGGAAGCCTATGAACTGTAGACTAGTGGCTATGGAGGCCCCATGGGACTGGACTAGGCCCTCTGGATACGGGAGATAGTTGTTTAGCCTGAACTGTTTGGGGGGGACACTCGGTTGGGGGGATCAGGATCCATCCCTGGTGCATGGGCAGGCTTTTGGGAGCCTGGTGGCTGCGGTGTGGCACCTTGCACAGCCTTGGTGCAGTGGGAAGGGGCTTGGACCAGCCTCTGCTCGGTGTGCTGGGCTCTGCTGACTCCCCATGGGAGACCATGATTTGGAGGATGTGGGGATGTGAGGTGGCTTGGGAGGGAGGGCTGGGGGGTGGAAGGAGGGAGGAGGTGGTATGTAGGGTGAGTAGAAAATTTCTTAAAAATAAAATAAAATAAATACGACTTAAAACCTAGAACCAAGAAGAACCCTCTTCTGTATTTCTGCAAGTAGCTAAATTTATGATGCACATTTATCCAATTTGTCCTGGGAAGGAGGCATACGCACGCGCGCGCGCGCACACACACACACACACACACACACACACACACACACACACACACACACACAAAGTATATATAGTAAAGATAAGCAAGTGAAAGGGAAATAGGGAAGACCCTGAGAGAAACCAAGTGGTATTTTACTAAAGACAACATGGAGTTGCTTCTCTGGAAGAAGATGGGAGCATTAGATCAGAATTAAATCAGGCAGGAAAGACTGAGTAGGTTAACTATAAGTTTTTTTTTTTTTTTTTTTTTTTTTTTTTTTTTGGTTTTTCGAGACAGGGTTTCTCTATGTAGCTTTGCGCCTTTCCTGGAACTCACTTGGTAGCCCAGGCTGGCCTAACTGTAAGTTTTTAAAAGTGGTAAAAATTGTCCTGAGTTGGACACTAAATGGATATAAAATATTTGATTATAATGAGACATTATATAAGTAAAATAAATTTGGAAAAATATTTTAGAAGAAAATTTGACTGGCATATGTTAAAAATGCTATTATGTTGTTAAAAGAGCTAAACTTTTGCACACATAGTATCCACTAAGCCTGGACCATGCAAAACAGACTGAGGGGAAATGAGGAGAGGACATTTGTCCTACTGTTTGTTAAACTCCCGGATTAACGTGGTTGCTGCAGAATTAGGGATGACTGTTAAGCATGATTATGACTAGTTAGTTTACCCGTTAATTTAAACATTGTCAAATCAAAGTAAAGAGAATACTTTTATACTTTGAGTATCTTATTTAAACTTTCAACCAATAAATAAATGGTCACTCATTTTCTGGATGGATATAGACTTTTGTTTGCCTGTTTTTTTTTATTTATATTTACTCATTCATTCCTTGATTCTTTCATTTTTGTGTGTTTATGTATGTATGTGGGGAGGTATGCATTTGTGTGGAGATTATATGATAATTTGAGGGAATAAATTCTTTCATTTTATAATGTGTGTCCCAGGGATCAAACTCAGGTTGCTGAGCTTGGCTGCAAGCACCTTTACTGGCTGAGCCCTTTCGTTGGTCTTGATTGTTTTCAAGCTCTTTGAAGTGCATTTTTTTTTGTTGTTGTTTGCTTTGCTTTAATTTTATTGTTTTATTGTCTTCTGACAATTTTGGATTCTTCAGCAAGGGTTTTTAAAGACATTTGAAAATGGTTTGAGACCAGAGAATTATGGTTAAAACTTATTATACCCATACCCAGTTCACCAGCAAATTTAATTACTTTTATCAAGTCTTTCCAAAGAATCCAAGTTACTTTTACAGACTCAATAGCTGTCTTTTCTTTCATACTCATATTTTTTTAGTTTATGTGACATTTAATTACATTTTATAAACATATTAATAGGTACAAATGGCATAAACAGGCTTATGAATAAATAATCTTACCTGAGTCCCGGTAACCATTTCTGGCATACAAATCAACCCAGGATAAGAAATGCTACAGATACCTGAGATGGGCTCCTCAGCCACACAGGATTCTGCATCTTCTCTCAATCTCTTGGACACAAGTTTTGCAGAGAAAATGGAGACTGTTGACTCATTAAGTCTGGCAAGTGGCCACAGTTAGGATAACATCTTCTATATTTTCCCTAGTAATTATGTCTACTTTTGATAGGAAAAAAAACCAAGCTCTTTTACAGTTTATATAATAAACAACTAGAAAGTTAATATATGCAGACCAATTTTCAGAATGACTCCATGTTCCGAGTGCATGTTTGATAAATTCGGGGAAAGGGATCTGCACAAAGAACTGTTGGCAAATTCACTGGAACCTTGGTTCAGACACTTCCTGGAAAGAATATTGGATTGTATCCCCAAAGGTAGCTTGAAATAACGTTCTGAAACATGAAAACAAATACTTAGCCTGAGACAATTTGTTAATGTTTCCCTTTGTGGGCCATTGTACATGGGGACATACCAGGAAGTTAGAAATAATGTGTGATAGAAAGGGAACAGGTTTGGAGTCAAGTGATCAAGGCCAGCAGATGAACTTTCCTAGTTTGCTTGATTCACTGCTTCAGAGCCCACTTCATTCCACTCCGAGTCATGGATAGATTCCGATTTGCCTAAACCAATCATTTCCTTCATTTGAGACTTCATCAGAGGAGTCTAGACATTTTATGTGATGATACCATCTACAAATGCAGTGGGTTGAATTCGTATATCCTGGGATGCATGTAGCTTGAGAGTCACAGGTTAGATATAAGGTAACACTGCATACAAACCTACTAGTTGAAAAAAAAATCCAAGGACTCAGATTTTTAAAAACATGTTTCCCAGGTTAATACGTTTTTCTGCACAGGACTATTACGACCCAACCATTCCTGAAATCACATTGCTATTTGTGCCATGTACAATATAATGTCCTCCATAAAATTCAACTGGGAATTTTAATATTGAAATGGGCTTCTCACTCCAGCCTATCTACATTTAAAGCCATGAGTTATTTGTTGAATGGTTAAATCCAATTATTATTTGTATAGTTGAATCCAGGAATATTCTTATTGATCTGCTATCAATAAAGAGTTTCAGGTATGAGGTAATGTTTGTAAATCTTTGTATTGTTATGCAATAGTGAGTGTGAATTACCCAGCACATTGCTTTAGTACTTCAGAACCTACTTGGCCCAAATTATAATTTGCTTAGTTAAAAAATTGCTTTACAAAACAGATACAACTATGTAAATACTATGCATATATATATGAAGGTTTCTGTTATAGAACAAAGAACTGATAGGTGTTTCATGCATGATAATCCAGGACAGCTCAGAGTAATAAAAGTTTTTATTGGCTTGAGTAACATGATAGGAAGTCAGGAAAATATCTGAACTATTGAAATGACTACTTACATTGAGGAAAAAGTTGGAAAGGCATTTTTTTGTTTTTTAAAAATTGTTTTAACCCGATAAGCAAATTCTGTTTGTGTTTAGATTGTTAATCAATGATATAAATAGTCTAGGAAAATTAATAGTTGAAAAGTAAATTATTTACTATTTAAAACCCTAATTTAATATGAATATTCACTATTTTCTTAAGAAATTAAAGTGCAACTTGAAGTTGCAAATTTGCTTTTCATATGAAAACAAATGCTAATATTTTGAAAGTTCTGATTAACCAATACTAAAAGTGGGAAATGTCTCAATAGATACCATGTCTGATTTTCCATTTTAAATTGAGTATCAGGTACTAGGAGGCAGCACAATTGATAATATGCTTTCTTTGCAGGCATGAGGACCTGATTTTGATCTTTAGAACCATTTGAAAAAGGCGGACATGATGATGCATGCTTGAAACCATGGCTCTGGGGAGTCAAAGACAGATCCCTGGCTTGTTGGCCAGCTTAGCCTACTGAGTAAGCTCTTGGCCAATGAGAACCTGTCTCAGGAAACAATAGACAGCACCAGAGGTATGACAGCCAGTCTCGATCTCTGGCTAATGCATGCATGCTCACACATGTGCAGCCCTACAGAAACTTACACCCACATATATACACATACACAAATTAATAGAATATTGGGTTTAACTACTTAAAAATCATGCTCAGTTATACAAAAGGTCAGACTGGCACTACAACTTACTTACTTTTTTTTTAAGTATTGCTATCATCATGTAGATAATCTGTTCTGAATCTACATATGTTAGAATGCTACATAGATGACAAATTTTAAACATTTTAGCAAGCCCTGGAATGCTTGCACGAAGAGACAACTTTCATCCATTTGTTTGTTAGGAATGTTCCCTTAAGTGGGGGTTTTGCAATGAATGATCAGCCAGTAAGAATCAGTCTTCTCATACTTCAGGCTAATTTTTATCTTCTTCCCCGAAATCCTTTATTTATAAAACTAAATACTAATGTGTATTTTATTTAATATTTCAGAAGCAGTGGGCTAAAAACTGTATTTGGACAGTTTTTCCCTTATGTTAAAGCTATGCTTAGATTCTGGCCTAATTATTTCTCTAAGCATTTATCACAGACACATGAAAACACATGCCAGTAAATGATTTGAATGTAAATTTTCAAGAATTTCATAATATGTTCCATAGGAAAGAATAGGCAGATAGATGCATTATGACATACGTGTGTATGTAACCATGAAATATGACTAACGCAAATGCACTGCTGATTCATATAAAAAGTAAGCGAACTGTACAGACATGTGGAGCAAGATAAAATAGGCAGAATGGGAAGTATGGTGAATTTCCTTTATATGCAGTAGTGAAATAGGGGAAGTTAGTCTAAGTTGGTAACGCTCATATCACTGGTTCCCTGAGATGACAGGTTGGGTATGGGGGAAGGGACTATAAAACATGAAGAATGCCGAAAGGGATGGACACACTTTTTTCTTTGGATGCTGACTGTGCACATATCCACTCCACATCCTTAACATCCTGGAATGTAAATGTATGTGAATTATATCTGTAATACAAATGATTTTAAAATAAGCCCTGCCTCTGGGATTGCTCCTTCCCTGCGATCATTGGGGTACTCCTAATTGGGGCTATTATTGCAGCTATATACCTCCCACTGGTGTAAACAGTCAACAATGTACCTCTGTACACATTATTTTCAGTGACTGTCTTCCTAATCAGAGAGTTTCCTCCAAGGTCCTATATGTGAACTGAGGGAAAGACGGTTGCCGGCAGGCGTGGTGGGACACGGATCCCTCAGCTCATGGGGTACACTTGGTCTTCCCACATACAGGATGGTCAGGTGACAGGTCAGTGGGGCCATCTTATTGCAGTGTTGGGTGTCCACCTCTTTATCTAGGTGAGGACCCCTTTCCTTGGTCTGGTGTGTTCAGTTAAGTTTTCAGGCCTGCTTTTCCTGCTACCCAACCTTACACTTACCTCTTCTACTGCGTATGAGCAGCCTGGGCATTCAATTTTGTGCATTAAGACACCAGTAGCTCCAGAAGCTAAGTCGCTCACAGCCCATGGCCCGTGCTTGACCTCTGTAGGACAGATAGTGGCCCACAGTTATTTTGTAAAAGGTTTGCTGATAAGAGTGTGATTTGGCTTCAAAACTCAGACGCCACAGCTGTGATTCCTCTAGCTTTCCATTGGGTTTTCCATAGGATTCCTATCTGAGTTGGAGACTTGGAGCACGTTGGAACTTGATGGCCCTAAGAAACAGCTACAAGATCTCCTGAAGCCAAGGAGTTTTACCTTGCTCTAGGCCAGCAGTTCTCAACCTGTGGGTTGCAACACTTTGGGGGTCATATATCAGATATCCTACATATCAGATATTTATATTATGATTCATAACAAGAGCAAAACAAAATTATAGTTACAAAGTAGAAATGAAATAATTTTATGGTTGAGGGGTTCACCACAACCTGAGGAAAAGTTTTCCGCACTAAAAAGGTTGACTGCTCTGGGCTTTTCCATGTTAAGCCTTCTGGGTTACTCAGGGCAGCTGTACATCATGTTTAATAAGTTACATGTGATCTCGTGACTGTGTGCTCTGATTTGTACCTGTGTGTATGGGATCAGAGGCCAGAAGAGAATGGCCTGCTCTATTACTTTTCACCTTGCAGAGTCTCTTACTGATTCTGGAGCTATGCTGGTGCTCAGCAAGCCCCAGCAATCCTCCCACAGCTGCCTGTCAGCAATGGTGTTACAGGCCTATGTGCCTGGCCATCCCTGAAATCCCTGGGTTTTTTATGTGGGTGCTGGAATCCAAACTCAGAACCTCACGATTTCACGGGAAGTGATCGTATCCACTGAACCATCTCTCCAGTCTTCACATATGATTTCTAACAGCCAATAGCCCCATGCATTTCTGAAACAGATGTAGAAATGTAGGAAAGACAATAAAATATCCAGTGAAATTGTATTGCTCCTAGACCCTCAGGGACTTGATTATATTGGTAAGAGTATAAGAATAAGATGGCGGGTATTGTCATGACCTTGAAATTATTTCTTGGATTATGGCACATAGATGTCACCTCAAGATAACTAGAGTATCTCCTGCCTACTGTTCTGTAAATCCTATTAATGTGATGCTATAAGAGGACCAGAACAATATAATGTCCCATGAGACCATGAGACGAAGGTTTTGCCAACAGTTATGACAGGGAGGCAGAGAACTGATGGAAGTCATGTGTGGTTGTTCCTGTAAGTTGCTTCCCCCTCATGACTACTAGCTGTTAAGTGACATTTCAGGGCTTGTGGTCATTTGTCCCAGTAGAGTTCTGCCTTTCATTTATAGCAAACTAGGCTTATACAATAATCCGTTACAAATTCCCAATCTTGTTATTCCCAGGGTCATGAATAGATTTAATACTTGGGCTTGCTTTTGTTAAGCTTGACTTGCTTAATATACACCTAACAGAAGATGCTGATCCTGAGCCTTTAAAGTCTAGCCTGTACCCTAGGTAGTCAATTCATTAATTGTTACCATTGACCAATGTATATTCTGTTTCTCATACACAAAATATATAGATACATAACAAGGTGACTTAAGTGTAAGCAACACTCTTTTTGATTACATTTAATGAACCACAAACTTTTGTGGCTGTCTTTATAATTGTTGACTCTGTTGGCTTAGAGATCTTTGTGCCCAGGGCATATAGTAGAACCCTGAATTCAGTAATCTTAGGGTCTCAAATTCTTATGCCCATAATTGTGGGAAGCCAAAATACCTGATATTCGAGTTCACAGAAGGATACCAGAAACAGTATAACTCATAAGTAAAGACCAGTGGGGGAAAATATAGTATTGGCATGCAGGAAATGGCAGCCTAGCAGCACAAAACAAAATATTATTCATACCACCCAACAGTGAGGAGTATTCCTATAGACTCCCACAGACCAAATGCTCTTCACATGATGCACTAAGTAGACATCATCTACACATGTGTTTAAAAGGTGTCATAGTGTGTTTTGAAATTAAGTAGCATGATAGCTTCCACTTAATCTTTTTTCTCATTATTTTTAAAATTTTTAATTAAAATATAATTATGTAATTTCTCCCCTTCCCCTTTCTTCCTCCAATACCACCTGTGCCCTTTTGCTTAACATTGTTTTAGCTATTTGAAATTTCGTGGTTGTGTACAAATTATAGGACTGAGTTAATACCATTGAAAATTTGCCATTGGAAATGTAGTAGAGGCTGTCTTAAGTCTGTAGATGACTTCAAATAGCATGGTGATATTTGCAATAATCATCCTTCTAATTAACTAATGGAGGACAGCTTTCCATTTGTGACATTAATTTTTCTCTCATCAATGTCTTGTAGTTTTAATTATGCATATCTGTCACCTCCTTCAATAAATTTATTTCATTTTATTTTACTTTATATTTTTATGCTATTGTTAATGGAATTTTGATTTCCCCTTTATAGTTTATTGTTGGTATGTAGAAATGATATGTAAGATTATTTATCTTAATTTCATTATTTCAACTGCACTGAATTATAAAAGAATAACATAATCAAAGATAAGTGTTGGAACATGGTCAAAAGAATGATGCATAGTGAACAATGCTTTAGGGGAAGTGTGAGAGACGCTCCAGGCAAAGAGGCAGAGGGCCGTTTACCTCAGGTGCATTTAGTTTCCTGGCATATTCTTGAACATGATTCCATGCTTCCTGTGTTAAACATTTACATTCAATTTATAAGACGTGTTCACTCTTGCTGAATGTCAGATCATAGCTACAGATTCCAGTTTGGTGAAAAGATATGCTGAGTGCTGTCCTCAGTGTACCTGAACTTGGATATGGCCTGCCTTGGTTTTGTGCTTTCTCAGATATAATCTATGGTACATGCAAGGCAATTGTGTTTAAATTGATCTGTCCTGAGAAAGTTCTGGAAAGGCCTGCTCTACTAAAATTTGGTATGTGCTTACTGATGTTTATTTACATGTTTCTTTGATCATGTTTTTCTGAACTCAAACAACCTTGCTTGGATCATTGCTTCCTTTGTTATATTTGTGTATAAAAGTACCCCAAAACTGAAATAAAGTTGTTTACAGCAATAGACTGTAGTCCACCCCATTCTTTCAGGTCCTCAGATCCCATGTCTTGCAGATAGACATGCATAGGTTGGCAAAAGTCAGCATATGTGTTTACTTATCTTTTTCAATTTGTTATCTATCTATCTATCTATCTATCTATCTATCTATCTATCTATCTATCTATCCATCCATCCGTTTATCTATCTGTTTATGTATGTATGTATGTATGTATGTATGTATGTATGTATGTATGTATCTATTTATCTATCTCAAACCTGTTACTCATCATAAATACAATTTTTATTTGTTTATTGTACTTTTAATAAACTAGAGAATAAGAAGAATTATAAACATCTTTCACAAGACTTCCTATACTCATGTTTGAGAACTCATTTTTAGTTGTTAATGAGATAAAATAATGTAAAATAAACATTAATAATTTTGTCTTATTCATAAACACAAATTAAATTATATGTATTTTGTGTGTAATGTGTCAGGGAAGAGTGAGACAGTTTCAGATTTTTTCAAGAAAAATTCTTTTAAATATTTTTGGAATTTAAAGGATTTTTGAATCTTGTAAACATACTATATAAAACAGTTTGTTGTGTTTATTCATTATTCAAATATTGATAGAGTTGTGTATGCATAGGAGGGTTTATATTGGAGGTAGTTGTATATAAAAGAGACAAAAGAAAGATTCCACCAGGTCCAGCTTGGCAATGAACTTATTTGGGTTACTTCCAGGAACCCAAGAGACTCGAGGCAGTTATACCACCAGAAAGTCTCCGCCCCTAGCCAGCCTTCCGTCCCTTACAGAATCATCCGAAGCCTGACACTAGGAAATTCAAGGGAGGGCCTTATGACTTGTCCTTCCACAAGGAAATTGTCATGAATGAGCTATGGTAGAAACATGCATGGACATGCTTGTGTTTTCCAAGATGGCAGAATTTCTTGAATATCAAAAATCTCACACACTAGGCTGGTTTCATTGAAAACAATTTGCCAGGTGGTCCTGCTTTCCTTGATAACTCTGACCAACATGAACACAGGTTCTTTTATTCTAATCTTAACTACTGTTAACTTTTAGATTATTCAGTACATATTATGTAGTAAATAGATTTCTGTCTATCATCTATCTATCTATCTATCTATCTATCTATCTATCTATCTATCTATCTATCATCAATCAATCAATCAATCAATCAATCAATCATCTATCTGTCTATCATCTATCAGCTTTCTATCTGTCTGCCTAGGTTAAAGAATGGCCATAAAAGCTAAAATAGACAAGCAGTTTCAAGGCATGTGAAGCAGGGAAATTGATAAAATGATGTAAATATTTATCTATTGTTGTGGGGATAAAACCAGCCAGAGACCTTCTGGGAAGGCTGTTGCAGAATTCTAGGCTCAGAGTTGATCTGCAAATCTCATTTGTCTCTGCAGTTGGACTCAGCTCTGCAGATCAATTCTGAGTCCAGATGAATGAATAAGCACCTGGATGGATGACCAGTCTAGATGGGTGAATACAGGCAATGGCAATTAGAGTAGGCTGTGCCAATACTGGTACTTAGCTGAACTGAAATTCCTGGAAGACAAGTTGGGAATTCAATGCCTGTTAGTCCCTTGACACACTCACTGGATGGTCAGATGGCAGGACAGTGGAACCATCTTTACTGTAGTGTTGGGTGTCTACCTCTTTACAGAGTAGATGAGGAGCCCTTTCCTTGGTCTGATGTGCTTTACAAGTTCTCAGGCCTGCGTTTCCTGATAGGATTGTAATACACTGATGTGTTCCTCCAGTCCCTTTCTACTTTGAGGAATAAGTAATTTATCAGTGTGCCTCGCATGAGTGGTGCCAGACAGATGCTGCTTTTCATATGTCCACTCAGTTCAGAGTCATCCTCCATCCTCAAAATACAACCAAAATCTGCCTTTAAAACAGACTCTCCCAGGGCAGAACACAATTTGAAAAGCTACTGTTTTGCTCAGTATGGAGTGATTGGATCAGGGCAGAGACTGATGTCAAAAGCATGTGAAGATTTTCATTGCTGGGATGGGGAGAGAGCTTAGCAGTTAAAAGCACTGGTTATTCTTTCAGAGGGCCTTGATTCTATTCCCAGCATTCACATGGTGGTCTACAGCTGTCTGTAACTCCAGCCCCAGAGGATCAGATACCTCCAAGGGCACCAGGCATGCTCAGGGTAAAGACATATATGCAGGCAAAATACCAAGATCTAAAAAAAATATTAATAACATAAAATATATTTTAAAAGATTCATTACCATTATGATAGAGCAAATTATCGTATCATTCTGTTTTTTTCTTTGCTATACCTGTGGGCCATGGTCCTCTGTAGGCCACCAGAGCTGCTCTGCTTCATAATGCCAATGGTTATGTCAAATCCAGAGGACATGTATACTGCGGTCATGGTCTCCCTTCAGACTGGATGAAGAAGATGTGTATAAATGCCATGGTATCCAACAATTCTATTTGTCTATTAGAAGTTGCAAAATATAGATGCTTATGTAAGAATGTTAGGCTATCGATTTGGCTACTGTAGTGGAAGTATAAAATTCTATGAGGACACCTATGTTAAATAACATAGAATTTATTTCTCTTGTGTAAGTTTTTCTGGCTATATCATTCTGCAAAGGCATCAGTTTTGCAGACAGTTCTTGCTGTGTTGTTCCATTAGAACAGAATATCAGAATGATGCTTTAACGGTTTTATTCACACCCACATGTCCCTAAATAAGTTACACCTTTCCTAACTTATGTAGCCCAGAGGATGACCTATTCACATTCATATGCCACTGGTCCAACCTACCTGCTAATGGCATCTGTAGGCTTTCTTTTGGGTCTTCCTATGCCCCACAGAAATACAGGCGTTCTGTTTGTTAAGCACTTTAGGCAAATTAAAACAGAAAGAGTTTAACTGTGCAAAGAATGGTAGGTGAATGGACAACACTCAGAATCAGAAGTGGTTCAGAGAGCCCTACCCAGCTGCGTTAGAAAGAGAGCTTCTATGCACTGGACACAGGAGCAAAGCAGAGAAACCACACGTAGTGTTTGCTTTATTTGTGCATAAGCTGCTCAGTTGGATTTCCATGAGTGAAACTTGGATATTTATTACAACATGTACATCTAAGCTCAGTTTCAGTTTGTATACTAAATTTGGGCGTGGTTTGCTAATGTCAGAACTCAGAGCACAGAGCTATCTCTGTAGAAATAATTAATCTCATGCATACTCAATTTAATTATTGTTATGGAAGGAAAAAGACAGTAGATATTTGAGGATGCTCAGAAGTCTATTCTGTAATTATTGTAGGCCGAGGTTAAACCTTCCTAGACCAATGATAAAGGTAGACTTTGAATGAATGAAGTCACATCTCAGTCAACGAACCTGGCAGAGGTGTTGGGGTTGCTGACAGTTTAGTGCAGTGAGCTGAGAGCAGCGGAGTAAAGTAACATCTGTACAGAAGTCATGGTATGGGATCGAAAGGTAAAAAGAGGAAAAACAAGTGAGGATTTATAACAAATGAAAGGTCCATGTTTTTCCTAGTTCTTGCTAGTACCGTACTTTGTAAGAGCAGCGAGGATAAAACAGAGAAGATGCTTCAGTAAACGCATCCTCTTCTACTATGCCTGGCTTGGGCTGAGGCGCTCTTACATCTTCCGTCTTTCAAGAGCACCACAGTAGATCAGGGATGAGCCTGGGAGGGTCTGAATTTTAGAACCGTCTGGAAGAGAAAGGAGGTGTGTCATTCTGTGCAAAGAGCTGGCAGGCCTTATTCACAGCCTTTCTAACGGTGGCAAATTAAGTATTAGAGTCATAGATGCCTCCAGGGTTTTGAGCCTCCTTGGCGGTGGAAGAGAGAAGACTGGAGGGAAAGCCAATTTTCCAAAGCTCCCATTCGGTTTGAAATGAGAGTGCATTATCCAAGCAGAAGCATCAAGAAGGAAATTATGAATGTAGGGCTGGAGGTGTGCAGGAAGCTTGAAAAGCATCACCCCACTGTTAATCAGATGAAACGGAATAATTTTGGTGAGCAGAAGATTGAAGGGAAGGAAGCATGGGCAACACTCTGATTCTCTTCCTGAGGTTCTGTGTTAAAAAGATGATGTCTGTAGACAGCTGGAAAGAGCAAACTTACAGCTAGGTGTGGAGAGGCAGGATCTTGAAAGCAATTAGTGTGGCGGAGAGGGGAGCAAGTCAGTGGCATCTCTAATTTCCTTTCCACACCACACTTGAGTGATGGTGGGATCCGAACTCATCAGTACTGCTCTCCCTAAGAAATTGACCGGAGGGGAGCAGCAGGAGGAAGCTGGTCTCCCATCCTGACACTTGGGTTTTGGCAAGTGTAGGGGTCCAGGACTGTAACTTAAGATGTAGAGAAGATTTAAGATACCCCTTCCCTCTGGAGCTGTGAGGATTTTAGTTTATGAAGTAAACCAAAACCACCTGGATTAATGGGACAGCACACAGCAGTGTATTAACAGGTGGGAATACAGGAAGCATACTGTAAATATGAAGACTCGGAGGAGTCACAGACTGCAGATTATACAGCTGCAGAAAGGGATAGGGAGGGCCTTGGGCTTCTGGGAGAAAGTGAGGTGGCCATAGCAGATGGAAGGCATGTGCACAGCTGCCTGGGTTGTCTCGCCACACAGTGAAGTGTTTGAGGGAAAAGCTACCTGACTGGGCGAAGTACTAGACCTCCCATTTTATCTTCATTGAAAAGGATCTTTTCTAGTCAGAAGGGGAACTATAGGACAATACAGCCTGTTTACAACTGCTCAGCATTTACTTCAGTAGATTTCTATTACACTTGTAAACTTCATTTGCAAAAGGACAGCCTTTCAGAATGAAATCTGCCTGCAGTGTCTCCGAATAGCAGTCTTGAGAGATGACGAGAAACTACATCTAGGGGTGGCATATCCTGGCGTCCCAAGAGAGACACTACTCACTTACACATCATCTGTTCATACTACTTCCTCTCCAAGTGGAAACTTTTGACACATGTGTTATAAACCAGGAACTTTTGCTAGAGAAAATACCTCTGCAGCAACTGTCAATCATCCCAGTGTAAGACTGAAAGTGAAACATTTATAGTCAAATCTCCTTTGCTTTTGAGCCCTAAATCAAAAAACAGCTAGAACTGCTGCAAACTTATTTTGTGGAAAAATATAAATTGAACCCTTGTGGGGGTATTTACCATCATTTTCACATTTGTAAATCAAAATTTGTGCAAATGTTACTGTATTTATTGTAGAAATAAAACATAATAAGTCTCACTCCAGAGCCCACTGGTAATGGTGTCTACATCTGGCATCTGTATTGTATTACATCTTGAAATTCCTAAAATAAATCTGAATACTTAACTATTTCTGTCTTTGAGGATGTTGGAAGGGGAATTTTAAACTTGCATTTTGTAGGTCTGGTATGTATGATCACAGTTCACTGGTATTGCTGGGTGTGTGCTTTGATGTTTTCAAAACACTGAAGGATAGAAATGTGTGTGTGTGTGTGTGTGTGTGTGTGTGTGTGTGTCTATTTATATACATATACATATGTAAGATGATGGAAGATAGACAGACAAATACATAAATAGATATCTTTAGAGCTCTCCTGTTGAATTCTAGGAGAGAGAGTCCAGCAAACCCAATCCTGAAGCCCACAGAATCTTTAGGGACATTCATAATCTGATTATAAATATCATTACAGTGTAAGAACAAAGAGCATTTTTGATCATGGAAAAACTGCCCACAACCTGAGAACTTATGTGATATTATGAGTTATCCATACATAATATTCTTCTCCTCTCCCAGGGCTCGAGGCATCAGTGGTTGCAATGCTCTGTTCTTTGTGTCTTCAACAATGAATTGGACAAGACACACACAATAGTAGTAGTACTAAAATGATAGGTTTAAAGACAGTGAGAAGGAAAACAGAGCACATGCCACAGAATGGGACCAGAGGTCCAAGAGGCATGTGGTTCATGAGCTTTGAGGGTTTTTTTGGTGGAGGCATTGGGCTTCTTTTATGAGTTTAGGCGAAAGAAAAACCAATCCTCAGAAGTAGGAATGGGATAAGGCCTTACCTTGATTGACATATGGACTGTTTTAGAGTGGGATCACTTGCAACGAGAGGGATGTACATCCCATAGTTTTAAGCACATGGACACCCCATTATACATGAGATGCTGAGTAGTTGTTTCCTGGCAGGTCACCTGAAGGGCAGATTAATCAGCACTGCGTTTGAGGTGAACATCATTTACACTGGTCCTGTTGTCTCCCTGTTTACCAGGAAGTGCCTAATAAAACTCCCCATGTGGAAAGCCAAGGGCAGGTTCCTGGGTACCACACTATCATCGGGATTGCCTCGGTGGTGTGATACAATGTGCAATATTTTACACACATCTCTTCTGTGCTCTACTTTTCTCTTGCTCTTGAGGATCCATTTTAATCAATTTGTTTATATTAAATTTAAGGTGCTTAGTTGATACTTATTTTAAATTTCACATTTTAGCAGGGAATGAATGTTAAATGAGGCAACTCATTCATTGTGGTATTTCAGATCAGTCAGCTGTTTGGAGAAATTTTGGAAGGGGTAAGAAAAATGCTTGCTTGAAGTGCCTGAAACCTTATTGTTGTTATGACTCCTTTGTCCACGCAATGAGACCAGTGGAGGATGAGTTCCGATGTAAGTAATAGATGATGAAAAGAGAAATGTAAGAGATGTAATAAATTAGTCACTGTTCCAATTCTGAAGAAATTTTATCCATAAGATTGTTTTTACAAATATTCTGCAAAAGTGACTGCAGGGTTTCTATAGTTGCATATACACACCCCTACATTTATTTATTTATTTATTTTTTAATTTTTTATTTTTTTGAGAATTATATCTGAAAGGCATGTGTGAATGTTGGGTAAAAGTGAATATTGCAACTAGCTAGTGACTGTAAAGAATGAAGCTTATGTTGCATATTCTCCTTTCTGTAATTCTCCCTGACCCCGAAACCACACAAATGTTGGATTTAGCACAGGTGAAGCAATCCAGGCACCTTTCGGGTAGCATAGGAAGAGAACTCTGCAAAGCCTGGCATTCATTAGCATATCAACACGTAAGCTCAGGCTCTGCAGCTGGAAGTGTTTGAAGTAATGAATTGATTTCGGCGAGGGGAAAAAAATAACAGAATGGAACAAAAGTTTTAACTTCATTATCTACACAGGGCACACATGCCAGAGTAGACACTTATGCCATAGATGGCTGTTCAGCATGCCCGTGAGTAGCCGACACTCGGCTTTCCAGACCATTCCAGCAAGTACACCACCGTGGCCCATACTTCAGTCATCAGATTTCCTGATGTCTTAGGACTATGCAAGGGGTGTGCTATGCTGGGCTGTCTGCCGGCATCGTGCGTGGTGCTGTTCTTTGTATCATTTGTCATGCTTTTGCTGCATGTTGCATTTCATAAGCACAGCGGCCCACTGAGATCCGCATGATGACTTTCTAAAGCCTGGTTAGGTGAAGTTTAAGTCCCTGCAACGATCTGAAACACACTGTTTGCTCTGTCTCTGTCACATACTTGCTTCCATTCCATTGACCTGATGTGTTATCACAGCCACTGAGAGTCGTGAATTTTTCTCACATCCACACAGAAAAGGCCTTCCTATCCTCTTGTTTGGTTGAACCAGCAGTGTGTGGAAAGGCCAAGGGAGAGCGAGGAAAATCCCCCCAGCTATGAGGTTAAACAGCATCTTAATGTCATGATTTTTCTCAGTCTGAAGCATTTCCCTTCCTGTTTTCTAGGTTCATCAAGCAGTTGTGTTGTGTAGGGGTGAATAAAATAAAACTCTGACTGGTTGGAGATTTGAGCATGAACTAAACATGTGAAGAAAAGTGTCTGCCTTAATATGTTCTTGGATGAATAAGGATTTTTTTCAGAGAAACGAAGCTTTTTCCCATCTTTTTCTTTCCCTCACTATGAGTGGACTAATTGAAACAGAAAAAGATTTCAAATGATATAATTAATATTTAACTTAGTTTCAGTTGCTTCAACTAACCCCTACATTTTGTGGAATCATATCATTAATATTTAAGACCAAGAATATCCTAATTTTTCATAACAAATATTAGTTCTGAAAAGTATGCACTGCTATACACCCTTTAAAATGTTGACAAATGACAGGTTTGTTATTAAATCCCTCAGTCCATTTACAAGTTTGTTTGTTCAGTGTTATATGTACATAAGATATAGATGGAAGATGCTCTTTCTTTAATAATTTCCTTTTAATTTTATGTCTATATATGCATGTGCATGCATGTGTTCATATATGTAACTTACATGCATGCAGATGTCTGTGGAGGTCAGAAGAGGGTATTGGTTCTTCTATAACTGGAGTGACAGGTGACCAGGAGCTATTTTACAATTTCCTCCCTGTAGCACAAATTCTAATTGGTCTTAATAATAAAAACCTGGAGTCAGATATCAGGATGAAAGCTGAAAGATCTGAGAAGCAGAGCAGCAGCCATTAGAAAGACATCTTACCTCTCCCGAACTCTCAGACTGAAAGAACCAAGCTCCTGTCTCCACCCTGCCTTATTATTTCCTCTCTCTTCCCAGCCAAATCACTTCCTGTTTCCTCCTCCCAAGTGCTCAGATTAAAGGCCTGTACCTCCCAAGTACTGGGATCAAAGGCATGAGATCCCAAGTGCTGGGATTAAAGGTGTGAGCCACCACTGTCTGGCCTCTAGTGGCTAGCTCCACACTCTAATCTCCAGTCAAGTTTTATTTCTTAGAGCGCAAATAAAATATCACCACACTTCCCCTCCCCCCTGTCCCACCAGGAGAATGAGAAGAGTGCAGAAAGTCATCTGTTTTCCAAAGCTTTTCAGTTTAATTCTACGTCTCCCCAGTCTCACTTTACTTCAACATTTGACCAAAAGCTAAAAGACAAGCCTTATATTGAAGACCTCCAATGCTTTTAGCTTTATCACGGCATTTTCATTGTTCTGCTAAGAGCCTAGAGAGGATGGCAAAATTTGTACCAATCCACGGAGCAGCCTGTTTAGTAAGACAGGGAAAGAGTCCACTTTTTATAAGAAGAGTATCGGTTTTCGATTGCCTTTAATCTGAAGTGCATAGTTTAGAGAATGAATTGTAATCTTTTGGCATTAGTATAACGAAGTATACTTTGGGCTAATTTTACAAGGAAAGTTGGCTTAGCCCTTAAAAACTATTCTTGAAGGCACCACACACTTAAATCATAGAATATGGGGAAATCAAATTGATACTGACCTGGAAGGAAGCTTCATCCCAACTGGCTAGCTTTTATAGTGCTGGAAGATACAATGGAGGTCATCAGAGAAGAAAAGTAGTCCTTAATATTACCAAGCTGTGAGCCCTGCAAGCTATAAAAATGATTGGATCACTGATGCAATAGTGTCATGAACATTATGGGAGTAACCAACCACTTTCTGATTGGATTTAAGTCTCACTCTACAAATTGAAACCTACATTTGGCACTGTTATTGGGCCACGAAACCTGTGCCTAGATAGGTCATAGGCCCTAGGGGAGAATCTACTACTATTATTTTACTAAATGTACACAGTATTGAACTAACCCCTAATGACTTATAATTATACCCATAGATAATGAATCTCTCAACCCTCACCAGAGAGGCTTCTGTTTGCAATATATGGTGATTAGTTTAGTATAGAGATCCACAGCTGTCAAATGTGCAGGGAACAAGACACTGGAGAATGATCAATCCTAAATGTAACCATACACTCCTCTCCTTCCTCCCAAGGCTTAGGGATCATTGCAGAAGAAGGGGTAGAAAGAGTGTAAAGACTGTAAGGAAACAGCACTCTTGGATGCAGCCGGGTAGCTGCTCAGATGAACTCACAGTGGTGATGGCGGCATGCACAGCACTGTGCAAGCCCATGCTAGACCAAAGCCAAGCATGGAGAAGTGAGTTGGTCATAGAATCCCTCCTATAGCTGTGAACCCATTGGCAATTGTTATCTGCTTAAAAAGGAAGAGTCTTCTTTCTCTAAGAGTGTGGCCCCTGATTAGTCAACCATGTCTCATTGTAAGAGACACTAAGAACATTTGGGAAGCACAAATTGATCTTGATCAGAAAACAAAGCAAAACAAAAAAAACACCAAGTTGGATGAAGAGGTAAGGAGGGTAGATCTAGGAAGAGTTGGGAAAGGGCATGAACAAGATCAAAACACATGATACAAAAATTCTCAAAGAGCTAACAATACTGAAAAGAAGAAAGACATGGGGTTATAACAGCAGCAGTATGTGTAGGAAGAAGTCAAGGCCAAAGAGAAATTTAGTATTTGGACTCTTTATTGGCTTCTTTTCCTGGTGCTGTGTCAGAATACCCCAACAACAGCAGTTTGAAGGAGTAAGCTTTTACGTGGCATACAATTTAAGGATCAGTCCAGCACTGAAGGGGAGTCAAGATGGCAGGGACTTGAATCAGTTAGTTATCTATAATCAAGAACAGAGGGGAACGAGAGAGAGAGAGAGAGAGAGAGAGAGAGAGAGAGAGAGAGAGAGAGAGAGAGAGAGAGAATACACGCACACTAGTGCTCAGCTTTCATTCACCAATGAAAGAGTGCTACCCACAGTGGCTACATTCAGGTATTCTCAAAAGCCTCCACAGACATGGCAACAGGTTAATATGGATGATCTTCAGTGAGATTCCTTTCCCAGTTAATTTCTAGATTGTCAAGTTGACAAAATTAACCATGACAGGTTCCTTATAACACTTGTCATGAGAATTTGAGGCCCCGTGACAGTTACCTTTGGAGGGCAGCACCTTCAATGACCTAACAACCTTTCACTAGACCCATTCTCTAAAAAGTCCACGGAGTGTCAAGATGAAACACATAAACCCTGGGAGGAGAAATGATACTCAAACCCATAGCAGTCATTGTAAGACTGTAAGATAAGACACACAAGTGTATCAAATAGTTTCTTTAAAATATTATTTAATTTTTGAACATATATCTACTTAATTATGCAAACTAAACACAAATAAATGTTTGTTAGAGATTTGGAAATCAAAAATGATAGAGACCTGTATATGACAAAAATAAGATTTCCTTCAGGATTCCTCCCCCAATCTCTCTCTTTTCTGGGATTAAAAATCATTAATAGCCTACTGTGTATCCATCTGCAACTTATGTGTGAATTTGCATGTCTGTATATCTCTTGCCATGCTACATTTGGCCCTGATATATTTGATGCTGGTTATGAAACCTGCATGCAGAAAACACATTTAAAACAAACAAATAACAACCAGAACATCTACCTTGGCTCTAGTTATTCAAGTTTATTGTCATTCTTCTTTTCAGGAAAATACCGTCAACTTTTAAACAGCAGTTTCATGAAATTTAAATGCTTCAAGCAAAGATAGCTTTTCCTTCCTGGAGACCATTTGGTTTCCACCAATCACAGGTCTAGACTGCATGTCAGAAATGTAGGTGGGCAATGTGTTTCACATAAGGTGAATATCAACAAGCTTGACTTTACATCTAAGTGCTATTTGTCAGCACTTAGTGTTAAATATTTACCTTAAAAACTAGTGACTCCTGGCTTTTCAGACATTAATGAGCAGCCTACTTACTTTTAATATAATTTCCATATAAAATGATTTTGCTTTGAAAATTCTCATATGTATATATAAATATTTAAATATTCCACACTAATGAAGCACAGAGAAGAAAGAAAAATTATTCATCAGTTATTTCTTTTGGGGGTAATAAGTTTGCACAAGTTCAATAAGCATATACCATTCTGTCCAGCAGCAAATTATCTTTATCAGACTCATGAATGAGAACATTATCTCTTTGGGTCAAATAATTGTAATATCTACAGAAGAAAAATGGCTTCCTCTCCCTCAGTAGCCACTAACTGAAAATGTCTATTCGGGGAGGGGTGGCGCTCTATGAATTCTTTCAAAATCCATCCTGGTGTGTCAACAGGCTTGATCTCGTACAAGTAACCACAGCTGCCCACTGCTTCTCTGGCAAGGCTGAGTGCAGAGGTGATCCATGTGGACATAAACACAAATATTTAGAAGGCAGTTTGATAGTGTGTTAATTTAGTAGAACAGCAGTGGTAAGGTCACCCCTAGAGCCATGGGCTTTTGACCAGGTTGACAGTAAAAAGCATGAATTCTCTTCTATGGAGTTGAGCCTCAAATTCAATCAGAAAGGGTGCTGTTACCCTCATAACAGAATGCCACTACTGTACTAGTGGGTACATCTTGCTTGGCATGTTGGTGATTGTACAAAGGTCCACCAGGGAGTGAGACCACTGATGATCCCCCCCTCATCTACACTGAACTTAATAGTACTTTCCAGAACTGTGAAAGCCAGCCACAGGGACATAGCTTGTTACTCACTTTTAGTTTGATATCTCTATATTCTGCAACCAAAGTGTGCTGTGTCTTCAGCAATTGGGATTTACTATCTAATTCTTAGATAACAACAAATATTGCCAACAGGAGCAAAGGCCTAAAATGTTTTGGGGAACTTTAGCTCCTCTCTGGCTGGGAAGCCACACTGGGGATTAGTGTAAACTAGGCAAGCACTCTACCAACTGAGACATGTCCCCACAAAGGCACACTGTGACACCGACTTCCTCAAGTCACAGACATCTTCTCTAGCACTTGGCAGCTTATCTTCCCTCCATTACTATGATTTTATAATGTGGTGGATTCCTTCACAAATGAAATGCTATGTGCCACCACTTCAGTTCAGTTTGTTTACTCGACATCGTAGCCTTAAGTTCCGTTCACGCTGCTTCATGTATCAGTAGCTTTCCCCTTTGTTCTGAGTAGTATTCCTTCCTGTGATGTGCATTATTTAAGCATTTACCTATGGAAGAGCATACTTGTGGTTTCCGGTTTCTAGGTATTTCAAACATCTGTCTGGATGGACTGTCATGTTGAGGTTCTTAAGTGACTGTAAGGTTTTACTTCTCTAGTATGAATGCCATTCAGTTCATTGTCTGGTTCTGCCATCAGGTTGCTTGCTTTACTATTGTCAAATTTTAAGATTCAAAAAATATATCATTGGTGTATCAGTTACTTTTATGTTGTCATGAAAAAATATCAGGACCCAAATCAACTTAAGGTAGGATGGGGCTTATTTTGGGTTATGGACACCAGAGGACTAGAGTCCATCATGGCAGGAAGGCATCAATCCATGGCTGCAGGACCCATTTTCTATCCACAATATCAGAGACAGAGATAGAGATAGATAGATAGATAGATAGATAGATAGATAGATAGATAGATATGTAGGTAGACACACACACACATACACACACACACACACACACACACACACACAGAGAGAGAGAGAGAGAGAGAGAGAGAGAGAGAGAGAGAGAGAGAGAGAGAGAGTCTGAATTCTCAAAGTCTTCCCTCCTTGCAGTGAAGTACTTCCTTCAACAAGGCTTCACTTCTTCCACAAACTCTCCAAACATCACCACCAACTTGGGAACCAAGTGTTCAGATACAAGAACAGGTGAAGGACGTCTTTCATTCAAACCACTACACTTGGCATACACGCTATCTCAAGAGACATTTATTAAGATGTTGTTGCTACTTGATACTTTCAACCACTGCACTTGGCCTTTGATAGGGTAAAGGTTTTACATTTTGATAAAGTCTAATTTGTGATTTTCTCTTATGGCTAGTATTTTGAAGGATCTGCTATGAGATCCCCAATCCTTTATCCTGACAATTTTCCTGCTGTGTTCTCCCCGAGTAGACTTGTGTTTTTCACATAGAAGAGTGTCCTCATGTAGTGGCTTTTTTTCTTTCTTTCTCACCCAACATCTATTGGACAGAGTTGTGTGGGCTACTTTTGGGTTCCCCATTCTGTTCCATTGGCATATATGTGTCTGTTTGATCAAGTATATCAAACTGTCTTGGTTCCAATAGTTATAGTGATAGAGCAGATCCTCAGTATTAAGCATGCTGTACATATATTATATAGTTACTTGCTGATGATCTGAAATTTCATTTCAGTCTGGCGTCTGTGGTAGTTTTATTTCTGTTGCTGCATTAAAAGACCCTGACAAAAGCAACGTAAGGGAGAGTTTACTTTCCTTACAGAGGGCTTAGAGTTGACTGTGGCGGAGAAGACACGGCAACAGGAACGTAAGAACACACAACCCATCACATTACATCGGCAGTGTGAAAGCAGAGTGAGCAGGAAGTGAGGCCATGTTATAAAGCCTAAAGCCCCGCCCCTCCATCATCTGGAGGCCAAGTGTGCAAACACAAAGCCCATGGGGATATTTTACATCTCAACCACAGCATCACTTATACTTTACCTGCTACTAGGAGGGAGGAAATCCACTTATTTGGATGATGTACACATACCTTATTCCATTGTGTGTACTATTGCCACCTTCTTACCTTCAGCATTTTCTCCATTATGTCCTTGGAACTCAAGCTGAAAGCTGAGAATTAGCTTTGTGCTTGTTTGAACGAGAACTGTCCTCTGCAAGCTCAGGTATTTGAACGCTTGGTCTTCAGTTGGTGGTGCTGTTTGGGGAGGCCGTGCAGCCTCCGTGGAGGAAGTTCATTCCCGAAGGTGAGATGTGCGAGTTCATAGCCTCACCCAACTCCCAGTTCGTTCTCTCTGTTTCGTGTGGCTGGAGATGATATTGCTCAGCTTCCTGCTTCTGCTAGCATGTCTGCTGCTTGCTACCATGTGTCCTGCCAAGACTCTCTCATTTAAGTTGTTTTTGGTCATGGTGTTTTATCACAGCAACTGAAGAGCAAATGTTACCATCTTTAGCTGCCTTCCCTCTTTTCCTGTCTTCTTACCTCTCTATCCATTGCTATTATTTTCCAAAATTCTTACAACTTCTCTTACAAATGACATTCTATCCTTCAGAGTTTCACTTTTCCAGTTTTTCCTCTGCATTGCTACCTAGGTTACATATCTTGGAGTCTCTTACTCCAGGGAATTTAGTGTACATTTTTCACTATCCAAAATTATCTTTCCTCATTTTCTCTTGCAAAATCATTCCAGAGTAATTCTTTGTGGTATGGTAGTGCAAGGAGAGCAAGCATGCTTGGACTTGCGATAGAGGACTAATAGATGAATTTAAATATGAGAGCAAGGCTAGTTCTGTCATGACAGTTAGTGGGGGATGGGAGTTTCTTCAGTTTATCAGCTTTGGTACAGTGGAAATGGAGCATACACATTGAATAGAAGTAAAGAAGAAGCTCTAGACAAAAGTCCCATGACATTGCAGTGATCAATACCCATAGGAGTGTTGGCAGAGCATGGACCAATATGCATCATGATTCATTTAGCATGCTTTCAACAGCAACAACATGCAGCAATAATAAGCAAAAGACAACTGAGAAATGGGACTCACAGTATAGGTCATCATATTGAGCTTGTTTTTACTTTCTCTGTTGTCTGCCCCTTAACCAAATCATGCTTTCCATTTGTGTGTTCGTTTGTTGGTATCTGGCTGTTTATATGGGTTCTGGGGATCTGAATTCTGGTTCTCTTGCTGATGTGGCAGGGACTTTACCAACTGAACCGTTTCCCTATCTCTACTTCCTGTGTGTTGTCATTGTTTTTGAGACAGAATCTGGTACATATCCTGAGCTGGCCTGGAACTTGCTTTGTAAACCAGGCTAGCCTTGAACTCACAGAGATCTGCCTGCTTCTGCCTCTTCACTGCTGAGATTAAAGAGATGAGTCATCACACCTTCTGTTTCCTGTGTTAATAAAGAACAAACTCCAAGTCAGGAGATAGAGCTTAGTGGCCTAGGCCTCCCAAAGCATGTAGTACTTTGGGCTTAATCCCAGGCCTAGAGAAAAAAAATGAACTATTTATGCCTTGACAATATTACTAGTATGTGAATTTATTCACTAACCAAATTCTGTAAATAGATGGTAGTGGGATCTATACCTACAAGGGTTATAGTTCACACATGAATTCTGCTGAGCCCACCCCTCTATCCTGACCATCTGTTTTAGAAACATCAGTAACTCCAGTTGAGCTGTCTTGACATGGTCATGTGTAGCTGAAAGTTTTCCTGTGTCCTGCCTGGTCCTGCAGCCCCGTGGGGCTGCAGGAGCCAGGTGGGACCAGAGAAAACTTATAACTACAGCCATAGAGTGATTTCACAATACTAATTATATCTTTCTTGTGTGACTTCTGATAAGGATACATTTACTCAAAGAGAATTCTTTCACTCACATATTGGGAGATGTTATTGACAGCTAGAATGCCACTAAGAAAATTCATCCTCAGGCCTTCTGTTCTATGTGTATGTGGTCTATGTGTATGCACATGTGTGAGACTGGATGTGAAGGCCAGAGGTGGATGTTGGGTGTTTGTTGCTCTTGACCACAGGTGAGACAAAGTCTCTTCAATGAATGTGGAGCTTGACAACTTGGTGAGACTTTCTGGCCAGAAAGCTCTGGGAAATCTGTCTGATTCTGCTCCTGCATGCTGCAATTACAGATGCACAGCCCTTGTTTCTGGGTGCATACTGGGTACCGGAGATCAGGTCCTTATGGTTGTTCTGCAGATACTTAACTCACTGAGCCATCTCCCTAGCCAGGTTGTGCCACTGTAGCCCGCTTTACTATATTCTTTGCTGCCTTTCCTCTTTGAAGTGGATACCTGGCTGAAGTCCACTATGGCAGGAATTTACACACATAAAAATCCCATGGCAAACAGAGAAAATGTTTGTAGCATGTTTTGTATCCTCCCTATCTTTCACCATATTTTCTTATATCATATTTGATAAAGAGAACCTACCTGCTTTCTATTTGTGTGGGAGTTTTATCATATCTGGTCATGCATGGACACCTGTGAAAAGGCAAGGGAGTTTCTTCTTCCAGTGAGATCATTTCTGCTCTCTGTGCTAGGGTTCAAAAATCTTGGGAGGAGACATGCTGATTCATTGGATAGCCACACAGATGTCCACTGCAGATGAGAACATATTCTTAGGGAAGAAGAATGTGGTATGATAAGATGGATACAGTGGCCTTTCTTTATTGGAACCATATGGCAACCTTGAGGACAGTCCTGTTGCATTGAACTATCTTGTCTTTGGATCAACTCCATACAAATATGTTTAGACCTTGGGAAAAGAGAAAGGCTGAAACCAAGTATACAGAGAGGATATTGAACTCTGAAACATTACTGAGGATCCAGCTCTATTGTGGGTATCCAATAACAAAGTAAAAATATAAGCCGTCTCAAGCATTCCCATAGCTCTGAAATGCTGAGAGTTCAGACTCCTCCCTGGAAAGAAACACTGACCAGAGAACTGTGATGGAAGGAACCATTTCTGATACAGTAGGAGGGAGGCTGAGCCAACTGACCAGAACAATATCAAATAAAGGCATGGCTTGGAAAATAGCAAGGGAGTTGGAGAATTGCTGGAAGGAGTTGTAGTGACTAGCTGGCACCTGGTGTGGCTGTCACAGTAACATGGCTGCATGAAGAGGGCTCCAAATGTCTTTAGAGATATTTGAGATACCATATGAAACCCCCAGGAGGAACTGGAGAAAGGAGTAGTGTTTATTTTATAGACTTGGGTCTCCTTATATTTGGAGGATAGTTATTTAGAACTTCAAACCTCCTCTTTCTGCACTTTTCCTTTGATGAGTATATAGTGTTCTTCCCTGTCTATCCTATAATTTTGGGTTAGCTTTGAAGTGTTGCTTCTTAGGTCCATTTGCTCAGAATATCTTTTTCCGTCCTTTTACTCTGAGGTCATGTTTATCCTTGATGTTAAAGTGTGATTCTTGGATGCGGTAGAAAGATGGATCTGATTTTTGCATCTATTCTGTTAGTCTACATCTTTTTATTGGGGGAGTTGGGACCATTAATGTTGAACATTATCAATGATCACTGCTTGTTGATAATTTTGTTGTGGTGGTGTAGAGTTTTTCCCTCTCTTTTGATTTGCTGATCTGAAATTATTTATTCCTTGTGTTTTTCTTGGGTGGGGTTAAACTCTTTAGGTTGATGTTTTCTTCCTAGTACCTTCTGTAGTTTGGATTTGTAGATAGATACTGCTTAAATTTGGTTTTATCATGGAATGTATTTTTTTCTCCATCTATTGTAATTGAACATTTTGCTGGATGTAGTAGTCTGGGCTGGCATCTGTGGTCTCTTAGAATTTGTAGAACATATGTCCAGCCCTCTGTGACTTTTTGAGTCTCCATTGAAAATTTGATGTTTTTTCTATTAGATCTGCCTTTATTATTTTACTCAGTCTTTTCCCCTTGCATCTTTAATATTCTTTCTTTGTTCTTTACATTTAGTGTATTGATTATTATGTTCCATGGGAATTTCTTTTCTGGCCCTCTTTATTTGGGGTTTTGTATGCTTCTTATACCTTGATAGGCATCTGCTTCATTAGATTAAGGAAATTATCTTTTATGATTTTGTTGAAAATAGTTTCTATGACTTTTACCTGGGTTTCTTCTCCCTCCTCTATTTCTATTATGCACAGGTTTAGTCTTTTATAGTGATCCAGATTTCCTGGATGTTTTGTACCTGGGTTTACTTATGTTTAACATTCACTTTGATCAAGGTACCCATTTCTTCTATCTTGTCTTCAATGTCCTAGAATCTCTCTTCCATCTCTTGTATTCAGTTGGTGAAGTTTGTCTCTGTGGTTCCTATTTCTGGTCCTATATTTTTCATTTCCAGGTTTCTTCCAGTTTGTTCTTTTTATTTTGTTTTTTTTTATTAATTCTTTTTTCACTTTCATGTCTTGAGATGTCACTTTTATTTCATTTCATTCCACTGTTTGTTTGTGTTTTCATAGATTTCATTAATGGATTTTTCCTATATTCTCTCTAAGGCTCTTGAGCATATATTCAAGACAGATATTTTGAAGTCTTTGTCTTGTGCTTCAGTCATATTACATTTCTTAGGCCCCACTGTGGTAGGGTTACTGAGGAAAGATGAAGATCTTTAGTTAGCCTACCTGATTCACTGGGTGGAGTGGTCTGTAGGTTCCCAGGGAATGACTGCTGGAGTTGGGGGCTGGCTGAGTAGAGGGAGAGAAGTTAGAAGGGTAAGATTTGTGTGATTCCCTAGAGATGGGAAAAAGGGGGTGCAGTGGGAAAAGATGCCTCAGCAAGTGTTCTGCTACAGAGCTATGGATGAAATGGGAAGAGGGGTGGGTGGGAGGTGGATTTGGAGGTTTGTAGGTAGAAGTGAAGATCTACAGTTAACCTACCTGTTTCCATGGCCAGAGAGCTAGTTCTTAAATTACATTTAATCAGTAGCGTCATTAATATTACTTATATAGCTTTTTTCCCCTTGAGACAGGTCTTATTATAAATCCATGGCTCTCTATATAGACATAGTTGGCTTCAAACTCACAGAGATCCTTATGTAGACTGAGTTACTTTTATAAAACACCATAATGACCACCGAGAAGTAATTTAGCAGGAATCACATTTTCCTCAACCTTGGGATATTATGTAGCAATATTACACAACACAGTTGAGTCCATAATAATCCTATTTGGCTAATTAGGTGATTGTTCCTGTACACACACTCCCATTGATTCTCAAATTCTTTTATTTATATGAAATAATATGGAGATCACAAAAATTTGATTAGAGCAAATTTTCTGGTTTAGACACACTGTAGAAAGGAAAGAGTGATTGGGGTGAATATCTGTCCTCATAGGTTTTACTCAGTGTCCAAATCACATGTGTGCATTGGACCAGATTTGACATTCATTTACTTCTGCTTGCAATAGTGCCCTCACTGTTAAAAATCTCTGTTATACAAACCTCCTCACCCTGACAAGTAGGTACATCCTTTGAGTAGCTTTAAAAGAATCATTCACAGAAAGGCACCATAAAATAGATTTCCATTTTGATCAAGTGTTTTCCTATCACTGTTTTCCACTCATTCTTTAGGTTGACTTAGGAAAGAGAGACTATTACTACTAGCATGTATTCATAGGTTTGATATGCTAGTTTCCCAGTATTCAGGGAGAAGTTTCAAGGAGATATAATTTACTAACCTAAAGAACGATGGGTGTTTGTATTCGTATTCATCATTTACGCACATATAATAAATCAACTTTTTGTCCTGATTATATGGATATGTATGTAAAAATGTGTCTTATTTGCAGTGTACACTAAAAATATGCTATAATAATTGCAACAATATAGTGCTGGTCTTAGTAGAGACAAAGGCTGTGTGGAATAGAATGAGATACCCAGCAATAGATCCAAGCAATGAAAACATGAGACAGGATTGAAACTCACCAGGGAAAGCTTTGCATGTTGACAGTATAACTAGGTAGTCATCTGGGGAATAAACAGATGCGGGGATCTCAAACGAAGATAAGTCTCAAAAGGATTAAGTAAAATGAACATGATAATAATCATAGAAGAAAACATAATATGATTTTAAAATCTAATTCTGAGTATAATGGAAAGTCCTATAAAAGATTTTGTTATAAGGGCAACATAGAAATATTCTACAAGATAATTTGCTATTAAAGTATGCAATCAAATTAAATATATATTTTTAATCAAACTATATATATGTATATATATATAGTTTTAAACAAAAATAGCTCACTTTAGTGAATGATACTACTTACAGAAGATGGGTTATCAAGTGAAAATCTCAGTGCCAGGCTGTGGTTACTCTCCTAAGTGTTATTGGTCAGAGGGACCCATGGAAACACAGGCTATTGCCATTATACTTGGTTAGCCATCATAACTAGGTGGTGAGACCCTCTGCTGAAGACATCTCATACTTTAGTTATGGGAAACAGAGAAATAAATCTTGAACTGAACAGGAAACTCTGCCAGATAGCTAGCTTTCATAGTGTTAGAAGGTGCTTTCAGGCTGCTGGAGAAGAAGAGACATCAGTGGTCTTACCTGGTGTGAAACCCTGCATGTTCCAATAGTAGGCTACCAGGCAAGAAGTGCCCACTGGTACACTGGTGGCAACATTGTTTAAGGATGTAACTAACCACTCTCTTGATTGGATCTGAGCCTTCCTCCACAGGTGAGAATGCATGCCTGATAATATCAACGTGGTCAAAACCTTGGCTAGGGAACTCATAGGCCTTTTGGGAAAACCCACTGATGTTATTTTCTCAAATGATCATGTCAAACTGTCTTATAAATACGTATGTTTATATTCATAGATATCTGCTGCTCCCAACCTTTGTCAGAAAAGATTCTTACTGCAGTTGAGAGTGGTTAATGAAGAGATACACTAGTATTTAAAGTGCTTAAAATCAGCAACTGTGAATGTTCAGCCATAGATCAGGCATCTACGCATAGTCTCTCTCCCCAAGGCTCAGGGAACATTGTGCAAGAGGGGATGGAACAAGGGTAAGAACCCAAGGGTGGAGAGGAGTGTGACATGCTTTCCTCTGGGCATGACGTGGCTGTAGCCCATATGAACTCATAGTAACAGTGGGTTAACTACACAAGACCTATACAAGATCAAGCCAGTTACAATTCTTGCATGTAGGAAGGAGGGGGTCATGAAGCCCTGCCCCTAACTGGAGAACCATTAGCAGCTGATGGTTTCTGGGGAAGGAAGAATCACTTTTCTTTTGGAATGTGGCAACTGTTAGGTTCCTTATGTCCTAGTAGATGACCCCACATCGTTGAGCACATGGTCAACACAAACTGGATTCAGTAACTTAAAAATAAATTATTAAAAATATTACATAAGGAAGATATGAAGTTGGGAGGGAAATATAATGGGGGATTTGAGGGGAGAGGTTGGAGGGAATGAGACATAGATATGATCAAGGTATAGTATACACATGCATAACATTTTCAAATGAAAACACAAAAGCATAGTCATAGGGGAAAGTCTTGTAATGTACATTACAAGGGAGAATTTGGTTAATACTCTTAAAAGTCCAAAAAACAGCTGGGCAGTGGTGGCGCATGCCTTTAATCCCAGAATTTGGGAGGCCGAGGCAGGCAGATCTCTGGGTTTGAGGCCAGCCTGGTCTACATAGTTAGTTCCAGGACAGCCAGGGCTATACAGAGAAACCCTGCCTTGAAAAACAAAAGCAAACAAACAAACAATTAAAAAAAAAAACAAAAGTATAATTGAAAAATGGTCAAATATTATGATCAAGAAGAGAGTTCTTAGTCTGTAAGTTATATGCAAATATATAAAATATCAGTTATAGTCAGTTATAATATTAAAGTATAAATTAATGCAGAAAAATTCCCACACAGCAAGTTTGTAAAGAGCTGTCAACCCATAGTGTTGAAATGGTTGTAATTACCTGGTAAGTGGACCCCCCCAACACACACACACATGCACACCTAGTCATCATTATAATAGCACTTAGTTAAAATAAAAAACATGTGTATCTTTTTATGAGAGCTGCTGCTTCTACATAGAAATACAGTTTTAACCATAAAGGGAGAGTTACACACAACAGTGCTGCTGATGAAAGATTTAAAACAATTTAAATGCATTTGACAAGAAACTGGGTTTAAACATTCATGTTCATATTGTGGAATACCATGTAGCAATTTAAAATGATGAATCAGCTTTAATCCATCTCCAAAGATATGTTATTAGATAGAAAGCCAAGATTCAGTATGATATGCATCATATGCTGTCATCTATGTATGTGTATGTTTTCATCACCTGCCTGCAGATTTGCTTCTTTAGGACTATTCTTAGAACTCCACAGAGTATCTTAGAAAGTTGCCCAAGAATCTTGTCTGAGGACCTGAAGTGGTTAGGGCAAAGGTGGGAGAAAGAGGTCTTTTCTGGTTTCCATCTTATGTTTTTAACTTTATATTCCAGTCATGAGCTGTTTATTCTAAATTATAATTTCCAATTTAAATATATGAATTATGGACCCAGTTCTTGGCAACTTAACTAGAGAGTTTATGTATCTTTTCCCTCTTGAACTATAGGCTATTGGGCAGACTTTTTTGTTATGATTTCCTGGGGGGTATCTACTTAAGAAAGGCCATTTGAAAAGTGACATGGAAACTTACTATTCTAGAAGCTCCCTAAAATATATACATGTATGGAGTCACCAAATAGCAGGTGTGACAATGCCTCAACTAGATAGACATCTTATGCCGCCAAGTAAAACTTCCACTGCTAGGAATGGGTTAAATCTTGTTGAGCCATTGGCCAAATAAGGCACTATTTTTTTTAAAACAATTTATCTTTATTTTATGTGCATTGGTGTATGCATGTATGTCTGTGTGAGGGTGTCAGATCTTAGAGTTACAGACAGTTGTTAGCTGCCATGTGGGTGCTGGGAATTGAACCCGGGTCCTCTGGTAGAGCAGTTGGTGCTCTTAACCACTGAGCCATCACTTCAGCCCCCAAATAAGGCACTATTAAACCCCCAAACATCACAGGCTTTTGCCAATGCTAGTGGCTATTCTTTATAACCTGATCAAAGGGCCAAATTGCTGAAGACAACACTTATGTATATCATCAAACACAAAGAAGTTGAGTTGGTGCTTAACCAGACACCTCGCCCCTTACTGACTAGCATTTATGGTACTAGAAGGTATTCTGCAGGCTACTAGAGGAGAAAGGTAATCACCAGTATCTCCCAACTACAAATGCTGTGACCTACAACAGTGACCTGCCTGCAAGATATATTGATGCAATAGTGGCACAAAGTTATAGAAGTCACCAAATACTTTCAGATTGGATTTAAGGCCCACTCCATGAGATGGAGTCCATACCTGACATTGCAAAAATGGCCAAGAACCTGAGGTTAGTTATAGACTCAGGGAAAAACCTACTACTATTATTCTGCTAAAATGAACATAGCAATAAAATGACTCTGAATAACATACTACTATGCACAGGGATCAGTGTCTCACTCAGCCCTCATCACAGAAGTTTCTTCTTACAATAAATGGGAATTTAATACAAAGACTCACAACTGGAAAATGTGCAGAGAGTGAGAGACTGGAGCACTCAGTCCTATTTGGGATGTCTTCATCAATTCCCACCCTTCAAGGCTCAGGGCTCTATGAGGAAGAGGAGGGGGAAAGATCATAAGAGCCAGAGATGATGGATGACTCCAAGGAAACAGAGTCTTTCAGACACAACGAGATTGATGACATATGAACTCACAGAGACTTTAGTAGCATCCAAAAGGCCTGCACAGGTTTAAGCCAGATGGGGGTCCCAGGACTGAGAAGAGAAAGTGGATACAGGCCCCCACCCCTAACCAAATATCTATTGGCAATTGATAAATACTAACAAAGGAAAAATTGTGTTTCCCAATAGAATCTCGTTGGGTATATTAATTATACTTCAGGACAGGCCTTTTGCCCAGGAGTAGTTGACCAACACATGATGAAATCAATGGTATCTTTGTAGACTTAAAAAAAACCCTCATTTTGCTTTGAGTATTTTTTTGTCTTTTTGCTTATTTATTTCCAGTTTTATGATTTTATTTTTAAATGTTTCTTGCTTTTTTAATGTGTGTGTGTGTGTGTGTGTGTGTGTGTGTGTGTGTGGTGTGTGTGGAGAGAGAGAGAATGAATGAATGAATGAATGAATGAATGAGAAAAAAAATTAACGAAGTTGGGTAGGTATTAAGGTGGGGCAACGATCTGGGAGGAATGGGGGGAGGGGAAACATGATCAAAATGCCTCTTATAAAAATGGTTTTTCAATAAAAAGGACATGTCTAGCAGCAGTTTATTCTTGGTGCTCACTTAAAAAATAATAACTAAGATTGACAGACTGCTTAGAGATGCAATTTCATATGTTTTAAGAGTCAATTAGCCATAAGAGTATATGTTCAATTGTTATTGTACATGTAATTAGAAGAGAATATCTCAGTCTGGCACTCACTTGGCATTTTGAGTTGGTTAGTTACTCTGGAGGATGCTTTGTGTTAGTTGGATATTTTGAGTAATTCCCAGGATCTTCCTACTAAAGACTAGTATAAACTTATCACCCACAATTGTGACAGCCCACAGAGCCCCCCTCTGCAAGTTGTGCAATAACCCAGTTTCCCTACATTTTGCTATGTGTCCCTGTGTTCATCTTTCCCCAATTACTTGAGAATTACTGAATTAGAGTCAGTACATGTTCGGCCACCCTCTGCACATACAAGGCTATGAACTAGTTTATGTGAGACCTTGATATTAGCTCCTCCCCACCCCTTCTTTTGTTTAATGCTTGTAGAAACAATATAAGGCAGTTTCATTCTGAGCTAAACTTTGTCTATCCTTTGGTGGGAATAGTCACTCTTATAGACACTTGGTCTGCAAATGAATGGCTATATAATATTTAAATTTTTTAGATGAAAGATACTACAGTGTTGTAGATGTTATTGAAGATTATGATGTTAAACTGAAGATTGTGTTAAGTGAAATAAAGCCAGACACAGAAAGACAAACATGGTATGACCTCACTCATGGGTAAAATAAAGAACTGTTGAACTCCTCAAATTTGAGAGCTGAATGGTAGTTTTGAGCAACAGAGAAGTATGGGGAATGGTGGGTCAGCTGGTATTGCTATATTTAGCTACAAGCAAGATGGTCAGGCGTGCTGTTATATAACGGTGACAATAGATCACAGCAATATACTGTATATTTCAAAAATATTAGAGACATGTTTAACAATATATATATATAATATTCACATACAACACATATCACACTCACATGTTACATGATACTCCAATAATATGTATAGCCTTTATGTTCTCATGTATTCATTCAGAAAAAATGACGAATGTATGTATAGGGTCTAAGTAGTAATGAGGAGTGAATGCAGTTAAGAAGTGTTTCCCCAGAGTTAATAGAATATGCCAATGCTAGGTTGGGACTATGATACACTTCTTTGCAAATAAATGCTAAAAGAGTTGGCATTGCACTTCAAAATTGTATTGTCATATAAGTTATATGAAAAACAGGACCTATCAAAATAAACACACTGAATAGATAAGACAAAAATAATCATCTTAATTAATGGTGCCTCTCAAACTGTTATGCCAGACTTTGGGGAAAGTAGACCCAGTAGTGAGCTACCTCACTGGATCATGTGGCTTTTATAATGTTAAGCCTGACATGCTGGGGATGTCTTTCTGTATGCTGTGAATGTGTTGCTCTGATTGATTGATAAATAAAACTGCTCGGCCTACCACTGATTAGCTCTTACACTCAAACTCAGCCCATTTCTGTTAATCTATATGTTGCCATGTGTTCCATGACTTTACCTGTGTGCCTGTTACATGCTGCTCCATGGACAGCAGGCTGGTGTCTCCTGACTCAGCCTTCCACTTCCCAGAATTCTCCTCTCTCTTTGTCCTGCCTATACTTCCTGCCTGGCTACTGGCCAATCAGCGTTTTATTTATCAATCAATCAGAGCAATACATTCACAGCATACAGAAAGACATCCCCAGCAGGCCCCGGGTGGAACTGGAGATAGCTCCAGCTACAAAGACATGTTTTTGGAGCATTATAAAATAATTTATTTTCATAAAATAAGATGCATTTATTCTTATTTTACATTGCAAAAGTACCTTCCGTGATTCTGCTGTGTTTATTTTTTGAACCCTGTGTTTAATCCTGGGCCATATGTTTTAGAGAAGTCCTTGACTATGGTTTCAGGTTTCACTTGAAGTAGGATTTTACATTTCAAATTAAAAAGGCTCTGATTTGTTCCTTCTGTTGCAAACCAGGCATCTTATTAACAGAAAAAGAGTTCTTTGATAACATGCTTCATTAAACTTCATCTTCAGATGTGTGCTTAATCCTGATGACTCTAGATAAACTGTTAGATGACTCTGTGGTCGTTGGCAGTCCTGACCTGCCTGTATACATGCAGAGGCAGCCTCATCCATTAGAGTTAGAATTATTGAAGGGAGCTGTGTTGGCAGACAGCACAGCTTGCCCTAACTCTTTTGAAAGGTATTATAGAATCTTTATTATCCACCTTGACTGTCTAGACAGCAGTTCCTCGGTCTTCAAATACTGCCTGCAAAACTGGACTTGGTAAGTTTCTGTGAGATTGGATGTCCTTTTTTATCAGAGTCCCCAGCCTTTTTTTTCCCCCCCAGATTCATTAATGAGGGAGAGTCTCCGTGCATGGAATATGCTCATTACATACAAATTAGAGTTAAAACAGTGGCTTCTCAACCCTAGAATTGTAAGTGCTAATGAACACAAAGAGGGTCACCAGTGAAAAATAACTCAGGCGAGCTGTATCTCCACGCCACTGTTTGCAGCACTCTGGGAAAAGGTTGTAATATTAATGCCTCTTGTCAGAACACCCTTAGAAGCGCTATTAAATCATCTTCTCTATCGACGGTGCTGTAGTTATAAATAGGCTCACAATGAATTCTGAAATCTCTACATGTAAATCATGCCACATACCATTATCTGATATCCTTGAATTAGATATGCATGGCCTTGGGGGCAGTGAAGGATAGGTCGATGCAGTCAGCTGTCTCCTTTAGTGGGAACTGCTCGGTATTAAAGACGAACGGCCAGACAGTAAATAACATTTTCAAATATGCACCTAGACTTTGAGTGGGAGAGAAATGAATAATGATTTTTCTCTTGTTAGATTGGACTTAAGCAAAAGGTCAAACTTTTCTGTAAAAGAAGCTACTGCTGTAGGAAACAGTTAATCACAGACAAACGTGGGCGTGTAGACCTGGAAGCAGGGTAATTATTGGGTCTGCTGGCTTTTAGTGCACACCACTGTGCCGTCTGATTCTCGAAAACCTTATTTTCTTTCACCCCTGTTGCTAGCTTCTACTCCCTTTGAAGGAAGGTGAGAGGTTAACAGATTAAATCCAGTTTAGAACAAGGAACTTGGAGTAATTGAAATTATAGTTGAATGCGGCATTTAAATTAATCAAGTGCATCTTCTCAGAGCAGACAAGGCCTTTGTTTATGTATTCTACTGAGATAGTTATTACAGTGTGTGTGTGTGTGTGTGTGTGTGTGTGTGTGTGTGTGTGTGTGTAATATGCATGCATGTGTGCAGGTGCATTTGCCCATGTGTGCACGTGTTGAGGCCAGAGGTTGATGTCAGGCATATTTCACCATGACTCTCCAGATCACTTTTTTTTTTTTAAATAAGGTCTTCATGGAACCCAAATTTCATCAATTAGAATTGACTACCTGGCCAGTAAGTCCCAGGGCTGGCATTACAGATGTGCAACACTGTAAAGACAAAACAAAAAACCAAATAAACCAACAAAAAACAACTTAGCTTTTACATGTGTCCTGGGGGCCTAATCATAGCTCCTCCTGTTGGTGCAGTGACTGAGCCATTCTCCCTAGCTAGTCCTGTGGTACACACGTTCACAAGTGTAGTGCAGTATCTGAGGCTATTTGTGTATCTTCCATGAAGCTATAAATAATTCTGATATTGGCCACATTTAGTGGAGAAGACACGTGCAGAAAGAAGCAATGTTCTTAAATTAATAAAAGGATAAATTGTTGCTGTGAAATCCCTGCTGTGAGATTTTAATTTTCTTCCTCTGTATAGTTCTGGAAATATCACCTACATCAGAAGATTGAAGGCATATTTCTGTTTATTTTATGAGAGGAAAGACCTGATGAACTGTGGTTTATTTGGGAATAATATTTTATTTTATTACTTTATTTGTACGTGCACCCCTTGTGTGTGTGTGTGTGTGTGTGTGTGTGTGTGTGTGTGTGTGTGTACATGTGAGCTCTGTTTTAATTAGCTGTGGTACTGGATCTCAGCTTCTAAAATATGTTCTCTTCTATGCAATAAACAACTGTAGACTTGTTCCCTCCCTCAGTTTGATTCCATCACCTTAGCTTGGTTTCTGAGAGAATAGAACAAGCATGCCCTGGCTGCATTCCCCTTTTGGGAGGATGTTTTTCAGTAGTGATACAAATATTGTTGTTTTTGCTGGTGAGTAATTCACCAGCGGCTCATTTCCATCAGCTTTTACTTCACAGCAATTGTAAAACAAACCATTCGTAGCGCATGCTGTTAATGTCTGGTCCCTGGGGTGTGACTGATGTTCCCTGGTATGGGTCATGGTCAAGCTAAAGTGTGCATTAAAAAGGGAGAAATTAATAGCATTACCGCGGATCCAAGCTAAATGGTATTCAATGGGCAATGTCCTCCATTTAATAGTATCATAACATATTATTTTGTTGGTTTCTTTTGCAGAGAGTCTTGGTTGTGGTTCAAATTTAAGAGAGAAAAAAAAAACCATGATAATTTAATGCACACTCGGAGCAGGATTGGTCAGATGTTGAAGTTTCATTTATATATTATAGTCTTTCTGTTTCAATTTTGGCCACTTTCTGTTTGGAGTGACAGGAAAGCCAGAAGCATAACCACCCATTCTGTTTCCAGAGAACTTCACAGAAATGGTTATTTCATCACGCTTGGCAACTGCTATTAAAATGCTGGCATTTAAGAGTAAAAATGACGACCTGTTTTTAAAAATTACATACTGATTTTTGGAATATAGAACATACAGTGGCCAAGTCTGTATAACACATTATGAGCTATTTTTAATTGAACAATATTTTATCCTATCCACAGTAATTAAGAAGTTCATGTTAGCGCACTTACTATTTTTTTTAAAACATTCTCACCACATTTATATATTGTTACCTTTGGCTGCCAGCATTCCCTCAAGATGGATGGATGGCACACGTTCATCTTCCAGATGAAGACAGTATTGTACCAAAGAGAGCATTTGAGCACATAGAGGCGTGACGTGACTGCCTGTCAGACTCATGCTCTAGTTAGGAGTGTCTACATCATATGGAACTGGTGTTCTTCAGTCTTGCCTCACTTCCTAGGAGCAGAAGCTTTGGCTTTATCAGTGCAACGTAGAAAGTGAACCCACCCTTTATGCTAATGTACACCCCTGTCTCCCTTCAAAGATGGATGCTACTCCTAAGCCCTCTGTATCGAGACAGTTGATGCTTTTTATTCTAGGTATTTCAAAGTCACTTTGAACACCAACTTAGCAAATACAGAGTTACAGATTCTGGAGGATGCATAGGAGTGGGTTTCCATGAACTTATGGTCAAATTTTAATCACCTGGTTTCATGTGTGTTTGCTGAAGGACACTTTTTGGAAGCCTGTGTTGTTTATTCATTAGCACTGAACTTGTGGCCAGCAGCATAGGAACTCACGGCTGAATGACATTTTTATCTATGGTGCAGAGCACAGCCTTATGTGATTAGGGACATGAGCCAGCACTTGGGCACTGTGCCCGGAGGTCATAAACAGCAGATTTTTAAGTAGTGGAACAACCAGGAAAAAAAACCACAGGTGTGCAGAAACCACATCACTCACAGAGGAGGATAAGGGTGCTTATTTGCTGTGTGAGAGTGGGAGCAAGAAGGCAGAGCACCACCTTGCTCAGCCTCTGCAGGGAGGGCTCGCTTCGGGCAAGGCAAATTGTTCACTGGTCCCCGAGCACGTCTGCCATTGGCTGGAAATGCCTCTCGCAATGATTTTGGTGTTACAAATGTATTTCGGCAAGCATGTGAATTTCAGATTCGGAGCCCATGAATAATGATGATCAGCTGCATTCAAAGATGTGGAAAGCGGCAGGGGCAGAACAGGGGGGAAGGGCTGAGTGGGGGGGAAGGGGTATGGCGGAGTAGTGGAAAACACTTAAAATTAGATCTCCACATCTCCATTAAAAAAAAAAAAAACAAACTATTAAGTTTTATGACCCTGCCACTGCATCAGCTCGCTTCTCCTTTCCAAGTCTCTTGTTCTGACGTCTCCCCTCAGTTTGCGTCTTGATTTCCACACTGACTCTGTATTCCTGGGTTCTTCCTTCAGCACACCCTTGGTACAATGGAGATTCCTGTGCGATTTTTTGGAGGTCATCCCCCCCCCCCATACTCTCTGTCTGATTTTCTCCTTCATTTGGATGTGGACAGGTGAGCAATAGACATTACTACATTCTTCTCTGCTAAGACACTGCTGTTGGAGAATTCTAGAAGTTTTCACTATTGTCCTACAAGCTTTCCCTCTATTTCCTTGATGCATAAGATCCTATCTGGTGAGCTGAAGAGTTGGCTCAGGGGTTAAATGCATTTGTTGTTAGGTGCGTTTGTTGCTATTGAAGGAGGACCTAGCTATAAATCCTTGCACTCATACAGTGGTTCACAACCATCTTTAACTCCAGTCCCTGGGGATCTGATTCCCTATCTGACCTCTGTGGGAACCAGGCATGCACATGGTGTACGTACATACATGTAGGCAGAACACTCATGCACATAAAATAATAGCTTGCAACTAGCTTGCAACTCAGGCAGGAGAACATGCCATTCATGTTGTTTTTGTTAATTTAGAAAGGCACAGAGGAATCATCCTGATTCCAACTTTGAATTACAGAGTGACATCTCCCCCCATGTGTGTATGTGTGTGTTTATGTGTGTATGTCTGTGTATGTGTCTGTATATGCTTGTATGTCTGTGTGTATGTGTAAGTGTGTGTATGTCTCTGTGTGTATATTTCTGTATGTGTAAGTGTGTGTGTGTGTGTGTGTGTGTGTGTGTGTGTGTGAGTACTTTTAAGTCCTCAAGTCCTCACGTATGACGGTGTCCTCACTGTTTATGTGGGTCAGGTGAGCCCTGTCTCCACATCTGGGCTCAGTCAGGATGCTCCTCTGGAGTGACGGGGATGGGAAGGCTGCTGGCTCCTCCTCTTTACAGCTCAGTCTGTCGCTCCAATTTTGGCTGACTTATTTTAAGCCTTTATGTTTTTCTGGTCATCGTGCTGGGTGGCTATAGCAGGAGACCGTCTCCCTGGTTGTACTATCACTGTATCACAAAGGCTGGGCAATTTCTTGACTTCTATCTACAGGCTCTCTAGTGACTTCACTCAGCCTACTAAGCAGGCAATGCTGTTGATTAATGTTCTCATTCTAGGGCTCTGACATTTTTATTTGTTGTTTGTTTATTAAATAATTTGTTTCTTAGGTAAAGGAATGCTACTATCTCATAAATTCTGATAATCCGGCTTATTTCTTTTGAGCTAATACTATTAAAATACATAGCGTAATGAAAAGTTCTTCTGGACTCACCTTGCTTAGTGAAAGGTATGGAAGATATGCTTTTGACCCTTTCCTGAGAACCATTGCCCTCTATGAGAGCATGGGATGTGACCTCGGCAGTGCCACTCCAGGGGATTGCTCTGGCGTGGCCCCTCTGTGCTGTGCACTTACTCGGTATGGGTTTGGGATCTTTCGGAGGCCGACTCGCAGAGCAGTGTCTGGAAATGGACACAGACAATAGAGGAAGAGCTCACCAGGTGCCACTATGCTGCAAATGCAGTGTGCAATGTTGGAAAGACAGACAGTAAGGAGCCTCCAAATGCTCACAGTTACACAAGGGAAAACGACAAGTTAATAGTTGTAATTAGGCTGGAAAGTGTTTTAATTGGCAGGTGTAAAATTGCTAGGAAAGCAAATATTAGGGAGTGATTAATTCTGCCTAAGGGGTCCAGTGACATTTTTAAACGCTTAGAATCCTGAACACACAGTATTTAGCATAGAACCTTGGCCTCTTGTCTGCAAGATGCATCTCTGCAGAACTCTGAATCCCTCTTTGGAAGGAGACAGTGCTCTGTCAAAATCTGTAGATCCTCTTATTGATTGACATACATCCCAGAGTTAACTAAATATATCAATGTCTGGGTGGCTCATATGCAGTCTGCAGTTTGGCTTATAGGCCTTGAATTATTCACTTGGTTCATGTTTCAACTGGATTCATTTCTTTCTCCATGCATTTTCTAGAGAAAGACAAATGATACTGTGCTCAGTGTGCATGAAAAAAAAAAAAATGGTCCTGCTTCCTCAATTTATCTTATTGGAGCCACAGTGGTGGAAGGCTTGTCATTTGTTTTTAGTAAAATTATCTGTAAAACCATCTCATGAGAGTGTTGCCATCCCAAGCATTTAGGTGAAAATGCAGGTTCCGAAAGGAGAACTCCAATTTCACAGAGTGCTTTGCTAATGGATGATAATGCTTTGTTACCTTGTAGAAGAATTCAGCTATCCTTTCAGATGTGAAAAATAATCATCACTAAGTGTATACATATTAGAAAATGATACTATTGTTAGAAGCAGTACTAGATGTTCATAGTCCTTTTAGTTCCTGAGATAGGAAGGGATGTGGTTTCCTACCAATAGTGTGGCACATCCCCAAATGTAGGAAAAACAGCATAATAAATTGCAAACCTTGGAATCAGCAGTAAAGGTGAATTGATACTGAATCCCACGGTGTTATCAAAAGCAGAGACAGGTCTCATTCTGTTTGTATTTTTATTACGTGCATGTATTTGGATCTGCGCAGAATTGTATGAGTCAGAGTACTATTTTTTTTTTTAATATGGCCTTCTGTGCACTCTATGCAGAACCAGAACCAGATGGAAGACATTTGGTTCCCATCAATTCCTTTCTACCCTTACTTCCACCCCGTTGCTTTAAACTGAACTTTCATTCTCTTTAACAATCTGCAGGTTTTATTTTGTTCAAAGGGAAAAGCCACTCAAACATTATGAGGTCTAAGTGATGGGCTGCAAGATGGGGGTCTCTTAAACCCCAGACTATGGGTTGCACGTTGATCTCATTTGTCAGTGGCCTGCTGTTGGCTATGAGCCCAACTGCTGACAATCTGCTTCCTTTCATCTCATTGGTAGGATACTTACAGCGTGGTTGGCCTCTCTCTTGTGGTCTATAAAGAACAAATGGAAAGATTCCCTTTGCAGCCCTGTTATTAGGATGATTTCTCCCCCCCACCCCAAGCCTGGAATTTGCTTTTCAAAGAGGGTGGATGTTTTATATGGGAAACGCTTGTTAGGAGATTTTCCGAGATTAGACTCCAGTGAATAGCCCTTTTAAAGTGATATCAAGACTTCCCTGTAAAGATCGTGGATAGACCAACACGATTATGTGCTAACCACTGAATGGGTGTGTGTGTGTGTGTAGCAGGGGGTAAGGGGAAAATATCAAAGGCTTTCCATAATGAAGAATTTCAAGACCGGGAAGGGATACCATGACAGCTACATCTGAACTTTTAGTTCCCTGTTACTATAAGTCTTTTTCCTTCCTAGCCTGGCCCATCTGGTTTTCTTCAGAGAAAACACTAAGAGAAGCAATACAAATGTTATTTCCCTCTCTGCAGGAATGCTAATCAACATGTGTATTGTGACAGAGAGGCAAGCAAGCATCCGTTCTAACCAGGAGGTCAATTATCATTTGCTACAAGAATTGAAAATAACCTTGCTCTGGAGGAATTTTGTAAGAGAGAGGCAGAATCTGTCAAGTGAATGGGATTTTAATTTCAGTCAACATTCTGTCATTTAAAAATGGCATTATGAGTAAATGCATACTTAAAAGGTAGCTTCCACTTAAAGTGCCTTAAGTAATGTAGGTGACTTCCGTTAAATGACAGCTTCCTTCATAATGCAGGAGGAGGATCATATGCGGCTGTCAGTAGTTCTGCTTTTACATCCTTGCATAGCAGATCAGGTGGCAGATACTTTCCTATAACACATTTATTTCTCTGACAGAACTTGAGGGCAGGCTAGGAAATCCTTAGTGGTTTTTTCGGTAAGTTTATACCTTGCTCAAGTTTACCGTCCATGACGGCACCCCATCCCTTGCCTTGTACTTAAATTTCCTATGAAAATTCTACTTTAAAAAAGCTTTATTTTGCATAATTATAATTGGACCCAACCTCAAATTATCCAAAATTAACTGTAATATTTTAAAGCTCTTGGATATACTTCTAAGATTTTTAAACATCTTTTTTCTTTCACCATTGTAGAAAAATGTTTTTAAGTAGCGTATCCAAAAGTTCCCTCTTCCTCCACTGCCTGTCTTTCACAGTAGCAGAACTGGACAACCCTCTCCCGCCCAGCTAAGTTCTCATTTAACTACTTTATCTTGATCTGACCCAAGCTTTCTAATGTATGGTCCTCGGCCCATCACTTTGCTGAGCACCATTGACTTGAAGCCTGCATACATTTCACAATGTAGAGTGGAGCAGCGTTTTGTTCATAGTAATTCTTCATCTTGTCTCTGTACTTTAAACATCATGAACAGCCCTCTATTAAGTTAACTGAAAATAGGAGCATTTAAATAATTATAGCTCACAGCAAAGATAATCTAACTGGCATGTTTTGAATTACAGTTCTGCCCGATGTGTTCCTGTATAATGTAATGGCTAACTGACCAGACTCATCTTGGGGTCTGGGAATATGAGTATGTCAGTTAAAATGGAAACTATCAAAAGGCCAGGGTATTTTTTTTTTTTACTTGAAAGTGCTTGGGTATTAAGGAAGAATACTATAAATGGTGTTCAATAAAGTCTCACTTAGGAAAGTTGTTCTGGCACTAGAATAGAGCTGACACAAATATTTAAGTGCTTGGCGTTGTGGCTTCCTTTGTAAATGAAAATATTTTCTTTTAATTCCACATTCTTTCATTAAAAAAAATACCACTCTCAGAAAATTTAAAAGACAATCATTGCAGGCACATGGAGAGATGGTTCAGCAGTTAGGGATGAGTGCTGCTCTCACACAGGGTCTGAGTTCAATTCCTAGCACCCAGGTCGGATATCTCACAGCCAGTTAGAATGTCAGTGCCAGAAGATCCAACACTTCTGGTCTCTGCGGGCACCTGTACTCACATGCACATAACCCTCACATACATTATACATTACTAAAAATATAAATACAGGTAAACATTTAAACCATCTTATACCATCAGTCACATAATTGGTATTTGAGAAAATCAAATGGCAGATACAAGTGCATTAATTATGTCATTAAATTAGCATGTGGTGTATTACAGAGGTACATTACTCTAACAATGGCTTTCTCTTTAATAGGTTACAATAATAGCTTATAATGAAGATACACTTGAATCTGCATACAATGAAGATATCCCATGCCATCACTCCATGTAATAAACTAAATCAATATAGTCAGAGCAACAAAGGGTGACCATTTTTATAAAAATGGCATTTTGCCCCCCACCCGTGTGTGTGTGTGTGTGTGTGTGTGTGTGTGTGTGTGTGTGTGTGTGTGTGTGTGTGTGTTTGGAATGTCACATTTCGAAAGCCAGATAAACTGCACTAGAGAAAGCAGGGTTGCTTGGTTGCATCTGCTGAAAACAATCTGCAGTGTGTATGAGCGCTCATGTCAGCCCAGTAATTACCACAACTGAGATAAAGCCTGTGCTAAATGTCACCTGCCGCTGACAGGTACAGGAAGCCAAGCACTGCTAAATGGGTCCGTTACTCCGAGAGCGCCTGGTTCCCCTTGCAGGCTAAAAGCATTTGTCTTGTGTATACAAGAAAAAAAAATACACACAATGCAAGAAATACATCAGAAGCACATTTGATAATGAAACCTGACCGAAATTCTCCGTCACTGGTTTGGAAAGACAGTGGGAAGAAGACTCACAGATGAGGTCAGGTAGACAGATAAATTGTAAAGCGTTAATGAACATCCAAGTCTGGCAGCTCTAAGCTTCTACCACAAATTGCTCATTAGTCAGCTCAGTGCAGTTTCCCACAGTCTAAAATGATCCTCCAAAGACAGCTGAGATTTTTATTGACAACAACCAACCAATAACGCATCAGACATGCTTTCCAAAGTCTGCCTAGGAAGCCTGGACATAAAATGCATTTTTAAAATTCTTAAATAGATGGGAGTTTACTGCTGTTTTAATAATTGTTAAGGTAGAAGCAGGCTTAAAAATGCCAGCATGAAGAAAATGCCTCTCTCCCATTTTTTCTCTTTAAAAGTCATTCTTTTTAGTCACAATTTTGTTGTTTGTAGAATGATCTGATTACCAAATGATGCCTCACCTGATCACCTAATCCCTTCCAGACTCTTAAGTGGAGAGCTCACTCAAGCAAAGGATTGAGGATCACCACTGGGCACTCATCCCCAGATGCACATGATTCTAGGTGGGCTTGCTTAGCAGCCACATGGATAACCACATGGAGAGAATGGATTGGAACTGTTACATGCTTAAGGGGAGTCCTCCCCACCCCCTCAATGAGTACTCCCATCCCCCTCCTGCTGAATCTTCAGAGCTTCAGGGGCTGTGTTCAGCCTGAGAATCTTTTCAAACACAATAGGAGGCTTCGGCTGTTGAGATGTCTTTCCAGGATGATCTCAGGATAAGCTGCCTGAGTGAATACTTCTAATCCAGTGTTAGTATTTTCAGCCTAAAACAATGAAAATAGGCAGCATGAGCAGCCACATTATTGTTAGAAGATATCTGATGATGAGACTAGAACAATAATTGGGAGAATTATACAAATTAAGAGTTCATTCTCATCTCTCACTGTTAAGATGGTCTTGCCAGGGGTGTGGGAATAGGAGAAGCATGCTGGCTGTAGCTACAGACATCTGTTTTCACAGTAGGAGGGCACTTGTAAACAGGATAAGAGAATTGTAAGCTATTACTTTTCTATCATTATTGAACTCTTATTAATCAGGTACCTGTTCCAAAGTTCCTACCCTTTAGTCCCCCTCCATGCTAACTGACCAAGGACTAGGCCTCAGCCTCCAGGATCAGGCTAGAGAATTCATGTATTCATCATGGAGATCTGTGGGGGGAAACATCATAATTATCCCAACTTAACAAATAAATTTAATCTCAGAGCATGTGTTTGAAAGCAACATTCATTTCATTTTAATCAGTCACTTATGAATTGGTCCACAAAAGGGCCATTAATTTTTAGACAAGTTAAACACATTCTTTTTGTTAGAAGATAAATGGAAGTAAGTTCTTTGTCTTCTAAAATTTAGGTCAAAATTCTGCACTCACCAATTTTTGTATGACTTGTGAGAATTCTACTTCTTAGCATATGCAAATAATGGGAAATTCAATTTTAGTGTTTATGAATGTATTTTTGGAAGCACAGTCATATTCATTTAGGTATCATTTATAGTTGTTTTTGTGCTACAGTGGCAGAATTGAATAGATGTGATATGGATCATATTATCTGCAAAGCGTAAAATGATTTATTACTTGAACATTTTAGGTAATTCCTATTAACTCTAGAGGAGCGGTATTTTTGTGGGGTTTTGTCCAAGTACATCTATTTGGACCGATGGTAGCAAATAGAAGCTTTGGATTATACTTCATGTTTAGAATAGTTCATTTATTTATTATAAAATTGGGACACTCTACAGGAGGCCATTGAAATGGTTACATGCATTTCATAGTTGTAGCAGATCACTAAAAAATTTCAATCATGAACTTGAAACTGGCGGTAGACTTTTACTGGAAACCATGTCTAGAGTGTTCAGATGTTTTAATAAGAAGTAGAAGGCTACTATTTTTTTTTTGTTGTTGTTGTTGAGGCAGCTGGGCACCTCTCAGCTTTGTTTATGATGAACTTTGCAGTATAGTTTATTACATCTTGGGACATTACTTGGGTAGCACAATGGGTGGAACCAGAAAAGATAATTTTGAGTGAGGTAACTCACACCCAGAAAGACAAATGCTGCCTGCTCACCTTTTTTTTTTCTGTTTTTCCCAGTTCCAAATCTTCAGATGTGGGTATACAACCTGGGATAACCATGGAAACCAGCAAAGTCAACATGGACCATAGGGTAGAGGGAGCTTTAGAGATGGGAACAGCAGGATACAAGTACTGTGAAGGGGGAAATTGAAAAATGCAGAAGGGTTTTCAATTGGGGAAAGGAGAGGGAAGTAAATACAGAAGGAAAAGGAAGGAGGAGGATTAACTAACACAACAGATGTTTGAAGACCCTTAAAGAATTATAATTTTTATATTTACCTAAAATTACACATTATATATGTGTGTAGATACACACACAAATACATATACATACATCATATACACATATATCATACACATAAATTTATATCTTATACATATATCTTAAATGAAGTTATTCCACTTGTTCTTAGAGTGCTCCCCACCAAGAGCCAAGACAAATCTAACAAAATCCCTAGTACAAGGCAAGAAAAACACCTTTCATGTTGCTCAGGAGGGTCCAAGAGACTCCTCTAACAATAGAGGCCATTGCTGCTGTGCTTGGTTGTCTTTCAGAGGCTGAAGGTAAGTCACTACAGCTGGAGTCACCGCGTACTTCAAATGTAGCTGAAAGTTTTTCTGGTCCTGCTGGGCTCCGACAGCCCCGCCGTCCCAAGTAAACACACAGAGGCTTATATTAATTAAAACTGCTCAGCCATTAGCCTAGGCTTCCTGCTGACTAGCTGTTACACTTAAACTGACCCGTTTTTGTTAATCTATATGTCACTACATGTTCCATGGCTTTACCTGTGTGCCATTACATGCTGCTCCCTGGACGGTGGACTGGCTGGCGTCTTCTGACTCAGCCTCCCTCTTCCCAGAATTCTCCTTGTCTCCTTATCCCACCTATACTTCCTGTCTGGCTACTGGCCAATCAGCATTTTATTTATTAACCAATTGGAGCAACACATATTCACAGCATACAGAACATTCCACAGCATTCAAACACAACTAAGAAGATCCAAGCTGGATTTGACCTGAATGCCTCCTCCCTGAAGCCCAGTTCTCATTGCAGTAGAGGATGCTATGTGAACTGTCAGGGGAGAAACCAGTCATCAATTCTATTAAAATCCTGTGAACCACAACTACAAATAGCATGTCATGATAACCCTGATGGTGCTAGAGTGAAGCTCGTATCTTGGCAGTAGCTCTCTCATTAGATTTAAGACCTGCTCAACAGGAGGGAAGTCATACTTGCTGCTGCTACAACATAGTGACATCATGGATCTTAGCAAAGAACCTGCTACAGCCACTTTACTAGACCAGAAGAATTCCTAACTGCATCTTAAATGCTTATCTTTGTTATCTACAGATACGTGTACCTCTCACCCCTCATCAAAGAAGCTTTATGGCAGCAGATAGAGACCATTGCAGAAACCCACCACTGGTCAAAATGCAGTTAATCAACTGATCCTGTGGCACTCCTTCCAAGTGGATATATCTATAGCACAACTCCTACACTGAAGGCTCAGGGAATATCACTGAATCAGGGGAGGAAAGATTATAAGGCTTGAGCCTGTGTCTCCTAGAAATTACAAGGAAGCTACACCCACCATACCACAGCAATATGGCTGCCTAAACAAGACCCAAATGGTGACAACACCAACAGTAATACTATCATGAAAGGGGAAAATCTAACACCACACCACCCCTAGATAAAGAACTAAAGGCAACCAGTGGTTGCTAAGAGAGGAGAATTAATCTTCTCTATGGAAGAACCCTCAAATTGGTCATCCAATACTAAGTGGTCAGCTCTGAAATTATATACCTACAAACCATGCTAAACAGACTCAACAGAATGTATTTATACGTAAGCATATGGATAATAATAGTAATAATAACAAGAGGGAAGATGAGAGGCATTGTAGGGAAGAAATTGAAGGGGGGATGACATCATATTTTAATAACTAAAAAAACTTTAAAAGATTTGGCATAAAATTCATCATAAATATATTTTTCTAATATATTAAAAAGTATAAAAGTTAAGTTCTTAGAGATTAAGCCATTGGTAGCTATGTTCTCTTGTAGAATATTATCTTAAGGTGTGTCACTTTTGTTTATGCTGCATTTATTTAACTCTGTGAAGCTGTGTTACTGTGCCTGTCTAAAACAGCTGATGGTCTAATAAAGAGCTGAATGGTCAATAGTGAGGCGAGAGAAAGGATAGGCAGGGCTGGCAGGCAGAGAGAATTAATAGGAGAAATCTGGTAGGAGAAGAATAAAGAACAAGAGAACAAGGAGAGGAGGACACCAGGGGCCAGCTGCCCAGTCACGCAGCTACACAGCAAGTCACAGAATAAGAAATAATGAAAGGTATACAGAAATAGAGAAAGGTAAAAGCCCAAAGTCAAAAGGTAGATTTGATAATTTAAAGTCAAGAAGAGCTGGCAAGAAACAAGCCAAGCTAAGGCCAGGAGTTTATAATTAAGAACAAGCCCCCATGTGTGATTTATTTGGGAGCTAGGTGGTGGGTCCTCCAAAAGAGTAAAGAGACAAAAGGGTCAAAAACAACAAACAACAATGTTCAATCATTTCAGAATAATGTCAAATATATGTTTGCCATATGTTGTCATCATTGTATAGTACAGTGCTCGGGTATTTTCAGTTTCTGTAATTTCTCTTGCTATTGATTTCAGTTTTTCCTGTACTATGATCTTGCAGGACATAGTATATTATTCAGTCTTTTAAGACTTGGTTTATGTCCTAAAATGTAGCCTGTTTTAGAGAATGTCCTAAAGACTCCTGAGAATTGCATTATTTTTGGAATATTCTGTGCAAGTATAAGTCCATTTTATCTGTGGTGTCTTAGTTAGGGTTTCTGTTGTTGTGAAGAGACTCTGTGACTATGGAAACTCTTATAAAGGAAAAACATTTAATTGGGGTGGCTTACTTTATCATCATGGTGTGACATGGTGGCGTGCAGCAGACATGGTACTGGAGAAGGAGTTGAAGGTCCGATATCTTGACCCACAGGCAACAGGAAGTGGTCTAAGTGTCACACTAAGCAAAGTTTGAGCAAAGAAAACCTCAAAGCCCACCCCTACAGTGACACACTTCTTCTAAAAAGGCCACACCTACTCCAATAAAGCCATGCCTCCTAATAATGCCACTCCCTATGAAGTTATGGGGGAAAATTACAATCAAATTACCACATTCCACTCACTGGCCCCCATAACCTTGTAACAATACTACACTACGAAGTACATTTAATTCAACTTCAAAAGTCCTCATAGTCTATCACAGTTTCAACAATGTTTAAAAGTCTAAAGTTCAAAATTTCTTCTGAGACTCATACAGTCTTTTAATTGTAATCCCCTATAAAACAACAACAACAAAAAAAACCAAACCAAAACAAACAAACAAAAAAAAACCAGATCACATACTTCCAACATATAATGGCACAGGATATACATTACCATTCCAAACCCTAGGGAAAGGAGCATAGTGAGGAAATATTGGACTAAAGCAAGACCAAAAACCAGCTGGACAAACGCCAAACCCTGCATCTCCACATCTGACATGAAAATACTTTGGATTTCCAACTCATTTTCAGTTTTGTTGACTGCAACATACTTTTTCCCTCTTGGGCTGGTTCCACTCCCCATTGGCAGCTTTTTTTGGAAGGTATCCCATGGCTCTGGCATCTTCAACATCTTGGAGTCTCCAAGGCAATCCAGGCTTCTCCTTCACAGCTTCCTGCAATGGCCTTTCTTGTTCTCCATTCAGGGACATCCCTGACACATGCTTGGCCTCAGCAGCTTTCCTTACTCACAGAGGCAAATTCCATAACTCCTTTCTTCTATTCTTAAAGTCAGAACCATGTGGCCAAAGCTGCCAAGTTCTGCTGCTTGTTGGGGCTGGAACATGGTCCCCTCATTCAATTACATCTTCAGCTTTCTGTTTTTGATAGTTTCCTTCACTTCCTAAGCTTTGCTGTCCTGAAACTGGATCTGTAGACTAGGATAGCCTCCAACTCTGAGATCTCTTAAAATTCTTCTCCTCTCAAAGCCTGTGAGGCAGGCTTTCACAGTTCAAATCACATTCAGCACCACTGTCTTCCATGCTCCTCTTAGTATGGCCTATTAAGCATCACTTAAAGCATTTGACTGCTTTTCTAATCCACAGTCCCAAAGTCCATATTTCTTCAAACAAAGCATGGTCAGACCTCTCACAGCAATATCCCAGTTCCTGGTGCTAACCTCTTTCTTAGTTAGAGTTTCTATTGTTCTGAAGAGACACCATGACCATGACAACTGTTATAATGGAAAAACATTTAATTGGGGTGGCTTACATTTTCAGAGGTTTAGTCCATTATCATGATGGTGTGACATGGTGGAGTATAGGCAGACATGCTGCCGGAGAAGGAGCTGAGAGTCCTACATCTTGACACACAGGTAACAGGAAACGGTCCGAGTGTCACACTGAGTGAAGTTTGACCAAAAGAGACCTCAAAACCCACCTCTACAGTGACACACTTCCTCCAAAAAGGCCATACCTACTCTGACAAAGCCACACCTCTTAATAATGCCACTTTATGGGGGCCAATTACATTCAAACTACCAGATATGGTAAAGCGAAACTCTGAAGTTTATTGGTTTTTTTTCTGTCTATATGATCTGTTTTTGACAGCTGGTATTGAACTCACCTGCTAATACTATATCCCAATCTGCCTGCTTTTTAGTGTTCAGTAGTATTTGTTTGATCAAGTGGGTGTCCAACAACTGAAGCCTATGTATTTAAATTTATTATCTGTTCAAGATGGTTATTCCCTTTATTTATATATAGTGACATTATGTATCTCTTCTGAACAACTGGCTGAAGTCTCCTTTGTCAGGTGTATTATAGCTGCCCCTGCCTGTTCTCAACTGCCTTTTGCTGGTTATGCTGATACTATCTTTTCACTTTCAGCCTTTAAATTTCTTTACTAGTGAGGGTTGTTTATTGCTGATGGCAAGCAATTGTATTTTCTTTTTTGTTCAAGTCCAGTCATCTAGCCTTTGTCTTTTAATTTGAGAATTAAGAGAGCTTTTATTTAGGGAAGTAATTATGTGGCTCTATTAAAATTGTTCAGTCGTCTTTTTTTTTGACAATTTAGTCAGCAAAAAGGCATCTTTATATTTAACACAACTTTAAATATAGATTGTGGATGAATATGATATCTCAAGGCCAGCCTGGGCTACAGAGTGACTTTTAGAACAACCAGGGCTATACAGAGAGATCTTGTCTTGAAAAAACAACAAAACAAAACAAAATACTGAAAAAGTAGAAATATGTTTGAGTACACTTCTTCCACTATATATAATTCCATTATCTTCACTAAAAAAGATTTTATCAGCTCCACAGAGAGTTTATCAAGCTGTACCTGATCACTGTGAATTAAGTTTGGTGCCTTATATAGCTTTAATGTGCATATTGTAAAACTCTATGCACTCTTTGTAGCTTGATATTTTTTATTCCGTTGTACATACCCCCCCATTTAACACAAACAAAGAAAGGTTTCGAAATATATTTAGTAATCTTTCTATGCAAGAACGGTAGTACTTTTCTCTTATTCCTATTACAAACACTTCAGTAATATATAGCTTAGCTTCTATTCCCTTGCATGTATCAATCATTGTTTCACTAGGGATGATCTCTGGAAGTAGAGTTGCAGGAAGTTTGCTCATTTTAACTTCAAAAGATATTTTGTACTGCTTTGAAAAATGCTGAAAATACTATATTATTGTGAGAGTAATGGGACAGTACCCATGTTCTTCAGAGTGTTGTAACTGATGCAAAGTAATAGGAAGAAATAATACCCACTGTTTCTAAAGGGCTAAATATCTGTATATGCTTTATTAAACATAGAGGCTTTCCCTCTGAATTACCTGATTATATGTTTTTGTTTATTTTTTCTATTGACCTTATTCTTTTCTAATGTAATTAATACAATTGTCAATATTTTGGATGAAAAATACTTTACCTCATGATTGCTTTGCCTATATAGAGTCTTTTATAGTTCCATGTGAATTTTAGGATTTTTTCAATTCCTTTGAAGAATGCTGTGGGTCTTTTGATTGGAATTGCGTGGAATCTGTAAATTGGTTTTTGTAGGATGGTCATTTTCACACTATTAATTCTGCCTATTCATGAACATAGAATGTCTTTTGCAATCATTTTCATCAAAAATTTGCAGTTTTCCTGGTAGAAATCATTCACCTCCAATGATTCCAAAAATACTTTATTTTCCTCAAGGCTGCTGAAAATGGACGGATATGTATTCAGGGTCTCCTTTTCAGTGTGCTTGTTGTTGGTGTGTGTAGAAAGGCTTCTGACTTTTATGAGTTGATTTTTGTACCCTAGCACTTTACTGAAACTGTTGATTGTTTCTACAAGATTTTTGGCATCTCCTATGGATGATGACATATCATCAGCAAATAGGGAAAATTTGACCTCTTCTTTTCCTGTATGTAACCCTGTAGTTCCCTCTCTTGCCTTATTGCTCTGGCTAGTACTTTCAGCACTGTATTGGAAAGTAGTGGGACAGTGGAAAGCTCTGTCTTGTTCCTGATTTTAACTGGTTTGCTCTGAGTTTTTCTTCATTTAGGATACTCTTAGTGGTGGGTTTGTCATATAGAGTCTTTATTGTGTTGCGGCTTGTTCCCTTCAATCTGACACTCTCCAGAACGTTTATCACAAAAGCTTGTTGGGTTTTGTCACAGGCTTTTTTTGCATCTATTGAGATTATTCAAGCCTATGAACCACAGCAAGGACCAGCCTGGCAAGATATCTGCAAAGGTGTAACAAGTGACACTCACATGTTGGTGGTAATTACAAGTATAATTGGACTTAAGGCACACTCAACAGGAGGGAAATTATGCCTGGTAATAGAAATCTAGCCAATCTTCCTAGGACTAGTGAGGTCATGAACGTTAGAAAAGAACCCACTACTGCTTTGCTAAACCAGGACAAATCCTTACTATATCCTAAATCTTATCCTTATATCCACTGATAGCTAGCACCCCTCCTCAAAGAAGGTTTGCTTTACACCAAATTGAGACCATTAGAGAAAGCCACAACTTGACACTATGCAGAAATCTGTTAGTTGTGGGGATTGTAGCCCCAGTGGATACATCTACATCACAGTTCCTGCACCCATGGCTTAGGGAATATCACAGAAGAGGAGATGGAAAGATTGTAAGAGCCAGAGCACCAGAAGTCTGCCGTGAAACCATCTCTCTTACAAATGACTGCATAAACAAGCTGGAACAATGATCACAATATCAATAGACATGCTAATAGGGAAAAGGGAAATTACTGTTGATCCCATCTTTAGAGAAGGAACTATAGGTGATGAATGACTGCTGGGGGAGGGAGGATTAGCATCTCCCAGGGATGAGCCCCCTTATTGGTTATCCAACACAAAGTGATTAGCCCTGAAACCATATACACACAGACAACAAAAGTGGACTCAGCAGGTTGTATTTAGACATCTGTGTATACTTATACATACATACACATATGGGCATATACCTATACACACATACATATGGGCATGTATGTATGTATGTAACAATAATAGTCACAAGAGAGGAGGGTATAAATTTGAAGGTGGGGGTCATGAGTGTGTTTGAGGAAGCATACTTGGAAGGGGCTGGAGGGAAGAAAGGGAAAGGAGAAATTGACATAATCTGTTTTAATTAAAATATATTAAAAATAAAAGCAATAAAATTTAAAAATGCATGATATTGCTATAATAATTCTTATTGAGACCATAGCCTCACTAGACCTGTTCTATATTTGTCAGGGTATTAATTAAGAGTAGTTCTCATCAATGTAGTAGGATCAATTAGGATATTGAAGTATATCCATTTCTCAAGAGCCTTCATTGATTGTTTAAGCCCACCTCTACCCCTAGTTCACTGAGGAGAGGAGTGTCTCCTCTGGCTTGAAGATAATATACCTCCCTTCTAATAAGCAGATATATGGAAAGAGTTAGATCCTGGCAGGACCCAGGGGTCCAATTGTAAAATCAAACCTGGAAAGAAGGGAAGGACCGAAAAGCAAAGAAACTTCTGTAATTTCTAGGAAGAGAGGTGCAAGAAATGTGTATGAGAATTAATTCTCAAACTTCATATCCAAGAAGTAAGAAAAATCCATTTTAGATCAGGTTGAGTTTGACAATATATAGTAACACATAACAATTCTAGCTAATAGATGAAGGAGGTCTTTGTTCTGATTGGGGATTGTACCCTGGGCAACTGTCTTCACTTTCAAAGAGATTGTTAGGTGTAGGGTTTTTTTTTTTTTAATGAAATCTTAAAAATCTCATATAATATTGTACATCATGATTAAAATTCCACTTAACTCTTTGGCCATACATTTCTTGAGTTCTTAATGAAAACATTTATTGAAATTATGGACACAGTGTTTTGAAAATGGAAGTCCCATTATTCCTGGTAAGGAAAAGCTTGAGATATTGTTTGCATACCATTCACAATAAAATTTAAGTTCAAAGGATGGAAGGGTCTTAGCAGTTAAGAGCATATACTGTTCTTTCAGTGGACCTGAGTTCATTTCCTAGCACCCACCCCAGGCAGAATACAACTTCCTGTAGCCCCACAGAGATCTGATACCTCTGACCTCCATGGGTACCTGAACTCAAGTATAGATACTCATACACATATTAATATAGTTGAAAGTGAAATTAAATCTTAAAAAATTAAGTTTATGTTTCAGTATTAGGGGCTTGTTTTAGCAGTTGCTTTCTAAGGTTTATGATATACCAATTTGTACATTATATTTGGTGTATAAATTACATTTACTAAAACACCTGTTTGTGTGATAAAAAAAAATTCCATCATGGATGGGGGAAGGGCCTATGAGGCTTCGCCCTTAGCTTAGGACCTATTGGCAGTTGGTAGATGTTGGGGAAAGAGTTTCAATCTTCTTCAGGGATGTGAGTTCTGGTAATTGGCCATGTTCTAATGGATGGCTCTGTACTCATGCACGTATGGGCAGCACTAATTGGGTTCAGTGGGCCACACACACACACACACACACACACACACACACACACACACACACACACAAATGGAATGAACCTAGGAGGGTAATGTACATGGGGAGACCTGAAAGAAGTTGGAGGGGAGTAGTGGAGGATGTATAAGATCAAAATTTATTATGAAATTCTCAACAAATAAGTAAAAATGTTATATTAAGAATCTTTAGTGAAAACAAAGTACTAATGTTTCTTCTATCCTCAATCAAAAGAGATTGAATTTCTTCCTTACCAACTTTGTGAAATTTACTTCCTTTATATGTTAGCATTAATTGGACAACTACTGGTAGTGTGTTCTTTTATTTTTTTGAAAATCAAATGATACATGATATTAATACTTTAGTTTTTTAAACACCATCGAAATGTTTTTCTCCCACTTTGGTGTTTGAGGAAGCGAGAACTGCTCTGTGATGTATTATATTTCTCCTACCACTTTCATTAAGACATTAATAACTATACAAAGGATGAGATCATAGGCATCTGCACAAAGAGCCATACTTGCTGTCTTCTCCACTGTGGACATACTGGGAAAAATACTGTGACTTATATGGGCTGCATGATTTTGACAGAAATTTAACATCCAGGGCATGACAAAGATCAAGGAGCATTTTAGTTAACAGTTAATTTAACAGTGTAACTTTTAAAAGCAAGGAAGACAGGTTATCATAGATGGCAAAACCAATCTGCTAAGTTTTACAAGCCAAATCTTGAGTTGCACCTAATAAGAAAGAGGACCATAGTTGAAATGAGAAACCAATAAAGTAGCTGCTGTGTCCTACTATTCAGGTTATGAGTTATACAACATAGATTTTTTTTGTGTGTTCAGACCATCTCCAGTAGACATAGTTGGATCCTCAATTTTGTATATTTCTCTGATGTTTGAAAAGAGAGCTGGAGTCACGTCTGTAGGGTCTATGGTGTTTCATATCACATTCTGATGGCTTCACCTAGTTCTTAAGACATTTATGTCTTTCTGTCTTTTTTCTTCTAGAATGCTAGATTAGGTCTAATGTATCAATGAATGAAATGAAATCTTCCTCTGAAAGATCCTGTGCAGTCAACAAAGGTGGAGACAGTAACTAAATGCAAGGGGTGGATAGGTGTCCTGGAAAAGTTTGTCTTATTTTTGATTACCTTTCTTCTCATAGTGAAATGGTATCTAAATTTGACATGAAGAATTGAAAGGATACCAAAAGCATCAAGTAATAAGTGGAACCACCCAGGTGAGTGGAAGAGTGAATGACCTTGGAAAATAAACTCAAGTTGCTCTGTAGTGTAATAGGCTCATTTGAAGTGCTTATAAGTTTGCACTTAGTTTAGTCAGCCTAGTTACAACAGAGTTGTGGTGTGTTTGTGTTTGTGGTGTGTGTGTGTGTGTATGTAATATGTGTGTTTCTTATCTAATTGAAGTAGGTGATTGCAGGTATAAAGGAGGTAGAAATTATAAACTTACACAAAGTAAGAGTCAAAGCAGAAGAAACAAAAAATTGAAGGTACACTCAGTGGATAGGTTTTTATGTCTGGGTAGGTAGTTTAAGTTGCATGTGCAGGGGATAAATACATAGGAAAGTGAAAGAAAAAGATTAGGTAGTAGGAGCTGTACTCTTAGGCAGGAATGTCTGCTTTGGTTGGAGAGACCATGGGTATGATAGGAAAATGAAGAAATTGAAATGACAATTTGAGAGGAGAGGTGTTAATGTTTGGTAGTTACAGAGATCTAGGATATGGTTGGTGGCTATAAGACAATGCCATTAGATACAAAAATGTAATGGATTAGAAGGTCTATGGTCAGAAGGAGCATCTACTTGTTTTAGGAAACACCAATAATTGTGGGCAAAGTGATTTATTACCTAAACTGGAATACTTTTGAGAATGTACTGTGGAATTAATAAAAAAATATCACAAAGCAAGTAACATTGGGACCACAGCTATGTAAGAAGGAGGGGTGCTGATGAGGAGGAGATGGCATCTCCAAATAATGAGTAGAGTAGCCTTAAGGTTATTGGAAGAATAGAGTGCAAAGCCTGACAGTGGGTTTTACTCTGGTGGGTTTCTAATCTAGCCTGAGATTAGAAACAGAAGCAAGGAGGAAGACCACTTTATTTCCAAGATCAGTAATGCAAAGCTTTTTGGAAACAGTAAATAGCTGCTATTTGAAAGGGTGAATTGGAGACACTGTCCTTATATAGATGAGCTAGATTTTGCAAGAAGTAATTGTGAACATTCAGAGGAGTTACAGATATACTTAGGGTGCTTAAGGCTTTCAGTTATATTCTCAACGTTCAATGGAGCAGTCCTGGAAGTTGGAAGAGAAGAGATGAAGGCAAAGAAGCCTTGGGTATTTTAAGCACTGGAAGAAGCCTGTGGACATTTGTTTGTTTGATGACCCAAACAAACAGTTGCAGTGGGATAATCTTTTTGTACACTGTAAAGATGCATCTCTGTCTAAGGTACTTTCTGATTGGTTTAATAAAAAGTTGAATGGCCAATAGATAGGCAGAAGACTATAGGTTGGGCTCCTGGGCAGTGATAGGAACTGGGAGGAGGAATCTAGGTGCATAGATTTTGCCAGTAGACTTGAGATGTGCTGTACTGAGGAAAGGTAAAGATCCATAGGACAGAATGAAGATTAAAAAATATGGGTTGATTAAGCTATGAGAGCTAGTTGGAAACAAGCCAAAGCTAATGGCCAAACTTTCATAATTAATAATAAGTCTCTGTGTCATTATTTGTGGGCTGGCAGTCCCACAAAGGAAAGTCTGACTACATATGGCACTCAATGTGGGGCTTGAACTCATGACTCTGAGAATGAGAGTCCCATGCTCTACCGACCGAGTGATGCAGTACTTAGTGTGTGCAATAGAGGAAAGAACTTGGTAATGAACTCAAAGGAACCTGCTAAAGGCTGTTCACATGACTTTGATTGTGAAAGTACAGAACTTGGGGATGTAGGGATGTAATATACACTGTTTCCCTTCACCCTGTCCAGGGGAGCCTACATCCACTAACCATCACCACTTTTTCCAGATTATGTACTTCAAAGATTCACTAGCAATACACATCAAATATAAGAGAAAATGGAAACTGCAGACTCAACATGAAGAAAAAGTGAAAATGTACAAAAAAAAAAAAGACCAAAAAAAAAAAAAAAAGAAAAAGAAAAAAAAGAAATCACACTAAGTTGTCTGTACATAACATGCTCTAATCATCAGCTTTTGGAAACAGAAGATTCTGTATAACTGGTTCTCCTTGCATCTTCTGTCATTAACTGAACCAAAGTATGGAGGGGGCAGGTGAAACTTTCAGGTGCATTGTGGGAAAAGCCTCGCTGCCTTTCCCAGCAGGTTGGCTTATGTTATTGTTTAACTCAGAAGGAGATCTCATTCTTTTAAGGGAGAAACGGAGCCTAGTGCTGATAGTGTAGTAAGACTCCTGAAGCAAATCCTTTTAGAATATGTAAATAAATGAAAATCATTTGCTCTCTGTCACTCCTGTTTCTCTCCGTCTTTCATATCTCCCCATGAGGTTCCAGGCATACATTTAACCACCTAAATAACTTGAGCTGCAAATAAGTGTACCTGGGGAAAATCCCGCACATCTTTGGCAGGCTGCCCCAGTAGGGTATTAATGTATTTATTTAAATGTAAACCCCATTTCAAATTTTTAAGAGGCTCAAATTTTTTTCTTTTAGCTGTATGGCAGTGCATTCTTGTACTGTATAATTCAAAATAATTTTTTTTTTGCTTTAGCCTCTTTGTTTTGAAGAGCAAAGCAGGTAAAAAGCGTGAGTTTTTAAGAGTGCTGTATAAGGCTTTTCCCCCCTTGAATATTTAACTCCTTAGCAAGTAGCATGGTGAACACATAACCAAGGTCATTTTGATATACTGCTGTTTCCTCCTTTGCCTGTCTAGCATCTAATTGTCCTCCAAACCTTATGCATTTATCATTTCTTACAAGTCCCAGGAATTAGATGCTTTTTCTATCAAAGCCTTTTATGTTCTCTTTTTCACAGTGCTCTTCCTGATACACCTAGAAGTTAAGTTGTAGTTCCTTTTTATGTACTAAATGCTATTCATTTTATGTGGTCTATAAGGGATACTCAGTAAATGCTAGTTTAATTAAAATATAGAGAACACTGCTTCACTCTTTCTCCCATTGTCAGCACTCAGGTTCTCTGTGTTGTATAGAAACAATTATAGATTGTAGTGGTTGTTTTATATTTGCAAATCCTAATCCACATCGCAAAATTCTTCATGTAATTAGAAGGTAACTTAAATGCTGAGAGTTCAGTACAGCACCACAATATGCACGTGCTGTTGTTCAAATGTATCCTAGGTATACTGGCTGGTTTTTTATGGCAACTTGACAAAAGCTAGAGTCATCGGAGAAAGGAGCCTCCGTTGTGGAAATAACCTCCATGAGATCCAGCTATGAGGCATTTTCTTTTATTGATCAATGAGGGAGGGCCCATCCCCTTGTGCGTGGTGCCATCCCTGGGCTGGTGGTACTTGGGTTCTATAAGAAGGCAGGCTGAGTAAGCCATGGAAAGCAAGCCAGTAAGCAGCACTTCTCCACAGCCTCTGCATCAGTTCCTGCCTTCAGGGATCCTGCCCTGTTTGAGTTCCTATCCTGACTTCCTTCAGTGATGAACAGCAATGCCAACATGTGAGCCAAATAAACCCTTTACTCCCCAGCTTGATCTTTAGTCACGGGGTTTCATTGCAACAACAGAAACCCTGAGACATTAGGCAAAACAAGAGGAACCCGAAGGGTTTGAACATCTGGGTAAAGCTGTCAACAGTGGACCTTGGATTCTGATAACACTGTCCTTGTCCCCTCCTTAAATGCCCTCAATTGCTACTTTTCTTTCAAGTGGATAGAGAGAAGCATCTCCCTCTAAAATCATGCCATACCTTGCATGATCAGACTTCTTGCTAATGGCGTTTTATGCTTCTTACTAAGACCCTCCACTATTTCATGTTGCTCCCTGATTGATCTCTTCACAGGTTTCCGTGAAGTGGCGGCCAGGTCAGTGGTACTTCTTTTTCCTCTTGTGTATTTTTATTTCTGCTAAAATAATGTATTGTGTGGTCTAGCTATGACAGTTGTGTTTGTAACTGATCTCCATTGATACATGCAAAAAACAGGGAGAAAGGATCCAGGCCAAAAAACTATGCCTGAAATATCAAGGATAACAGGCTAAAATGTGACCAAGATTCATTAATGCTTTGCATAAAATCCAAATCCTGAATGAACCAAATAGTCCTGCCTCTTCCCCTTCTGTGTTGATAATTGAGTGAGATCATACCACTGAGGAACCACCATAAGAAAGTGAATAGGTTCCCATTTCAGATTAATTGTTCATAGCCTCAACTGGGTCTTCAAGTTGTCTGGTGGTTTTATTTAATTCCTCTAACTCTCAGAGCTTGGGGAAAAGATCGATATTTCTTATTAATGATGACGAGCAAGTCCAAAGGGCGAGGATAGTGAGAGGCAAGACACAAATGGAAAAAAGAATACAACTTAATGAGTCCTCATGCTGTGTACTTGCTTCATGACTGGCTAGGACATAGCACAGTAGGTCACTCAGCAAACATAATCACCCAAGAGAATTTTGATGGCTAGATACTAAGATCTATATCTCACTTGTCTGTGAAATGAAAAAAGAGGTGGAATGTTCCCTCTTTGTTTTCAAATTTCTGTGCATTTGGGGGTACATTTTTCCATTAACATATATATTCACATAAATACATATTGATAGATGTTTAGGAAGCCCACAGTTGTGGGATTTTCCTCATTACCAGAGGTGGAAAGATGGCTTAGCCTGGGCGGGTTGTGTCGGGTGTGGTCATGCAGGTACCCCACTCCTGCTGAGTCTATCCTGGGAATCTGGGAAGGCAGGATTTTAGCAGTAGGTGCCCCTTTTCACCCATTTCTAAAAGGAATAATGACCAAGGGAACTTCAGGAGGACGCAAAACCACTGTGATCCTTAGCATCTGGTCTGCTCTTTGCAGCTCCCCCTGCCCCCCCCCAAAAAAAAACCAACACTGGGGACAGGAATTAGAGGAAGGAGACAGGCTTATTTAGAGTTTCAGCCACAACTGTGGAGAGAACATTTCCCAGCTTCCCTCTGCCTTGCTCGTATCAGAGTTATAACTTACAGAGAAGCAGAAGCAAAGGCCAAAACACGTGCTTGTGCAGGTTTCCTTGTGGGGAAATCGTCCAGGTTTCCTTGTGAGGAAATCGTCCAGGTTTCCTTGTGAGGAAACCGTCCAGGTTTTCTTGTGAGGAAGCCATCCAGGTTTTCTTGGGAAACAGTTTCTCTGGTCTCTCCTCTGGCACCATGGCTTCAGGTTCTTCTACCCCAGCACGGGAGTTCCTGGAGAAGCAAGCGTCCATTCTTTTGGGTTTTGTGAAGTTACCGCACTGTGTTGTGTCCACTTCGTTAGCATGAACCACATTTCTTGGAGCGCTTCTTCATATAGGACTTTTAAATGTAAGGCGTAAGGCCAGAGTGAAGCATGTTGGTTTAACACTTAGGAGTTTGGGGCAGGAGATTTCTCTCTCTCTCTCTCTCTCTCTCTCTCTCTCTCTCTCTCTCTCTCTCTCTCTCTCTCTCTCTCTCTCTCTCCTTCCTTCCTTTCTCTTCTATTTTTCCCTTTTTCTTACTCAAAAATTTTCATATAATTTATTTTGAAAATGTTTTCCCTGCCCTCAGCTTCCCCCAGATTCTCCCCACCTCACTCCCCACCCAAGTTTATGTTCTTTTTTATCTTTCAAAACAAAACCAAAAACCAAAACCAAAACACCCCAACATCATAAAACCCCTAAAACAAACAAAATTCAGAACCAACAAACAAGGGTTCACAATAAAATTTGGTTTGAAGTGACCAACTGCTCTTGGGCACGGGGACCTGCCTGGGAATGTGGTTGATATACTCAGTGACAATCCAGTGATGGATTAAATGTAGGGGAATGGGAAAGAAAGATACACAGGAAACATGTGGAGGGACAACTAACACTAAAGGCAATTTGAAAATCTACTACTATAGAGGCTTCCTAAAATATGTACCTGTATGAAAGGAATCTAAAGGGATTCACCAAATAATAAGTGACAATGCCCCAGCAGAACATCCTAGGTTAGCAAGTAAAAACTCTACTGTCAGGAGTGGGTTATATTTTGTTGAGTTGTTTGGCCAAAGGTGTCCCATTACCCATCCACTCCCCCGCCCCAAATGCTAAAGGCTGTTGCCAAAGCCATTGGTTGCTCTACAAGCTGATGGTAAGACTCTGTTGCTGAATTCAACACCTACTCCACTGAACATTGAGAAGTAGAGCTGGTGCACATCTAGAAGCTTCACCCCTCCTGACTGGCATTCATGGTGCTGAATGGTACCCTGTATGCTGCCAGAGGAGAAACCATCAGTACCACTCAGCCATAAACCCTGTGACCCACAACCAGTGACCTGTATGCAAGGTGTAATTGTAGTGCAAATGTTATGGAAATAACCAACTACTTCCTGATTGGATAAAGCCCATCATGACATGGAACTCATACCTGACATTGCTAAATTGACCAAGAACCAGAGACTAGATAGGCCATGAGTCTAGAGGAAAAAACCTACTATTCTGCCAAAGGAATGTAGTAATAAAATGACTCCTAATGACAGACTGCTGCACACATAGATCAGTGCCTTCCGCAGCCCATACCAGAGACACTTATTTGTACCATAGATGGAGATTTGACACAAAGACCCACAACTGGACAAAGTGCAGAGAGTGGGAGACTTTGGAGCACTCAGTCCAAAGAGGGATGTCTTCATTAAGCTCTTCCCCGTCAAGGCTCAGGGATCTATGCAGAAGAGGTGGGAAGATTGTCCATGCCAGAGGTGATGGATGGCTCCAAGGAAACAAAGTCTTCCAGGCACAACAGGATAGATGCATATATGAACAAGACTGTGACAGCACACACATGATCTGCACAGGTGCAAGATAGGCAGGGTCTCAGCACTGACAAGGGGAAGTAGACATGGAGTCCAATCCTCTAACTGAGAAGCTATTCACAGTTGATATATGCTGGCAAAGGGGAAGTCAGCTTCTTCCAAAGGAGATTTTCTAGCTCACATATATTGTTGCCTACCTGCTGGCTCAACACATTTACATAGACTGTCCCATCTTCCTATGCGTTTTCTTTACCTTCACTCTCAGACCAGTGTGGGTTCAGTTCCATAATGAAAATACCGACATCATCATCACTGGACATTAATTTGTGAAGTTGGGTGGGTTTCAGTTTTCTTGCATTCTACCCTTGACCTTCCTCCTCTTTCAGATTGCTTCCACGTTGCAGTAGCAGACATGAAGATACCATCTTTAACAAAGACTGGTGAACCAGGATCTGTAGATGTGTACAGCTGGACATTATTCAGTGGTTATCTCTTTCATGTAGCTTGATCTACTATTTGTACTTCCAAGATGTTTTCATGAATTGGTTTTTCTTTCTAGTTCCGTGAAGAAGGTTATTGGGATTTTGATGGGGTTTGCATCGAATCTATAGATTTTTTGTAAGATAGCTGTTTCCCCAATATTAATATTTTTAAATCCATGAACAAGGGAGATGTTTCCATCTTCTAGAGTCTTTTTAACTCCTCACTTTATTTCTTCAGTATTGTAAAAATTCTCATTGTAGAGCTCTTTCAACTCCATGGTTAGTTTTACTTTTAGGTTTTTACTTGTTTCATTATGAGTGGCATTTCCCCCCTGATTTCTTGCTCACATAGTTCATTATCAGTTTATTTTTTATTTTTATTATTTATTTATTTATTTATTTATTTATTTATTTATTTATTTATTTTTGGTTTTTTGAGACAGGGTTTCTCTGTGTAGCTTTGCACCTTTCCTGGAACTCGCTTTGGAGGCCAGGCTGGCCTCGAACTCACAGAGATCCACCTGACTCTGCCTCCCGAGTGCTGGGATTAAAGGCATGTGCCACCACCGCATGGCTCATTATCAATTTTTAGAGAAGTTAATCTTTTGCATGCTTATTTTATAACCTGCTGATTAGGATGAAATTTTCGTTAGCATCTTTGGGGTCTTTTTAATTATAGAATTATATTATTTATAAATAATGATGATTTACCTTCTTTCCCATTTATATTCCTTTTATGTCTTTCTTGTGCATCTCTCATCTTGTTCTAGTTAATATTCTTAATCTTCCTCCCTGATTTTTATAGGAATGCTTTCAGCCTTTTCTCTTTCGTGTACTGTTGGCTATAGGTTTCTCAATATAGCTGTTATTATGTTAAGTATGGTACTTTTATTACTAGTTTTTCAGGGGGGGGGTTGTTATGAAGGGCTTTTAAATTCTGTCAAAGCCATTTTCTATTTATCAATGAGATGATCATGTGATTTCTGTCTCTGAGTATATTTAGATACTGTATTACATTTATTGCTTCATATGAGCTGAACCATTCCTGCATCTCTGGAATGAAAGTGACTGCTATGTATTTAAGTATTGCTGAGTTCAGTTTGCAAATATTTTATTTAAAATTTTTGCATCTATGTTCATTGGGGTTATTCATCTATAGCAATCTTTTCTTTTGTGTGGGTATCTTTACCTGGTTTGGGGATCATCATGGTAGTGGCTTCATTGAATGAGTTTGGTAGATTTTCTTTCCTCTCTGTTTTTATGCAGCAATTCAAGGGCCATTTGTACCTGTTTTTAAAAGGTTTGCTAGGACGTGACAGTGAATCTGCTGGGTCCTCATCTGTTCTTTGTTATTTAACTAATTGCTAATGCTCCCATGTCAAAACTCATCGCAGACCTGTTGGAGTTCTTTATATAATATTAATTTAACTTTGGGAAGTCATATACATTTAGGAATTTATTCATTTTTTTTCTAGATTTTTAGGAATATAAAATTTCATATTTTTCTGGATTTTACTGGTATCTGTTGTCATGTCACCTTTCACCTTTAATTTTATTAATTTAGATCTTGTCTCTTGATTTAATTAGCTAGGGCATTGTCCAACTTTATTAATCTTTTCAAAGAACCAATGCTTTATTTCATTTTTTCTTTGTATTATTCTTTTAATCATCATTTTATCCATTTATTCTGTGGTGATTATTCTTTCCTCTCACATGCTGACTTTGGATTTGATCTGTTCATATTTCTATAAGAACTTTGTGCATATCAGCAAGTCATTGAAATATCTTTGATTTTTTTAATGGAAGCACACACAGCTTTAAATGTTGCTTAGAATTTCCTTTGATGTTCTGATAAGTTATGTGGCATCTTCATTTGATTCTAGGAATATTTAATTTCTTTCCTGCTCTCTTCTGTGACCCACTGGTCATTAGAGATTTTTCATACAATGTTCATGTATTTATAAAGTTTTTGTAGATTTTGTCTCTATTGATTTCAAGTTTTATCCCACTGTGACATGATAAGATACAAGAAGTTATTTAATTTTTTTATGTTTTGAGAGATTTGATTTATGACCTAACATATGACTTGTTTTTAGAAAAAGTTTCATGTACTGTGTGAATAATGTGTACTCCACTTCTGCTTGATGTGGCATTATATAGGTTTCTTTTAATTCTCTTTGATCTGTGGTATAGTTTATCTCTGAAATTTATTTCAATTTTTAATCTAGATGATCTCTGTTGATGAGAATAAGGTATTAGAGTCACCCAAAGTTATTGTATCTCAACCTGTCTGTTGTTTATGTTTAATAGTGTTTCCTGAAATTGGATACTCCAACATCTAGTGTATATACACTTACAATCATATCGTCTTGATGAATTATTACCTATATTAATATGTAATGACTGTTTTTTCTTCACATGTTGACTTGATGATACTTGGTATAGCTATCCCTGCCTGTGTTTGACTGCTACTTGATTGGTTTGCCATTTCCTATGCTTTTCTTTTGTGTTTGTTTGTCTTGTTAGGGAGATGGATTTTTACAGACCAACAACAGGTAGACTTGCTTAAAAAACAAAGAAACATAACAAAACAAAACAAAACAACAACAAACCCAACCAGTGAATCTGAATCTGTATCTTTTAATTAGAGAGAAAGTATCATTTACACATGGCATTATTACTGACAGGGGTCTCCTGATTCCTGTGGGTTTTATTTTTCTGGTGTTTGTTTCAGCTCTTGTTTATTCAGAGGTTGACAGGTTTATTAAACAACCATCTCAGGAGTCCAACCTGCTGTCATATCAGTAGGAACTGGTATGAGGTGTCAAAGTACTGTGTGCAGCAAGAAAAGGCAAGCGATAATCTATATAACAATTGTTTCAAAATATACAATACTTGATTCCATTTTAGATCCAAGTAAAGAAAGCTCCCAAATGCACCTCTGTCTAACACATAGGATAGGCTGGGTGTTTCTAGCTTTCTTCCCCATCCCCAGACCCTTCAATGCTATCATTCTGATGTACTCCCCACCCCCACCCCATTACCTACAGAGCTGTCCAGTTTCTTCACCTGGCTGAGTCACTGCAAATGAAAATAAAGTCTGTAACTTTCTTTCATCCCTCTGGATCATCTTCTCCTATTCATATGTAGGAGGTCCTTAATATTTCCATAACGTTTTGTAGTTGTTTTTATAGAAGGGGTATTAGCCCTTATCTGTGATTCAAAGTACAACCACATATTTTGACTCCATTAGAGTGTTTTTGAAATATAAGCTTTGAAATGATGGAAAAGCTGGGTGTATGAAAGCACCCAAAAATATGAATGTCCCTCTTCTAAGTAAACATTCAATGTGAAGTGATCAAGAAACAGTGTAGTTAAGATGCCAGAAGTCCACTTCTTCTCTCTTCCTTGCAACAACCCACCCTCAGCTGTCACCTACATCCTGTCAAGTATTAAAAAGGGTATTACCTTTTTCTTTTTCTCTTTTTTTTTTCAAGACAAATTCTTGCTGTGTAGCCCAGGCAAGTCTAGACCTCCTAGTCCTCCTGCCTTACTGTCTTGGTGCTGGGGTTACAATCATGTGCCACTATGTCCAGTTGGTAAATGTTATCCTTGCCCTCAGAACTAGAACACAGTTTTGATCTTGAGCTTGTATGAGCAGAATAATATGCACACATTCTTGTTTCTGGTTCCTTGTTTTTAAATGTATGTGTATGTAAGTAATATATGCTGTTACATATGTGTAAAGACATTCTCATGACCTTCACATTTTGTATGAATACAGGAAAGTGTATTTATTTGGTTTATTTTTAAAAATAGAACTTAAATTTCATGAGAAGATGGAGTTTTAAACAATACCAGTGTCTCTGTCTTTCTTTTCTTCTGTATCTCCACAAAATATGTAATGTTAGTGGGAACTATGATCACAAAATGACTGCACTTTGGTTTAGAGCCCCCAAATCAGAGGGGCCACAGAAAGATCAGAGATAATGTCTCCCTCAAATGAACCTATTTTTGACTGGGCTGACATCAGAATCACAACATGCTAGAAGATGACTTGTTGACACTACCATGTCAGAAATAGCTGAGTAGCAATAAATAACCAATTGCTTGTCCTGACCAATTTATACAGCTGTAGTTTATGCTTTTTACAACTCTGTGCTTCTCATCATTTTCTCAGAACACAACTGCATTGTTATTAAACACTGTGTTTTCTGGTACCTTAAAGAGCCCATAGAATGCCTTCATTCACGTGGATTTTGATTGTGTTTCAGATTCATTAACTCCATATGAGTTGAAGTAATTGTTTAATAAATGTTGAATGAATTCCCTTGAGGTGCTGAGTGATCCTGTGTATGAGAAAGGCATCCACTCACTGAATTCCTTTCTCACACTTAGATACAGCCCAAAGCATCATAATGGCATTAATCTCTTCATGTCTATCTTGTTTCATATACCTTCATATACCTGAGTGGTAGAGAAACCAGAATACAATGAGGAAGTGAGAACAGCATGGGTGGACTGGTCTTCTACAGTGGCAGGCTGTTGGAGAGGGTGTGTTTCATGTTGCTACCTGAGAATCAGCATATAGTACCTTTAAAAAAATCCAACATGGGTCTATTGAGTATGTATAATGAATTTTATGCTCAATAAGTAGCAGAGATTGTCAAGTTCAGTTGTGATTTTCAATACAGTGATAACACTATGGGGGAACTCTTGAGTGGGAAAAGAATGTCTTACAATATAGACCAAATGATTAGGATTAAATTCATTAATTTGTCTTCCTTGCTTCACATTTTAAAATATTATTATTATCTGTTATTAAATTAAAATTTTAAATTTTGAATTAGCTCATTTTCTCTTTAAGAGGATTAAAATAGGTCTGGGGAGATGGTTCAACACTTAAGGGTACCAGGTTAGGTACATCTCAACCATTCTTAAGTCCTGTACCAAGAGATCCAGTACCCTTTTCTGGCCTTCATGGGAACTTACATAGGTGTGCGCGCACGCGCGCGCGCACGCACACACACACACACACACACACACACACACACACACACAGAGAGAGAGAGAGAGAGAGACAGAGAGAGAGAGACAGAGAAAGAGAGACATCATAAAATAAATCTTTAAAAAAAGATACCATCTTACACCTGTCAGAATGACTCTGATCAAAAACACTGATGAGAGCTTATGTTGGAGAGGATGCAGAGCAAGGGGAACACTCCTCCACTGTTGGTGGCAGTGTTAACTTGTACAGTCACTTTGGAAATCAGTATGGCATTTCTCAGAAAACTGGGAATCAACCTACCTTAAGACCCAGCTATACCACTCTCGGGTATATACCCAAGGAATGCTCAGTCATACCACAAGGACACATGCTCAGCTATGTTCACAGCAGCATTATTCATAGTAGCCAGAACCTGGAAACAACCCAAATGCCCCTCAACCAAAGATAAAGAAAATGTGGTACATATACACAATGTAAAAACAATGACATCATGAAATTTGCAGGCAAATGGATAGAACTGGAAAATATCCTGAGTGAGGTAACCCAGGCTCAGAAAGACAAACATGGTGTGTACTCACTCATAAGTGGATACTAGATATAAAGCAAAGGATAATCAGACTACAACCCATAGCTCCAGAGAAACTAGAAAACATGGAGGACCCTAAGAGGGATGTATAGATCACCCTAGGAAGGGGAAACAGAGGAGATCTCCATGAGTAACCTAGGGGTAAGGGGAACAGTAGAGGGCAGGGGGTGGGGAGTGAGAACATGAGGGAACAGGATGTTCTCGACCATGAGAGGATGGTTGAGCTGGGGGAGGAATGGAGTGGGAGAGCAATGAAAGAGATATCTTGATAGAGCGAGGCATTATGGGGTTAGGGAGAAACTTGGTGCTAGGGAATTTCCCAGGAATCCACAAGGATGACTCCTGATTAGACTACTAGCAATAGTGGTGAGGGTGCCTGTACTGGCCTACCCTGGTAATCAGATTGGTGAATACCCTGTCATCATAGAGTCTTCATCCAGTAGCTGATGGAAACAGATGCAGAGATCCACAGCCAAGCACCAGGCCAAGCTCCAGGAGTCCAGTTGAAGAGAAGGAAGAGGGATTTTATAAGCAAAGGGGGCCAAGATCATGATGGGAAAATCTACAGAGACAACTGAACCAAGCTCATAGGAACTCAGGGACTTTAGACTGACAGCTGTGGAACCTGCATGGGACCAGACTAGACCCTCTGCATAAGGGAGACAGTTGTGTAGCTGGGTCTGTTTGAGGGGCCCCTGGCAGTGTGATCAGGATCTATCCCTGGTGCATGAGCTGGCTTTCTGGTTCCCATTACCTATGGTCTGACACCCTGCTCACCCTTGATGCAGGAGGGAGGGGCTTGGTTCTGCCTCAGCTGAAGGTGCCAGGCTTGGCTGTCCCCCCATGGGAGAACTTACCCTTTTGGAGGAGAGGATGGTGGGGCTGGGTCAGGGGGAGGAAGTTGGGGGTGGAGGAGCAGGAGGAGGGATAGGGGGATGTGTGGTTGGTATGTAAAATGAATAAAAAAAAGAAATGAAATGTCATGTTTTCTTTAGAGAATTACTTTTTTGTAACCTGTTCTTCTACCACAAAATATTTAAGAAATTGATTAGTATGAATGAACTCCTTGTCTTTTTCCCTCAGATTTTGAGGAAAATTTTAGGAATATTAATTTAAATATAATTATATTGTTGTAGGAGGAACCTCGATTTTATACGAATATATTTTTTAAAGTAAATCAAGTTGAAGTTAAATAAATTTGTAATATATAACAATTTTAAAATTAATTCACAATAGTGTTGCAGGTATATCACTATATGTATAATTTTACCACTTCATTATTACTTTTGTGAGTTACTTAATTACAATTATTATTTTTATATCATTTTACCAGAAAAACTTTTATGACATTCCTATCGTATGTGAAAGTAATAGAAGCTGGATGGAACCAAAAAAAAAAAAATAAATAAAAAAAATAAAAGCCGGGCGGTGGTGGCGCACGCCTTTAATCCCAGCACTCGGGAGGCAGAGGCAGGCGGATCTCTGTGAGTTCGAGGCCAGCCTGGGCTACCAAGTGAGATCCAGGAAAGGCGCAAAGCTACACAAGAGAAACCCTGTCTCGGAAAAACCAAAAAAAAAAAAAAATAAATAAATAAAATAGAAGCTGGATGGAGTAGCATCTACTTGAAATTCCAGAACTGGGAAGTCTGAATCAGGAGAATTATGACGTTGAGGCCAGCCAGTGTTATATAGTAAGATGATGTCTCAATAAATGAAAGCAAGGAGAAAGGAACAGAGTCTTAACGGGTAGTATGTTTGATGACACGGGTTCACTGTACCCATCTCCCCAGTATGCATAGATGTAGAAAAAGGTGCAGCCAGTGGTTTTTGTTCTTCTTTCTCTTCCACACTAGAGTCAAGTTACTTTTAAAACTATTAATCAATTGGGAATTTAGTATATTTGTTCAATGGGAAAGACACCTATAGCTCTTTATTCTAGGCCTTACATAGGGATCAGGCTGTAGTTTAGACACCATACATTTCAGATTCCCTCTGTTTTTATAGGTAGACTACTTTTTATGGCCTAATGGTTCTTTAATAGGCTATAAACACTCTGCATGTTTTCAGCTTTCTTGATAACATAGCCAAAAGAGGTATGACGGACCTCCAACTGAAGTTTTTAAAAACACTAGCAGTCTGTAAGTCGTTAGAAGAGCTAAATTTTGTTGCTGTCACTTTGAAATGTTATTTTTGGTTAGTATTACATGCAAATATAATGAGTTTATTTGATAATCATTTTATGAAAACAAGACTTACTGGAAATTTGACCTGAATAGACTGAAGAGATTTTGCACAAGGTACTATGGGTAAAAATCTTGCAGAGAGTTCTTTTGCTGGCTCTTGCTGACTACTGGCTTTTGCCTCAAAATCATCCTTCTGGGATACTTCATTATAAGATTGTTTTTAACTGTAGTTACCATACCACACTCTTTTTAATTTCAAAGGGCCTCTGACTCTATTTATTTTCAGGAGTAGAATTTGAACCAGATGCACTGACTGGTGATATAGAATTTTTTATAGTCCATTTAGAACATCCATCATTGTTTGTCATTATTCTCCTAATGGCCTTTAGGGAAGGAACAGTAGTGGACAGTGGAGTACCTTAATGTTTGGTAGAGAGCTTTGGAACTGTTCATTTGTTGGTGTGTGTGTGTGTGTGTGTGTGTGTGTGTGTGTGTGTGTGTGTGTGTGTGTGTGTATGTGTGTAAAAACTCCAAATCTAGGGCTGGAGAGATGGCTCAGAGGTTAAGAGCACTGGCTGCTCTTCCAAAGGTCTTGAGTTTAATTCCCAGCAACCACATGGTGGCTCACTACCATCTGTAATGAGATCTGGTGCCCTCTTCTGGCCTGCAGGGATGCATGCAGGCAGAACACTGTATACATAATAAATAAATCTTAAAAAAAAATTCGAATCTATACATTCCTTGATAGGTAATGAGAGACTGGCAATTTAAACTGAAATGGATGTGTTGCATTGCCGCAGAATTGGGAGAGGTAATTACTGATTCAGCACTAATTCCACTTTTGTAATTTGTAGAGAGTTCAGAGTGACCACTTCACTGCTAAAGTCCCACTAGTGTGGATCTCTTCTGGAAGAATTGGAGACCAGGTACATGGCCTGTGGGTTGATCTTCTGTCACTAGAAGTCTCGCTTTCCTGGGCAGCTGGCTGGATGCTTTGTGGATGTCTGCTGGGATGCCAGCCAGCTGGAACACAAAGCCATGGCTCTGTGTGCTTGTCTGGATAATAGACGCAAAGCACCCTCTCATTCGCTCTGAAAGCAATTCTATATAAAATGAAATACTCAGTTCATTCTCCCCCACCCCATCGCTCATCAGCAAATAGCAATAATGCGTGAAAAGGATGTTGCTCCATTGGTGCTCTGGAAAAACACTTTCAGGAATTAGAATTCAGTCAGCATTTGGATTTTGTCTCCTCCTGTGCTTTAAAATCCAGCCAGCTGCAAGGACCTTGCACCACACTCTTGTGGACCACTCACAGGTGGTACCTGATGCTGTGTGTCACCCTCGTGTGTTGAGGTTTGTCTGCCCAAGTCAGCTTGGATTTGATAATATCCTGTCAATTAAACTAAACCCTGTTTCCAAAGCCAAATATTACAAGTGCCTCAGGCACCTGTGAAAAACCCAGGCACACAGCCTCAGATGGATAGTTAGGTGTTCAATTGCTTGATTTATACACATGTGTGTTTCTGAAATTACAGCTGCAGGGTTTTGTGGTCTCTGTGGGGGTGTGAACAGCTTTGCTGGCAAGCCCATTATGCCTTACTTTGGAAATTTGGCTCCCAACACCCCCCCCCCCGCCCCATAATTGGTGCAGAACAAAGTCTGTTAGTCACTTTTCCATTTGCTTTCCATAATGTTTCCAAAAGACTACAATTCATGTTGCTGTTCTAATTGGGAACTGCTGATTCATCATACAAGTCCTGCCATCTTCAATCTTCACTATAAAAATGCCAGCCAATGACACTGTAGATGAGGTGCAAGTTGGCATGGGACAGTCAGGCTCTCCAGCCCCATCACTGACCCCACTTCTTGTAAACTTGCTGCCGGGAACACGTCTTCCCACAGCATCTTACTTCCTCAATGGAAGAGTTTGAAACAGGCATTCATTCAAAAGAAGGTTCTGTCACGCTTTTGGTTTTTCAGCTTTTTATAAACAATGCTTGCCTGAGAATTCCATGTATGCTTTTAACCTTTTGGCTTAGCTGTGGGAAAACTTATTATTGCAGCAGTTACTATCACTCGTGATGGTACAACACTCTGGAGACCTTATCACGGGGCTGTCTCATTGAGTGCTTAAATGCAAGGTAGATCCGCAGTTCAGTGGATTTGCTTATGGTAAGGTGGCAGCCATGGCCCTCTCCCCTTGGAATCTCTTCAGCTTTTCACTGAAGCTTTGTATCAGGGTGAAGAGAACATGTAAAATCAAATATTTAAGAGCAAATATAGACCATGAGGGTTGGTGTAGTGGGAAAAGACAAGGACATTGAAGGATTCTGCTGGCTGAGCAGAGGCAAATGGGTCTAACATGTATAACTTTGTAGCTTGGCTACTATTAGAAGATGTTGCTATTATTAGATACCCTGTTCAGGAGGGAATTAAGCAAGGTCATTTCAGTAACACTTAGAGAGCTCACACTTTCTACAGAACTCTCATTTCCTCACGGGACTAATAGAAGCTCAACATGGAAAGAAAACCCACTCTTTTCATCTCCTCTCAGAATCGTTTCAGAGAATCATAGTGGCTGGAGATTGAAAAGGCCCATTCAGCTTTCAGCTGCAGCCTCTGGGAATATGGGCAGCATTTTCCCTCATACTGTGGAAATTTCGCACTGTTCTGTATGGTTTTACGTTAACAGCCTCAACATTTTTTTCCACTTCTTTGGAAAACTTATTCTAGGTTGCAGCCAATCTCACCAAAAGAATTACTTAAAAAAAACCCAGAAATCAAAAGGCATCTCTTTTTTTGTGTGTAATAACTTGTTAGGCATAATGTGAACTGAGTGATTTAGTGTGTTTAAGCTAGTTTAAGATTCTTAGGATTATGGGAATCCTATTTTTTGTTCTAAGACTGTAGCTCAGGCTAGCCATGAACTTGAAGCAGCCTTCCTATCATGGTCTCACAAGTTTTGGATTATAGGTTTGTGCTACCATGCCTCACACAAAAGTCCTTTGCTTTTGTGCCAAACTTGAAACAGTAAAATATTTAAGTGGTTTGTGTTGAACAACACACAAATTTCAATAATGCAGTTTGTGTGTGTGTGTGTGTGTGTGTGTGTGTGTGTGTGTGTGTGTGTGTGACTACCTTTTGTTATAAAGGGACTGGAAAGAAGAATTGAGATACCAAAGAGAGTGGAGGCTCCTTTGACCTCTGTCCTAGTTTGTTTTTCCTGCTGTTGTTGTAAACATCATGGTCAAAAGTGATCTGGCGGCAGAAAGGATGCATTTGGATTACAGGTTATAGTCTATCATTGAGGGTAACCAAGACAGGAATTCGAGGCAGAAACTTGAAGCAGAAACCATAAAGAAATGTTTCTTAATGCTTAATTCTTAACGCTGGGTTGCTCTCTGGCTCATGCTCAGCTAGCTTGCTTTATAGGCCAGGCTCACTTGTTGAGGCATGGTACCACCCACAGTGAGCTGGGTCTCTGTACATCAACTAGAAATCAAGACAATGTTCCACATGCATGCTCGCAGGTCAACCTGATCCAGGCAATTGGCAATTGTGGTTCTCTCTTCCCAGTTGTTTCTAATCTATAGTCCTCAAAATAATGCCTTCATGGGGCTGGAGAGGTGGCTTGGAGCTTAAGAGTGTATGAACATAGAGCCGGCTGCCTAGAGTTTCTTGCCTGTTATGTTGTAGAGATCGGCTCTGAACCATTCAGACTGATTCTAGTGTCCATGCTCTTCATCAGGACAATACCATATCTGCTATATAGAATATCAGTGACTGAATAGAGGAAGAGGTAACTGGAAATATCCACTCTATATCCATTATTTGTTGCACTTTCTTTTCCATGTGTCAGGGAAGGATACTCTGTCCAAAATGCTCATATTTATACCACTTGAGGAATTGCCCTAAAAAAGACTTGATTTTGAAAGCCTTCATCTCCTGCATGGTTTTCCTAATGAGTTGTCAATGCTGAGAACAGGATTAACAATTCATAGTTTGTATTGTGACAAACAGTTTCTAGCATTATCGATGCAAAGAAATGGTCATTCTTGTCTAAGGGCATGGTTTCCCTTCTCATTCCACAGATAAATGTTACTCCCAGCCTTAATCACAGAAACTTCTCATTGCAATGAAAAGTGATGGATGCTGAGAGTCATGGCTGCTTAAGATGCTGAGAATAAGTGATGGTTGGGTGTTGAGTCCTAAATAGGACATTTACACCACCATTCTAAAACTCATTGTAGAAAAAGGAATGGAAAGAATGCAAGAGCTGAAAGATAAGAAGGGATATGAAATGCTGTTTTCTGATTACAGCCAATGCATCCATGACTTCATAGCTGTTGCAGATGCCTGCAATGGATCTATGAAGACTGGACCTATCAATAGTCAATTATGGATCAGGGAGGTGATCATGGGGCCTACCCCTCCCTACTGAACTATTATTGTACAGTGATGGATTCTAGGGGAGGAGAATCTTCATCTTCAGTTGTATACCCACTGGGAAGACCACTGGGCTGCAATGGATAGTTCTAAACCCTTGGTTACACAAATGATCCTGGTTAAACTCAATGGGTTTTAAAAAGACATGAATGTAGGAAAAGAACTCTTAGGAGGGATAATAGGGATGGGAAGGAGATTATAGAAAAGGTGAGGGTTAATTAACCAGAAAGCTCTCTCTCTTTATACATATATACACATATACATGGATATTTGTACATCTACATATATACTACACACATATATGAAGTTATTAACAAATTAAAGTGTTTTTAAAAGATACTCTATCTGAAGAGCTTTCTCTTTTTTTTTTGTAGCACAGAGAAGTTACTCAGGAGTAGAATAGAACTATGGGTAATTAAATTATACATTTGACCATATGTATGAAAATATTTTTTTCAGTGGAAATCACTTTTCTGTGTGCTTGATCACAAATCATTACAATAATCAACTCTCATTTTCAAAAGCTGTTTTTTTTTTTTAAATAGAGACTTAAGACACTTTGAGAGCCAAGGGAGGAGAAGTGACCTGTGCTAAAGTGAGTCATTCTTTGTAGGAGTCCCTTCTGTTATTTCAGAGATGAGTTCATTTCCCCTCCAGGCTTGAAAGTCTCCATTAAGTTGTTAGCTATTTGTGAGCAGGTGCTTTTAGTTAACTCTTCCTGGTATGAATTTCTTATTCAATATTCCAGTTCCTGCCTGTTCCCAGATCTTGGTCTCCCTTAAGCCTTTTTGAATAACATGAACTATATTCCTGTGGTAGCACTAGGAGGAAGATACTCCTGTTGTGTGATCAGATGTAGACACATAGAACTGCTTCTCTCTAGTCTGAGATGTATCATTTCCTTCTAAATTCCATTTCTTAAATGATCCTAAGGTTATTGGGAAGTATTTCCTTACAGGTAGTATTTTATTAATATATCTTTATTATTGATATGTATTTTTATTGCTTTATAGATAAAAACTATATGATACTGATGATAAGAATTTTTTTTTTTTGCTGAGACAAGGTCTTGCTGTATAACCAAGCTTGACATTGAAATCATGATCTACCAACTTCAGTCTCCCAAGATTATGTATGTGCAACACAATGTCTAGCTGATTCTTAGAAATTTATTGAACTTCGTGACTTTGTATGAGGTTAATTGTACTAAATTTTATAATTTTTATTGAAGAAAATATGTAATCTCTTGATATTCGTTAGTGCCTTTTTCCTTAGTCTATATGAAACACACTGTCTTATTGAGTCTGTTTGGTTTTTCATTAGTTGTTAATAATCCTCTTCTATCATTGTTTCCTACAGTTCTGCTAGTAGCTGCATAAGATCTTCCATGACACTAGATGCATAAATTTATAGCAATTATAGACAATAATTAATTGTATCTTTATTCTCATGATGGTTTTTACTTTCAATTTTTGTACCTAATTCTGGGTTTCTTTGGTTTTGTCTAGTATATTCCTCATCCTTTTCTTTTTTTATTTCATGTGTTTTCCTTTTAATACTCTGAATTTTAAAATGAAATCTACCAGAGAGTCTTGATAAATGACCATGACCATTTTAACATTTCCTGTTACCAATGAAATTTCCTACTGACATTGTGTTTTTTAAAATTTTGAGTTCTTTGTTTCTCTTACTATTTTTGTAATATTTCACTGAATATAGTGAGATTTCTTCAGCTTGTTTGAGAAGTACTTACCCTTTATGCAAATTTACACTAAAGCTTATATTTTTTTCTGCTGACTTTAAGCATATCGTTATCAATAATTTCTAGTTGAATAAATCAAGGAATCGCTATTCATGATACTGAAGTTTAATTCTGAGTTGTTATATATATTCACTCCTTTTTAAATCTCTCTTTTTTTAATATAGCCTTTGCTTTTTTTAATCAATGAAATATTTTCCCAAGGTATTTACTCGTCCTTAATTCTCATGTGTTCGCAATACATTTTCCTTATGTGTTCTTCGGTTGTTGGAGAACATGTCAAAGGGGTTGCTGCATGACAAGATTTTAGAAGCCTTATGTGCCTGACAGGGTTTCTACTTTATAATCAGAGTTAAATAAGATATTTAGATATAAAAAGATTTTTTGGTTTAGTGTGCTTTTCTTTCAGTGCTAAAATAAAAATCCATAGTCTCCTTAAATAGAATATTAACCTTGAGAATTTTGCTGTCAACGTGATTCTAACTCATGTGATTGGATTTGCCTCCCTGAGCCCTCAGGGAATTTTTATTTTTATTCGGTGTTCTTTCTTGCTAACATATCTCAGTATGGAATTCTTATCTGTCTACTTTGTCATTATGCATTATTTTGATCTAAGTTCTTAAATTTTTCCTTAGTACTGACAAATTTAAATAGTTACATATCCTAAAACATCTTGCCCTTGTAAAGTATTTTTTCCACTATAAAATTTTATGTATTGTTGACTTTTGTAGTCTCTATATTCTTACAACCTCTTTTATTCTTCCTACCCTTTGGTTTCATCATTATAATCTTAGGGGCAGTACTCTTTTTAAATCTGGTTGTAGGTGGAATTGGTGGTCTATGAAACAACTATTTCCATGTCTTTCTTACTTGATTTGTGTAACAACGTACACAGACCTATAAAATATATCAATATTGATCTAAAGAAGTCAAGACAACTCAATTTGCGATAATAATTAAAGAATAAGACTGTAAATTTGAAAAGAAAGTAGGGGCACATGGAAGGGAGCACAGGTAGAAATTCTCAATAAATAGATAAGTAATAAATTTAAAAATGTAGTTCAATTGACATTGAAATCTAGGAGTGGCTATATGACCCTATTGTGTTTATTATTAAGGATGCTCTGGCACTTTTCAAAGATCAGACAGCAAGGAAGAGAACAACTGATATGATTGTCAGTGTCTCTTGCCAATGCTGGCAAATGGAATCCTGGTGTTCAAACCAGAGTTATTTTTAGGGCACTGAAGGAATGTATTGTATCCCATCTGCACATCACTGTTCATTCCATCACCATCATCAATGTGTTGGAATGAGCTGTCTTATTTGACTCATTCTGGCTGCTAAGATGCAAAGAAAGGTATGCCAGGACTTTGGAGATAACTTTTCTTTACTGCTCTTATTGATAGCATAGATGACAATCTGTAAGAATTCCTGGGAGCAGGATGTCTTGGCTTTTGTTATTTTGTCTTCTGGAATATTTGAACACACACAATGAGTTATTTATTATAAGGGAATGGGGCCAAAATCTAAACATGAAGTTACTTATGTTTCATTATAATAGCCTAAGGATAATTTTACACACTTTCAGTAAGTTTGTGTTTTGACTGAGATCGGTCACATGAGGTCATATGTAAACTTTTCCACTTGTGTCATGATGTGAATACTCAAAAAGTTTCAGAGTTTCTAATATTGTGGATTTGGGATTTTTAGATAATGGCTGCCTGTAATAGTAATGATCATTACTGTTAGTGATTGATGCCAGTACAATTTATTATTATAATGGTAAGTGTGAATTATAAAGGTAGATTATAATTACTATAAATGCAAAGATAATGCTCTTACTTTTAGAGCAAAGGCCTTTCCTGTTCTGATCTCTAAGCTTCTGGCTGGAACATCTTTGCAACAAGTACCTGCTGATGTCTAGATTCAACCCATGAGATCCCTTTATATTTAAAGAATGCTTTTAGCCTGGTAATAGGTTTTGACATCACTCAAGAATTCCTATTGAGAACACCCCCCTCCACTGAATTATATTACTTGAACATCCATAGGCCCATTTGTAGATTTGATTTTAGCTATCTTAGCTTTACCATCTCTTTTTTTCTGTCCTAGTCTTTCTATGTGTTCCAACATTGACACTTTATGTTATCAGGAACACAGGTATAAATCAGAATAATACCTGTCATCAAGGAGATAATAATCTATGGATGAGGTGGGAAAATAATCAGATAGTAGAGCCTCAATTAATTTTCATACACCTGTTATGTTATATGTGCAACATTTCTCTGATGTTGAAGAAGAGTAAGAGGTTACTAAGCTTAGAAATGTTTGAAATTAATTCAAAGAAGTGGTGAGATACGCACCAAACTGTGAACACACAGTGTTTTTAGTGTAAGCGAGGAAGTATGTGCTGTCATGGAAGTGAGAATACGGAAAAGCACAGCAGAGTTAAAAGTCAAAGAATAGAATCTGTCCGCATCCTCTGAGCACGGGTGTGACGGGTGTAACAAAGAAAGGTGCTGCTAGTTTAAAAGCATGGAACACACCGAATGAATCACACTGTTCATGTTCTGACTATAAAAATTTTAGCTTTGTCCTTAGAGAAAGGACACTACTAGTTCAACATTTTGGGTTGGCATTTTCAGCTCTCAGAATAAGTCAACAGGTGTTCACTGGTTTACAGTTTAAAGTCTGACTCCAAGGAGCCACTTCTCTGTGCCATTATACTCAACTAGCAAAGGAACTGATCAAGTGGGAAATACTGGGTCTTGTTCAAGGGTAGGAAGAGGACAGTTATTCGTACTGATGGCTATCCTCAATAGAGAAGAAATGATGGGACCAAGCAAGTGGTGTAAATTTAGGGGGTGAGGGAGGTATAGCACGAACTCAATTACATGTAATACCCTCATTTAAGAGATTTGGGGTTTGATCAGTGAGTATATTAGCCCCCGGAAGCCTCAACCAAGGTCAAATGGGAAAGATGAAGGATGTTGTCAGACCATGATTTAATGGCAGAGTATGATGGAATGAACTGTAACATCAAGAGAGCCCTATCTACCGAAGTTCAAGGTTCTCTGATCTTTTCCTGGGACCAAGAAAATGAGAGTGAGGGGGACTCATAAGACCAATGACACCTTTCCTGATATCAGTGGCAAACAGAATTTGGGGGTCTTGATTAGATTAGATTTCAGAAATTTAAGAAATACATCTTTTACATCCTACCCATCACAGCATATATCATCTCTGTCATCAATGTGAGTGCATTATTTTATGTTTTCTTGTTTCTTAAAAATGTGTGGACACTTGGAGGACAGACAGATGCTGAATTTTAATTGCTTTTGTAACTATTCACGCTGTGTTGAATAGAACCTCAATGCATACTTGTTGGCTGAGCAGGTGAGGAATTCAGAGAGGAAAATCAGTGCCATTGTATAAATGTGACTTCCAGGTCTCCTTTCACAGGATTGAAGAGCTCTATGATTCAGTTCTTCCTAAGGGATGAAAGAATGCAGATTCAGTTATAATGACAACTTTGTTTAGCTTTATGACCCTGAAATGACTGTTAATATACAGAAAGTTATGTGGCCTTGTGGACAGTGTCATCATCATAAACATTATGTAAGGAATGTGTTCCTTAACTGAGGCTCCCTTATTTGTATGTATATACAAACTGTGTGTGTGTGTGTGTGTGTGTGTGTGTGTGTGTGTGTGTGATGTGTGTAAATTTCAAGCCTGTACTCCATGATGCATCAAAAAATATGTTTGCCCTCATTTTGATTTTAATATATTTTCACTTTCTAATATCACTGCTAATTAAAGGAAGGTTTTTAAATTTTACATTTTCACATCTATAGACTCTCAGTATTTTGTTACTGGATGTTCTACAGGAGGGACACACCATGTATTAATCATATCCCCTTCGGTTACTATCTTTGGGTAACAGTCACAATAAATACTATAAATCCCTTGCAGATTTCTGTAGGAAAAAAATGCAATTCAATGTCTGTTTCCTGGGTCTTAGGCCCTGGTGGTACATGTTGGTTGATCATGAGGAGGTTAGTTCTTTCTTCACCTTTGACAAGTACTTATATCACTGAATTATTGTGAAAAATAAATAAATAACTTGTTACTGTAGTTTTGTTTTGTTCTTCTTCTTCTTTTTTTTTTTCAGATGGAATCATGCCAGATAGCTCTGGCTAGCTTGGAACTCTCTATGTGGACCAGGTTGCTTAAAACTCTTAGAGATCCTCCTGCCTCTGCCTTCTAAGTGTTGAGATTAAAGGCATACACCTGACTACTTCTTGTAGCAACAAATGGCGCCCGAACGTGGGGCTAAAGAAAAAAAGGGAAGAAAAAAAAAAGAGGGACTAAAGAAAAAGGACAAATGAACAGGGATAAAGGCCGGTGTTATGAAAAATAAATAAATAAATACTAAAGACAAAGTCCCTTAACCAAGAGGCGCTCCAATAAAGTGTGATCTGAGAAGAATCCTCGCATGGTGGTAAAGAGGATTCAGAACTCAACACACGGAGCGGTGACGTCGGTAAGTTCTCCAGGAACGGTGAAGTCGGTAAACGCCCCACAGTTCCTAATTCTCTCTCAAATGAGCGGCAGCCGCCGGTTTGAGTTACTGGCGGGTTCCTGGCATGTGTGCTTAACCTGCAGTAAGGCGGAAATGAGGCCTCTGCAAGTGGCACATTAAGCTGCGTGGTGGATTTAGCCTTTGCTAGTTACAAAACAAAAAAGGTTTCTGGGCTACACGCTGCTTGGATAAAAGCACAGACCCACGATGGCTCCCAGAGCTGGTGGAAAACGTACCACCGCCATGTTGGGAAGCTGAAGGGGGTGGAGCCAGCAGCCACAGAGCTGTTTCAGGCTTAGAAGGCTACAGTTTAAAGCAATAAGTTCACAATAAGACAGATTCAGATGGAACAAGACTTTAAATGCTTTACAATGTGTGTAAAAATGTACATAGGCTTGGAAGAGAGAGGAAAAGGAACATAGACAGTTATATAAAGAAATAGAAAGTTTAAAAAAATAGTCTTTAAAGAGAAAGTAAAAGTAATATAAAAAATAAGCCATGTAAAGATGGATATCACACAAAGAGTTTGGATTATATTGTCTTTGGGATTTTTAACTGCAGAAAAACATTTGATCGTAAAAGATGTTGAGTTAAACCAATATGTATATATTAAAGATATCTTGACTTTAAAATTTGGATATAAGGATGTGTTACTTTGGAAAGGAGACTCTGCTTTTGTCTCTACAGAAAGCCAGAGGCTATGGATTTGTTCCAGATTAAGATACATCAGGTTTGACCAGCCAAGACCACCTGAAAGGTCTCCGATGACACCATGGCCCAGATGATCCAACATCCAGAATCGTTTCAAGGCAACTGGCTCAGACGATACAGTCTCACGGACTACTCCATGAACCTAAAATTTTCTTTGTATCCCCATAAGATACTGCGCCCCCCTCCAGCAGGAAGTAGTAAGAGAAGCTACGCCCAAATTCCCAAATATACCAAGCTGGCTTTAAAGATGTGTAAAAGTTAAAACCTTCCTTTTTTAAAAAAAGAAAAGGGGAAGTGCTGTGGGATGTTCTGTATGTCCTGTGGGAGCCCTTCTTGGGTTCTTTGTGGCGTTACCCAGCAGGTCCGTATAGAGGATGATTAGGACCATGGGCCTGAGTGCAGGTGTTTAAGATGGTCTGCACTTGGCTGTGCTGGGGGATGGTCTGTATGTCAAGTTGCTCTGATTGGTTAATAAATAAAACCTGATCGGCCGTGGCTAGGCAGGAAAGATAGGTGGGACTAACAGAGAGGAGATATAAAAGGACAGAAAGGCAGAAGGAGACGCTGGAGCCGCCGCAATGACCAGAGAGGCTGCAGCCGCTGCCATGACCAGAGACACTGCAGCCGCTGCCATGACCAGCAGCATGTGAAGACGCCAGTAAGCCACCAGCCACATGGCAAGGTATAGATGTATGGAAATGGATCAATTTAAGATAAAAGGAAATGGTTAATTTAAGATAAAGGAACAGTTAGCAAGAAGCCTGCCACAGCCATACGGTTTGAAAGCAATATAAGTGTCTGTGTTTACTTGGTTGGGTCTGAGCGGCTGTGGGACTGGCGGGTGACAGAGATTTGTCCTGACTGTGGGCAAGGCGGAAAAATCAAGCTACATCTTCTTGTATTTTTAAAAGTGAATCTGTCCACCTTTTCTCTATTTTTAGAAGAATACTGGTTTAATTAATTCAGTGCATGTTGCGGGATGGGTAGAAAAAGATACATCTTTATTTTTTTATTAAGAGATTTTTCTATTTGTTTTACATATCAAACATGGATTCCCCTTTCCTCCCTCCTCCCACTCCCCAGCCTTCCCTCCCCCCCACAACCCACCCTCCATTCCTATCTCCTCCATTGCAAGGTCTCCCATGGGGAGTCTGCAGAGCCTGGTACATTCAGTTGAGGCAAGTCCAAGCCCCTCCTCTCTGCACCAAGGCTGAGCAAAGTGTCTCAGCATAGGCAGTTAGGTTCCAAAAACCTGGCTCATGCACTAAGGACAGGTCCTGGTCTCACTGCCTGGGGGCCCCCTAAACAGTTCAAGCTAAACAACTGTCTCACTTATCCAGAGGGCCTAGTCCAGTACCATGGAGGCTCCTCAGCTATTGGTTTACAGCTCATGCGTTTCTACCAGTTTGGCTAGTAGTTGTCTCTGTACTTTTTCCAATCATGGTCTCCCTATCTCTTGCTCATAGAATCCCTCCTCTCTCTCTCTCTCTCTCTCTCTCTCTCTCTCTCTCTCTCTCTCTCTCTCTCTCTCTCTCTCTCGTCGATTGGACTCCTGGAGCTCTGCCTGGGACTTGGCCATGGATCTCTGCATCTGCTTCCATCAGTCACTGGATAAGAGTTCTATCACGACAGTTAAGGTGTTCAGCCATCTGATCACCAGAGTAGGTCAGCTCAGGTACTCTCTCAACCATTGCCAGTAGTCTATAGTGGAGTTATCTTTGTGGATTCCCGGGGACCTCTCTAGCACTCTGCTTCTTCTTATTCCCATGGTGTCTTCATTTATCATGGTATCTCTTTCCTTGTTCTCCCACTCTGTTCCTGATCCAGCTAGAACTCCCTGCTCCCCTAAGCTCTCTTTCTTTTGATTCTTGCCCTCCATTACCCCTTCACCCCAAAGGATAACATCTTATTCTTATAGTTTTCGGAGATCGCTTAGGTGTTGTATAAAATAGCAGCCTAACAATGACTTTAGGGTTGTTTCTAAAATATATAGCAGCAGGATTGCTTTTGTGTTTATTTACTGCCTGGAGGACCTCATGCCAGGGCTGAACAAGTGAATGACTTTCAATTAGGGATATCAGCCCAGTGCTCAATGTTTATGGATGGTGATTAATGCATGAGGCGGCCTTCAAGCTCTTTCAGAGAATGCATTTGAAATAAGCAGCTTGATTTCCTATCATATTTAGCTCATTAAAAATATACCTAATGAAAACACTCTGCCTGCCCTAGGACAGCGCTGTGGATGGTTTTCTTAGTTAATTTTTCTATTACTCACAATGTATGGACAATCCTAATGATTCCATTAGAGTTTAAATAACAGAATTCAGCACAAATGCATTTTTACTGAACAGGAGAAGCATCATTTCTCTGCAACTGCAGCTGCTGTAGTGGAAGATGAGGCTCTTACTATCCCTTGGGGAGATTGCTGCCTCTGCCAGCTGACTTAGTTTTTATACAGCCAGCGATTTATTAGATTGCTTTGCTCTTAAGTGTGATAATAGGCCTTATGCTTAGCATGGTTTAGAGACTTCCAGTGCATTAATATTTTATGGCAATGACAGGCAAGACACATTTTGTTTACCTAACAAGACAAGACAAGCCAGAGCTGATGTGTACTAGAGATTAGCATTTTTAACTTACAGGAACCCTGCCAATTATATATTTAAGACTTTACAATGGCTCTTGTGATTGCGATTCAATCAGTTTCTTATTTTTCTCACAGCCACTGTGAGCGAAGAAATTGTCACAGCCTCACAGTCTGGCCCTCACTGTTCGGTTAACTAATGCCATCCATACAATGACTGGTGGCTCCTCTTCTTCCATTAAAGATTGCATTTCTCTTGAAATCACTCAACCATGAGCTAAGGCTTAGCTAGATGAATGTACATTTTGTTTCCATTCAGAAGAAAGTATCAATTCATTTGAATCACCTATTAGGAAAAGTCCTATGTGCCATACTGTCCCTGCTTTCTGAAAATTTCTTGTTTTCTGGGTCTCTAGAGAATAGAAGCACAAATAAAGCATCATAAATAAAAATGTTGGAATAGACACATAAGTTACTGGTGGGGTGCTTGGGTTCTCTCATTAACAATTGCATCAACTTCTTTTACTGAACAGAAAAGTTGTCTTGATGAATAGGAAAGGTTAGAATATAGATTTCCTCTAATTCCGCATCTTTAATTATATCAAGGTCAAACACGTATTTTTTAATTATACGTGCAACATTTCTTTAAAAGGTTCCTAAGGATTGCAAGTGTTGCAGATGACATTTTGGATACTTACAAATAGTCAGCTAGACTTTGTATATTGATAAAGTTGTAGGATGGATTCTAAGTTCTCCAACTCTAGTTGAAATATGCAATTGAGTTGAAAATTTCTCAGGATATCTTCAGCCCCTCACGATGTGACCTGAGACAACATGTGCTGTAACCCAGAGACTTCATTTAGAAAGGAACATAGAAATAGGTCTGCGGAACCAGTTCTAGCCCAACTTTGGGGAAAGATGCGTGGAGTAGACAGATGTGGATTTGGAATGTGGAGACGGAACTGAGATATGCCAAGAAGTGAGTGGGGATATGTGCAAACCCAAAGACCCATAGCTTTAGTGAAGTTGATGCCACCCGTAGTGTTGCACTGAGATGTAAAGGCAAAGCCTGGTGTGCCCTGTGGGGTCTCTCTGTGTGCTCTGTACTCTGGTGCAAGCCTCGGAGGAAAAGAGATAGCTTCCACATCTTGGGGTGAAAGTGGCTTCCCTGTGGCTGGCTCTGAGCCTGCACTGGATGATCTGCTGATATTCCTGAGAGGAGAATCAATCTGCAAAAACATGTCTGGCCTTACAAACTGTTTTATTTTTTCAAGCAGGGATGGGATAGTTAAGACAGGTATGGACTAAAATCTTGAGAGTTACAAGCATACAGTAAGCAAACATTTGTATCACTCAAACGAACTTTTGTTGTTTTCCTTTTTTCATGCTTTTGAGGGGTCTGGCAAAATGATACCCAGTTTCTGGTGATCTGGACGAACAACATCACCTCCTTCCCTGCGTCTTTGCCTCCTTAACTTTGCAATTGCCTGGAGAGTGCTTATTCAAATGCTAGTTAATCGAATTGTGGTCAGGACAAATGCAATCAGATTTAGCTCAATCTCTTCTGTTCCTAATTTAGATTTTCATGGAACACTTTCTGATTGCAAACCCTGTGGAAGAAAAATCAGAGGATGATGACAGAAAGGGCTGGAGAGTGTGCTTTGCTTCATCCACCAGGAAACAAAGCAAGAACAGAGTAACGACATACAACCGTGTGCCCTGCCCAAGCCTAACAGGGTTGCTGTGTTCTCCGCTTTATTAATGTGTTCGAGCAGTATTTTTTTCTGTCTTCCCTTTCTCCCCAAGGCTCTAAGGTTCTCCAAGCCTGAGAGAAAGCTCAAAATACCACATTGTTGGGAAAGAGCTGACTCTGTCTTTCTTCAGGGAATTTAGAGACCCGGTGATTTGGGAGAAAATCGCATGGCTGGTGATTGGCTGTGCCTCTGTTTTTATAAGTGATTAAAAAGAAAACCACTTCAATAATCCTCAGACCTTTGCTCTTGACTGGGAGCTCTTCCAACTAGGCCTGGTTGGCGGAGCCCGTGGGGAGAAGGAACGCACACGAACTGTGGGCCAAAAAATTAGAAAAAGCAATGACATTGGAACCCAATACATCAGCATGGGCCAGAATTCAAGGGCAATAACTTTTTTTTTCCAATTGATTTGAGCCTCATATTCAAGACACCAATTCAGTTCGTACATCATGAGTGCTCAGTTTTCAGGGGCTTCAGCAAACCTTGAAGCACTCATTTTATGTATGTTTGCTTTGAGTATGCAGACAGTTTGGCTCTGACTTGTTACTTGAAAGCATAGTAATAGTGATAAAAGTGAGGTGTTTGCAACAGCATAAGATTTCCAGAGCAGCGATGTTGAGTTGTTGGGAAATGAGGACATAGTTTCCATTCAAATTGAGTGCTCATAAATGAATTTTAATATGAATTTCCCAAATAAGCACATATTATAGTTTTAAAGCAATAAACACAAATTAAATTCGTGTAGTATTTCTCAATCAATTTGTGGTAATTGAAACGACAATAGACGGGTTGTTATGATCAAAATCAATGGCCTGCAAGTGGGGAAGTCTGCCTGAGCCATCTTCTGAAACCTGGATGCCAGGGTAGAGCACTGTTTCCGTCAGTTCTTTGCCAGACTTCTTTGTTTATGATCTCAAGGAGGCATTTTCCTGACCCTCTTCTTTACTGAGAGTGATTTTCCTTCCCAACAACTGTCCACTGCCAACCGTTCCTCAGAATGGGGTGAGGCCTGGAGATCATCACATCCATCAGCGTTGGGGTTTTTTTCTGCCTTGCTCTTAAGTGGGCAGCCCCAGGTGCTGTGAGCTCATGAGTGTGACAGCTATGGCGTGTCCAGAAGGCAACATTTCATGAGACTCCTCCCCATCTTCTGGTTCTTAGATTCTTCCCATCTCTTTTGCAGTGTTCCTCCTGCTTTGATGGTGGTGGGACTCATAAAGATGCCCCGTGTAGGGCTGGGTCTCTTACTCCTCATGTTTTGGTCAATTGTGCATCTCTTCATTGACTGCTGTCCATGGCAAGAAGAAGCTTCTCTGACAAAGACTGAGAGCAGCCCAGGTCCATGGTTAGAAGCATAAATATTTAGAAGGAAATTTGGTAAAACGGTTATTTGGGAGTCTAAAATATTATATACAGTGCACAACATAGACAGTATTTAGTAATATTGCTGTTTCTTTTAGGATAAGAAAGTTGCCGAATGTATTTTTGTAGTTTTTTTCTTTTTCTTTGAAGAGAAGGAGAACTAAATCTGGGGGCTGGAAAGATGGCCCGGTGGTCAAGAGCACTGGCTGTTCTTCCAGAGAATCTGGGTTCAGTTCCCAGCACCACCTATATGGCAGCTCACAACTGTCGGTAACTCCAGTTCTAGGGAGTCTGATGCTCTCACATAGGCATGCATGCAGACAAAACACCAGTGCACATACAGTAAAAATGAATAAATAATTGGAGAGAGAGAGAGAGAGAGAGAGAGAGAGAGAGAGAGAGAGAGAGAGAGAGAGAGAGAGAAGAGGAGCAGTGAAGGCTAGTACTTACAAAACATAGTGATTTATGAACATTTCTTCTAAAATCTGTTTTATTTTAGGGCTAGATAACAAATACTGAGTCTTTTTATAAACTGAGCTAGGAAGATTGTTTCTTTTAGGATATTGTAGTATGTTTTCCTTTCTATCAATCATTAAAGTTCCAGGGAATTGTCCATCCTAGAATCCTACTGGCTTTATTGTGCTTGAGAACTGGAATTTTTTCTTCTATTTATGGTCATATAGATGCAAACAAATAGGAAACAAGATCATTTAAAGTGCTATGTGTGTGTAGAACTAGCTCATTTAGTAATGATGTCTTATGTTGCCTTAAAAAATATAGTGTATTGCTATTTTGTTTTCATTGACGATATCTTGGTGAAAGAAAAATCCAACAGTAATTACAAGAATTCTGTGCATAAGACTTACTAGTTTATTTTATGCTGTTAGCTGCTTAATCCTACATGTATTTATACAATGGTCAAAACATTAGAAATAATTAGTCTAAATGTGTTTTAAACTCGACAGAAAACACTTGAGCTCTAAAAGATCTAAATATTTAATGAGCTTTTTGAAAACCACAATTATAGCTTTTTATAGTACAGAAACTTTACCTCTGGGACCTGAAAAAAAATACCTGTTTATTGTATTAAGAAAGACTTTTTACATTTTTAACATACAATTTAATAAGAATTGTACCATTCCACTCTTACAATCTATAGCTTGAGAAGAAAAACAGAAAAAGTCATGCCAGGAAAATATTTTCGAAGGGTAACACCCATTTAATTTTTAGGAATACATCCAAAATATACAGAAGGCAGAAATCTTACTCGGGCCATTTTAGTTTATTGACTTTTCTGTGCTTTGGAAATCATAGCCTGATTCTCCAGAGACTCCCACTGGGATGTATTACATCATAAAATACACCAAAGATGGTAACCTGTGTTATTAAACTGTCAACATACATTATAATACAATTTGTCCTCAGTCCAAGGCAACTAAAAGCCACATTGTTGGCAGGAAGTTTAAAACATAAGACTTCCATAATCATCTAAAGCTAAGGTACTTTGCGGGGAACATGCTGGAATAGTCGCGCTGCTGCTCCGTAGCAGCGTTGGTGAATTTCATTGGTTTCATACAGCAAATGCTCAGCTTCTTTCTGAAGAAGGCTTCAGAAGGATTACCCCTTAAGGGACTTTTACTAAGAATCTTTGAGACGTCTCATTTCGTAGCATATTAGTAATGGTTTTTGTGTAATATCAGAAAGAAAGAAATCTGAAGAGCTGGAATTGAAATAATGTCTAATCCCCCCCCCCCCAGATATTTAACACAATCTGTGACATGGTAGGCTCTTTGACAACATTGCTTTTATAATGACAGGAAGTTGGTGGCAGATTTTAAAATCTAGCATGAAGATACACAGTTCAACGGGAACTGGGACAAGGGTAGGTGCTGACGGATGTTTCTCGGAAACACTCTGCTTTCAGAGTAAAGAGGTGACATTAAGAGAAGAATTAGCCAATGGAGGGGAAAGTTCCTGGTGAGGGGTTAAAAGAGTTTCATACTCATATATGACCTGTGCCAGCAAAAAGCAATTCTCACATACATGCTCCTTAGAAGCTTTCGAAGTGAGGGTTAAAAAAGAAATACATTAAGCCGGGCAATGGTGGTGCAAGCCTTTAATCCCAGTACTTGAGAGGCAGAGGCATTGATATCTTTGGGAGTTGAGGCCAGCTTGTAGTCTACAGAGCAAGTTCCAGGACAGCCAGGGCGTTGCTAAGAGAAACCCTTTCTCAAAAAACAAAACAAAACATTGACAAAAAGACACACATTAGTGGAACATTCTTCTTGTTGTTGTTAAAATACCAGTTTTTGAAAGTGATTAGGTGAGCAGTGGAGGCATGTTCTTCAGCCTGTGCTATGTCCATCCAGGAGACTGGAGGAGAGCTACCCAGGGCATGTGCTCTCAGGCCATTTGGAAGCATTGGGTTACATAAGAGAAACCCCATCTCCAATGTGAGGCTGCCCAATAACAAGAAACTCTGTGTCATATGAAACTTGATATTAAAAAGTTATTGATTTGCATAATTAAATTGAATGGAAAGCCTGTCTGGGAGAGGGCAAGCAGTCTCCATGTGGTTTTCTGTAACTGTTCAATTTGGGGGCTTCTCCAGCCTGGGTGCTTCTTGAGAACCCAGTGATCTTACTCAAATGCAAATATAATGATGTCTGTCTCCTCCTGTGGCTTTTCCCTTGAAGATGGAAATGCCTAAAGTAGCTTACAGGCTTTGTGTAATCAGCCTTCTGCCAGTGGATCTAATGTCATTTCATTGAAAACCACCTTATGCCTCGCTTTCTCTATTCTCACTGTAGCCTCTGTTTCTCATGTGAGTGACTAGGCCACTTTAAGACCTGTACTGAAGCCACCCTCTTCAGGAAGTTCTTCCTCTACCAGCACAGTACTTGTTACTAGGACTTCTATTGTTCCGCATTGTATATTTATGGCAACATTTGTTCATCTCTTTCCTGACCTAAAACTACCAACACTGTGAAGGCCTATGTATTGTTCAGAAGGTTTTCTGTGCTTTCTAATATTATTACCTCCCTAGCATGAAACACCGTCTGGCTTATAGTTGGCACCAGTTAAATGCTTTTTAAGTAAATGAGTTGTAACCAGTTTTTCATAAATTAAATGCAAGAATCAGGAGGAGTCAACATTTCGAGTTTTTGTAAGAATATATAGGAAAGAGCTGGTGATCTGGCGCATGCTAGCTTACCTCAGGTAAAATCTGGAATGACTTGGAATCTGGGCAAGGCATGGTAACATGGGGGTTGACCTGAAGGGACACTCTGAAGGTTTGTATTTTGGTTGTCATAGAATCTTCCACGGAACAAGACCTCTTTGTTAAGGAGATGCTTTTGAATGCTGTTTCATAGAGCAAAGCCTTCTTGCTCAGAGAGTACCTTTGGGGCGATGTCAGAGTTATATCTCCGCATTAGCATTATCTGTCTACATGACACTATTGGGAAAAGGGTCAAGTACCACTCTGATCTTTGTTTCTAATTAGTGATGTTCATCTTCAGACATCTCTAGTCTCTGTGGCTTGAAAACACAGTATTTGAAGTTGGAAAAAGATTTAAGAGGGAAATAAGAGTGTGTTAGAAGGCCTGCCGAATCAGCATCAGAGTACTACAGTTCGGCTACATATCACTTACGTTGGTAGTGCTGGTGATTGTCACCTGGATAAATGACCGATGTCCTAGGATTTCCTAGATTGCAGCAACCTGTCTCTGGTCTACAAAATCCATGTCTATAATTGGCCTTTTTTGTGTGTAATACATTTGGCTTTGTCATGGTTTTCCGGAGTGTCACAGACAAAAGACTGTGGCTATCTGAATTTGCAATTTGTGTGTGGAAATTCCACACTACAATTTCCTATGCATCTCACTTTGTCGTGGTCTGAAGAAGTCGGGTGTGCAAGTGTTCATGGCAAGAGGTTTCTTGAAGAGTAAAGCCTTCCTGAACATGCCACTTCTTTGAGATGGGAAATTCTTCACTCAGGTGAATCTAGGTCCTGTCTAGCTGACAATTAGTATAAACCATCACATACCTTAGATTGCAATGCTGTGTAATTTTAAAATAAACTCCCATTTGAATTTAGTTTTCTCATACCAGAGTCTACAATGTATGCTTTTATAAAAATCAGACACAGTTTTATTATTTACAGACCAATGTTGTCTTATTTGTTCAAGGAATATATTACATTTTCACTTCACTCTTTTCTTCAAATAAATAAAATTTTAATGCATCTGTTAATTTTCTTATCATTTCAAATATATACTAACATAAATATTTCACTCCTGATATTTCTGTAGTTATAGAACGTAAGTTAACAAAAACCAACATGAAATTCTATGCCACTGTGGCTTAGAGCCTGGGCCACTGTGGGGGATTCCAGTGTATAACTTCCTCTTTTTCTTCAGTGTTCATAGCTGATTTAGCTTCCAATCTATTGTTAAGAATATGTTGCTTTTTTTTTTTTTGCTCATGAAACTGTACTTGTTACTTGTGAATGTGAGGATTAGGTTTAAGCCACTCAATTTTATATTCAAAATAAATCATTCAGTCATGTGATTCAATGCATGCCGTTAGGAGGGACAAGAACTCGTCCCAGGTGTTAATTTCATCTTTCCCTGTAGCACACTTTGGCCTTTGAGGATGTGGAACATAACTACCTCTCTGTGGAGAGTGAGGCTGTTTTTTGTTGTTGTTGTTGTTGTTACCAGGTTATATCACTCATTTGGAAACGACTTCTGTTTTGTCTTTCAAGTATTAAGGTTTATATTGGGTATGCAAGTTGTGATGAACAGTTATGAGTATATTCGTTTACAATTACATTGCCCTTGTTAAGGCTTGATTTTTGGAGATAGTTTGAGTTTCAACACAAGTCCATTTTTATATCTGCATTCAGACCACTTAGGAATTAGTGAAGCCTCTGAATTGATTTTTTACTTCTCTAAAAGGGTTATCTACACTTTTACAGAACATTTAATAAAGCAGTTGTACATAGAAAGTAAGGAAAACTTTCTGACAAGGGCATTGAGGTGTGAACTGGATTTATTTGAAGCTGGACACAACATCTGTGAAGCAGAGAAAACACTAGAAAGTAACTGTCTGGAAGGCTACATGAAGGCTAGGCCAATATGGCCATGTCTGAGGAATACCTGTGCATTAGTATTCAAAGCCATGATTCTGATTAATGGTTTTATCATATTTATATGGCTGAAAACTCTATATTTGCCTGTAGTCCCTAATAAATAAAACTGTTGTCTAGCCATAGTATTACAGAGGACATTTTAATAATATCACAGTACTTGGTAGAAGATATCTTTTCTTTTGGTTCTTGCTGTGGCAGAGCAAATACAGTAACTTTGAATATGGGACTTGCTGTATTCTAGAGAACCACACAGCCTATTCTTTAAGGTCAGGATAGTGATGTAAAGTGACTTTAACTTGTTTATAGTGTTCCACATAGGTTCATGCTATCCTGGCTACTTAGTTCTAAATACACAGGTTGATTCAGAATTCCAGAAATCAGAAAGCACTTGTTCTGTCTATTCGTCATCATCTTGTAAGTTGAAAACCCTCTGAGTTTCCTTATGTATATGCAAAATACCATTTGAAGTAGGACATATATCATTAATCACTGTCAAAATAGATGAGCTAAAATATGAAATGCAATGGCCAACATGACCTAGTGAGAAAATGGATGAGATAAGACTTGGATTCAGGGCCCTGAACTTACTCCACTGAGATTTTTATTTTTTACACTCTATTGACAGAGATGGTCAGTTGGATTAGCTGTTGACATTGTTGTGTATATTCACCTTAAAAACATATTTTAAGATATCATTGATAGATCTGTTTTACTGCTTAAACATTGAAAGCAGAGCACAGTGTTTGACTAGGACAAGAGCAGTGTATTCACTCAAAGTACTTGTTAGCACCTAAAGGTTGAAATCCAGAATACAGATGTACATGATACATATCATGCTTTTTAATCTGTTATGCATTATAGTTGATTGTAAAAGGATATTAGCCCAAGTTGAAATGAAAATGAATGTGTGCCATTTTATTAATAATTTGAGATGCTTATAAATCATTTACTAGAACACAACTAAAATGAGAGTAATCCACCTCATTGTATTTTTAAATCTTCAATGTTGTAAAGAGAAAAATGTCACTCGAGTTAGGTCATTAAATATAATCCTTTTCAAAGATGTGGTATAACCCAGAGTTCCAGGACCTCTGTATTTGGGTTTATTGTAGAGTGTGCTACCAGGAAACTAAGCAAAGAAATCAATTGTTATCATCAGTACAGGACTTACTCCTCATGAGTGGTGCATGCTGTTAATGAACCATTGCTGCAAAACTGACGGAGCTGGAGAAGTAAATGCTATTCCCAGCATTTTATTTTTCCCCCTTCATATAATTGAGCAATCCCGTACTCAGGCATGAAGGTTGTATTGATTCAGTATCTTCACATAGTAAGTTTTAAAAAGGCAGCATCTTCCAGAGGTGAAAGAAGTGACGTGGGTGTAAAAAGTCATTTTTATTTTCAATTTTCAAAAATACGTCTTGACTCTGGAGAGCTTGAAAAATGTGTCAGAACCTACTTGTCTGGCTCAGGAGAGCAGCCAATGAAAACTGTACATAAGTAGCAATATTTGCATTGTCAATGTCTACTGTGTGGAACATCTTACCAAAGCTTCATTTGGATTTTCAAATTTCCAATCACTTATATCTAATTTTGTTGAATGGCACATGTTTGTCAACAAAACTAAGTTTTCAGTATTTAATTGCAAATGAAGAGCTTTCATATTTGGAAAGAACACTGATTAAAAAAAATGAATCAAACCTATGACATAAATTGCAAGGAGGGATATTCAAAGAAGCATTTGGTCAGCAGTCAAAGCTCTAGCTTTCCTAATCTAATCCATAATGCTTTCAGTCATATCCCTCCTACAGTTAAAAGCAGGACAAGTGGAGAGGATGTATGCAATCATGTGCTGGTTCCAGTGGTGAGCGTGCTGGGGAACTGATAGTGGTATTTTGATTGTGGTAAATGCGGCATAAATTTGGGAAGCCAGTAAGACTTCCACCTGAGATGCCATTCACATCAAAACAAAGACAAAAACTGAAAGCAACACCCCAAGAGACTCACCTCTACATGTCAAACCCTATAGCAAATTCATACAAATGGAGGGATCATTATTTTCCAGAAAGGATTGCAATTGGATTATCTATGAATAATGACACTAAATATTTGAGTGAAGAAAATAATTTTATTTTTGGGAGCTAGCAATCCAATGTTTTTTGATTTTTATTAGATATAGCACTATATTTAAATTATATGTATCTGGGAAGGTCCTTTACTGTTCTACAAAGAAAACCACATTATATTAAACTACGTACCTACTCCTTAACACACATACCATATATACTGAGAGGAAACTATGGTGATATTTTATTTGTACTGAAATATGATTTTAATTGTATGTTAATAAATAAAGTTGCCCTGGGGTCAGAGCTATTAGAGCCATAGCAAGAGCGTGGTGGTTAGAAGAGCTAGGTAGATTTCTGTGTGTTCAGGGATATAGCCAGTATTGGAGACATACGCCTTTAAGACCTGGAGGGTGGTACTTACAGGCAGTGACGAGGCAGTCATGCGGTTGGGTTTACAACCAATGAGAAGGCAGAACAGAAAGACTATTTAAAGACAGACAAACAGGAAGAAGCACTCTCTCGGGGAAGCTAGGAGCACTGCAGGAGGTAAGATTTTAGCTCTGAGCTCTGACCTCTCAGCTTTCTCTTTTACATTAGCTCTGTGTTTCTTTTTTTAATAAGATGATTGGTCAAATCTACAGGAAACATTGTAATATTGAGGGAGGAGAGACAAAGTTATTTATAATCAAAGAAATATGTCAATGTGGAGGTAAAGGAGTATGTGTCAATGTGCTAGGAGATCTTCTGAATTGGTTGGATGTTCACCAATGTGCCAGAGTGTCACTGTGTGTCAGCATGAATATGACAGCATATGAATCATAGCCATTCCACATGATTTTCTGAAACAAGAGGCCATTATTTGTAAGCTTTTGGACAAAAGTAGCTACATCCCTCCTTTATAGGATAGTTGACCTTGTGGAAAAGCCAGTGCTCATTGAAACTCTGAAGGAAAAAAATGAACCTTTGTATTCATACCTTCAATATAGGTAGTATCCAGGTTCTGAAAATTATTAATATGATTTTTATCTAGAGGCCCTTTGATAAGACATCTGAAAATCTGTGTATGGACATGGGCTAAGGCTTTATTCTGTAGCATTCTCTACAGCATAACTAATCACCATAGTTAAGCAGTCTTATGTGATAGGAAGTACTATTACATATTTACTGAACATGATGAGATTTTAAGAATGGCATTGAGATATTGCTAGTCCTTCACATTATTTTCATGCACCTCTTACATGTATGAAAAATTAAGACCACAAGATGTACTTAAACCTTTAAAATGTTGAAAGAGAGCCTGTAGCAAAATAAAATGGCACTCCACATACATATTCAAACAGCTACTTGGCAGCCTGAAGAATAACAAAGAAACAAATCAGGCAGCACTCAGCCCTAACTGAGTGAGGTTAGGTTTTTCAGGCCCGTGTTTTGGTTCTGTGAGTTGACATACTAAGAACTCCAGAGCATCTGGGGCCCAGAGCTGGTCCAACACTGCCACTGATTAGCTAAGGCACTTGGATCAGCCACCTACCCCTCTCTCTGCACCCATTCTTCTTATCTGTGAGACAAGAAGCTGCTCACTCCATCCACTCCACGATGAGGACACAGAGCATGGGTGGTGAGGACAGCATTTCCTTTAGTTTCTGTCTAGTGTATGATCTGTTTATCTATTTCACCTCTTGTGTGCTGCTGCCCACTGCAGACTTCGTACAACTGAAAGAAATGAACAATTAAATATAGAAAGTTGAACTAGCACTGTGAAATAAGCTACTTATAGTTTAGTGAACTATTAACCTCACCAGGACATATCTATTTACAGCATATCAATATATATGAGTGTGTGTGTGTGTGTGTATATATATATGAGTGTGTGTATATATATATGTATATGTATATGAATGGCACATAATATTTTATAGTTCACTAGCTCTTAGAGTGTACCCTGGGCACTGCTTTGGATTTTTAATACCTTCCAAGATGTCTACAAGGTCAGACGTTTCTCCTAATAGTACCTGTTAACTTTTTCTATTCTTTTTTTGGTTCTACAATAACATTTCCTAGAGGTCATGTGACACATGGCTTCGCAGAGGACAGATACATGGCGATCCAGTTGTCTTCTTAAAAGTTCCTTGTGTTACTAAGTAGAAAGCTTATCACCTTGCTCATTAAAGTTTTGTGAAGATCCAAAGCCACTTTATTTTCGATGTCTACCATAGTGCACCTCAGTATATAGGGTCCTTGCAAGCAAAAATGTTTCGAGGGTTTTAAGGCTTTTTTGTTGTTGTTGCTGCTGTTTTGAGACAGTGTCTCACTGTGTAGCTTTGGCTGGCCTTGACCTCGTAGAGATCCATGTGCCTCTGCCTCCCCAGTGCTAGAATTAAAGGTGTGTGCTACCACACTTGGCTGATATTCAGTATTATTATTGTAATTTTTCATAAAAATAGTTTAATCCTGTTCTTTTCTCCCCACATCCTCCCAGATCCTCCTCCATCCATCTACCTACACAACTTCATGTTTTTCTTTTCCTCTTTCAAAAACAAAACAAAAACCCTAGAAGACAAAAGGAAAACAAAGAAGTCATGAAACATCAAACCACGACAAATGAGAGCACATGACATGTTGCAGTCAGATTTGCATTGGCCAATTACTTCTTAGCATGAGGCCTGCCCAGGATGTGGTTGACATACCCAGTGACAGGTCATTGGAGAAAACTGATTTTGTCTTTTCCAGCAGGTATCCATTGAAAATAGCTCCTAGACTAAGGGTGCAACTTTGCCCCTGCTTTTCCGTCTCCTTGCTGGGATTTTGTCTGGTTTGAGCCTGTGGAGGTCTTGTGTGAGCTGTCTAGAGTATCTGTGAGTTTCTATGGGCCCTGACATGTCTGGTTGACACTGACTGTCTCCTTGGAGTTATTCACCACCTCTGGTTCTTACAGTCTTTCTGCTTCCTCTTCCACATTGATCACAGTGCCTCGTGGGAAGGGGTTTGACGAAGACATCCCAGTTAAGACAGAGTTCTCCATGGTTTCTCACTATTTGCACATTATCCAGCTGTGGGTCTCTTTGGTAATTACCATCACTGCAAAAAGAAGCTTCTCCGTGAGGGTTGAGCACTGCACAGATCTGCGGGTCTAGCAATATCATTCGGAGCTGAGGATCTTAAATTTTAAAAGGCAAAGAGCTTTTGAGAATAAATTTTGAAACTCTGGGTCAGGTTATATTTTTATCCTTAATAAGGAGCTGGAAAATTGGATTTCCTGTTATGAGTGTTTATTTTCTGGTCCTGTGTGGAGGACCACTATAGCCCTGTGTGGAGCATCACTATAGCCCTGTGTGGAGCATCACTATAGCCCTGTGTGGAGGACCACTATAGCCCTGTGTGGAGGATCACTATAGCCCTGTGTGGAGGACCACTATAGCCCTGTGTGGAGGATCACCATAGCCTTGTGTGGAGGACCACCATAGCCTTGTGTGGAGCGTCACTATAGTCCTGTGTGGAGCATCACTATAGCTCTGTGTGGAGCATCACTATAGTCCTGTGTGGAGCATCACTATAGCCCTGTGTGGAGCATCACTATAGCCCTGTGTGGAGGACCACTATAGCCCTGTGTGGAGGACCACTATAGTCCTGTGTGGAGCACTACTGTAGTCTTTTCTGGAGTGTCACTATAGTCATTCTAAATTATGTTTAGATTCTCTGAGCATCATTTGATCTGTGTTGGAAGTGCGAACCTCTTCCTACTGGAGGAATGTCCTAGAAAATGCAAAATATTTCAGTTAGAAAATTGACAATTGATTTTATGGTGTGTGTGTGTGTGTGTGTGTGTGTGTGTGTGTGTGTGTGTGTGTGTGTACTTGTGTGTTTGCCTATCTGTCTGTGATGTACGTGTGTGGTATTTGTGCATGTGAGTGAGGGGGTGTATATATGGGTGCATAAGTGTATGGGGGCCAGAGGAAGATGTCTGGTGTTCTGTTCTGCCTCTCTCTGTCTTTTCCCTTGAGAGAGTTCTCTCAGTGAATCAATAGCCAGGCTAGGGAGAAATCAACAGCCATGCTGGTGGGCTGTGTGCCCAGCTCCTCCTGTCTTCACTCTTCACAGTGTTAGATTTACAGGAGAATGTGAAGCTATGTCCAGCTTTTTCAAACCATACATTTGTTAGTTTTAATTGTATGTGCGTGTGCATGTACACGAGTGCAAGTTTCAGCAGAGGTTAAAGGTGCTGACCCCTTGGAAATGGAGTTACAGTCAGTTGTGAACAGCCTGGTGTGGGGTCCTGGGAATCAAACTCTGGTCTCTTGAAAAAGCAATGGGCACTCTTAACCACTGAGTCACCTCTGCAGCCCCAATGCTTGACTTTTAAAAAAATGTGCTAGGTCTTCACACTTGCACACACAGGGCTATTATCCACTGAGCCATCGCTCCAGCCCCTAATTTTTAAAAAAAAATTCTCAAGTTTGAAGAGTCAGTGTAACTTTGAGATATGTTTAGCAGCACAGGAAATTTTTTAGCAAATGAAAGAGACAGTTTATGATGAAAAGCCTGAGAAATGGTTCAATTTAATGCCCTTCTGAATTTGCATCTCAAATGGAAATCTTCCTTATCCATCTCCTGCTGAGCAGTAATCTTCATAGACAAATACTTCTTGAAAAATATCTGGCTGTGAATCATTTTAGGAGACAGGCTGTATGGTGGAACAGATCCTCTTGAGTACACACTGCCTCTAGGACCCAGGAAAACAAACATTTCATTTTTTTTTTTCTATTCATTTCATTTGTTGTTGTGTCTCCCTTCCAAATTTCCCTGTAGAGCCATGAAATGCAAAGGGAATAGAGGTGTGAACATGCTGACACAATATGGAACGGATACTACATCTTAAACATGTCTGAGCAGCCTTGTCTCCCCAGGGACACAGCGAGGCAAATGTGCTATGTGAAGAAACGGTACTTGAAGATCAGTCTCAGAGGGCAGATTAAAAGCGAGTGACATGGGAGTCTTTTTTCTACCAGTGGCTCAGGGCATGAACTTATTCCAAAGAGCTCACCCAGCTTCATGATGACTCTTCTAAGAGATTTTCTATTCGGTTTACATATCAACCACAGGTTCCCCTGTCCCCCCCCCCACACACACACCCCATTCTCACCTCCTCCAAGGTAAGGTCTCTCCTGGGGAGTCAGCAGAGCCTGGTACATTCAGTTGAGGCAGGTCCAAGCCTATCAATTATTTAAAGTTATGATCATGTAGTTTTTGTATAGGACCATCGTCAGCATTCTTCACAATTCGATATTCTTAAGAGAAAGCTCTGAGTTTTTCAGATCCCTGAGTAGAAAATAGGGCTAAAAATACACTTTGTATAGGAAATTGAAACTATGAATCAACTGCATCTCATATTATGCCACAGATGTGACAGGCTGAAGTAGCTGAACTTGGTTCCTTCTTGTTGAGTCTGCTGCATTCTTCAGGGACTGTCCCCAAACCAGTTTTATCTTTGTCACATTTGTCCTCCCTTAAATGAGATGTTCTAGTTTTACTTTTTCAAAAAATAAGTCATTTAACAAGATGCATGAAATATAGTTTTTAAAATGTTCTATGTGTGTGGTGTGCATATGTGTGTATATGTACCTTTGTGTGTATGTGTGTTTTGGAGTTTGTGTTGGAAGTGTCATAAGTTTGATCTCAGTTGCTGTGATTAAAAGCATCTTGGAGAAGGAAGGCTTTTTTTTTTTTTTTGGCTTACACTTGCAGGTCACAATCCATCACTGAGGAAAGATGGGTCAGGAACTCCAGAGAAGAACTGTGGAAGAATGGGTGCTGCTTTCTGGCTCATTTTCAGCTGGCTTTTGAATACAGCTCAGGACCACCTGCCCAGGAAATATCACTTCCCGCGGTGGCCTTTCCTCCATCCATGAAGCAATCAAAACAGCTCTTCTCAGACCTGCCCACAGACCAACTCCATGAAGTTGATGACTCAAGGATTCCTCTTTCCAGGTGACTCTAGCTGTACCAACTTGACAGTTACAGCCACTTAGGACAGACAGGCCAGCTGGCCGGCAGACCCTGGGGATCTGCTGGAAGTTGACATTTGTTTGGGGGACTTAACTTGGACCCTCACACCTGCTATAGCAAACACTTACTGATGAGTTTGTGTGCTCACCCTCATCTTTCTTCCCTCCTTCCTTTCTTGTCTCCCTCCCTTTTTCCCTCCTTTCCTCTTCCATCACTATGTCTTTTGTCTCATTTAAATGTGAAGATATACACTCTAGGAATTCTAATGGTGTGCATTATTAAAACCATATAATCAGTTGGTTTATGATAAGCATTTGCTAATATTAATTGTAACATTTTAAAGTACTTTCTCTAGAGATGGTTTCACAGTAGGAAGCCATTTACTGCGTACATTTTTACTTCCATAACTTTGACTGGTTAAAATCCCTTGGAATTGGATACATACATTTGTGGGGGTACACACCTTGGTTACCTGAACCAAATTAATATGTCAGTGGTATCCAGGGAGCTTCACTGAAACGTGACACAAGGCAAGGATCCACAGCTCCTCAGGGCTTCCAATTTTTATTACAGGGTAGATTTGTGCTGAGCATGTTTTAATCTCCATTTCATATATGTTTCCCCCTTTCAAAAGCACTACAAGACTAGAATTAATTTATAGTCACTTAATCAGTTTCTTTTCACGGAAATAATCTCCTTTATATACCCTTGATGAGTTAAAAATGAAGTAACTGCATGAGCCCCAATATTCTTTACCAGAAGATCATTAGGCATTTATTTGAAAAGAAAAAAAACCCAAAAACCCACTGTAATGAAACAAATGGCTTGTTCTACAAACATCTTGAACTCTTTATTTTGCTTTTGGGTCATGAAAACTCCAAACATATTTTGTCAAGCATTCCTTCTCCAACTTTGAAACCCATGTGGATATCCAGGGAGACACAATGTGCATGTTTCTAATTAATTTATACTTAACGCATCCCAGTGCTGCTTTCTGAGAGCTATTTGATGGGCAAGACCCCTTGTGGGCCTTTCAAATATGGCTTCTAAGCATTTTTCCTTTGAACCAGAAAGCCACTTTTTTTTTTTTTCCTGAAGCAAACGGAATTCAAGTCTCAAAGGCTTACTTCGGTTCAAAAAAGATTGTCAGGCTCCCACAATCTGACAAAACACGTTCTCTTGCTTAAATGGATTATCTCATGCAGCAAGCAGTAGGAACTATAGGGCATTTCATATCATTAAGTAAAGATTTACTTAAAAGTGACCAGAGTGTTAATGAAATTTTGTTTACCAAGGCTTTTAGAGAAAATAATGTCAAACACACACATGTGAGTGGGCATATGTACCACTGTATGAAAACGCAAAGGAATTAAACCATTTTTTAATCTGAAATGTACACACTAATCTTTACAGTGGCTATGCAAAAGCTTTATTCTGGTGTTATCTCCACGGTTTCTGTATTAAAGTCAGTGCTGTCCGCAGGAGACTCACAGATTGGCATCATGTATAATTGCTTCTCTCGCCCTTTATGCCGGGATCCTGAAGGCAGCGATTACTGCAGAAAAGCCCAGTGACAACCCAGAGCTTAACCTAACCCTTGAAAAATATCTGAAGCATGTCATGCTTCATTATGTTTGCATAGTCCTAGCATGTATGCAATTATCATTGCATAGAAATTCTACCCTGATATGATTCTTACACAGTCACCTGTGTTTTCTAATAGCCGCAGAGTTTGAAATATCCATGATGATTTTTAAATCTACTGTCTTATGATTGTCTGACTTACTTTTTTACCTATTCATTGAGCAGAATTTTGTTTAGAGTCTAGTATCACCCTACATACCATAGGAAAAATTGACTTGGCTCTGTCTTACAACATTTCTGTCTCTAATATGCATGAACCATTAGAAATGCCTTTGTGAGTCCTTCTACTATTTATACACTGATTTTTTCCCCTTCAGCCCAGGCACATTTACCATTCCTTTATATTTTCTGGTTACTGATTACTTATTTAGAAATTTTGAAAGAATTTTTTTATTTTTAAGAATTTTAGATTTGTTTATTTTTCTGAGTATTTTGTGCACATGTGTGTTTGTGCACCACATGCATGCCTGGTGCCTGTGGAGGTTCTCAGAGGGCACTGGATCTTTGGAAACTGGAGTTATGGATGGTTGGGAGCCACCATATGGGTGCTGGGAACTTAATCCAGGTCTTCTGCAAAAATAGGAGGTGAGATTGTTTTCCTGGAAAGTCCATTTTGTTTTCAGACATGACTATGTAAAGGATTTTTGTGTTACTGCCATGGAATAGCTCCGGTAACTATATACACTTACGGTGTTATTGCTAACTGATGGATTCCATAGACTGTATACAACCTGTTTAAATATTACCAGGACCATGTTCCTTTAGTCTCCTTTCTGAGTAGGCTTTTTAGCAATAGCATGAAAACTAAGGTGCTATGAGCAGCAGGTACAGAGAAACACAAACTTCACTGAATTAAAAATGCTGCTATCTAGAGGGTGGGACTGTGAAACACCTGCCGCTTTTGACACACTACTTAGAACTCAAACCTGTGTTTGTCAGGTTAATTTCAGGAACCATTTAGCAGAAGTTGTAACCCAGAATTCAACATATGCATATATTTTTAAGGATTTATTTTATTTGTTTGTGTGCATGCACACATGTGTATCTTTGTGTATGTGTATGTGTAAGAGTACAATTGTACACGTGTGTGTGTGTGTGTGTGTGTGTGTGTGTGTGTGTGTAGGGGTGTCTTTGGAGGCCAGAAGAGGGCATAGAATCCCTTGTAGCTCAAGTTACAGGATTTTTGCAAGCTGCCTGATATGGGTGCTCCAGTCCTTATGGCTGAACAGAAAATGATCTCAACCACGGAGCCCTCTCTCCAGATCCTGCATCAATATTCTAAAATGGAAAACCTTATTGTTTCTTCATGGAAACACTGGGTGCCTCTGCAGAGAGATTGAGAGCAAGTTTGGGCACTAAGCCCACTCTACCCTCAGTGACTTTATAATCCAAATGCTAATCCAGTTTCTTCTTTAGTAGTCGTTTCTCAATTTCACGGTCTTGTTCAGAGTCTCCTCTTTGAAACAAAATTAGAAATGACCTCACGACAATCCTCAAGGTGTACCTTAATAACTGGACATCCTTACATATATCTCTTTGGAAGAAGCGTCTACAGGAGGGAACACTTAAAGGCATTGCAGCCATTTGCAGGCAGCATAAACAGCGAGAGGTGAGGTAGCTATGGCACAAATGCTGAAGGACTTTGGAATTCAACAGCACATTCCCCAGTGAGAACTACGGCAGACACCTCGGGCCAAACTTTTGTGATGGCAAACTAACATCAGGGAACTCTCCAGGTATTTGTGTGTTAGGAATACATCAGTAAGGACTAGTTCTCCAAGAATTCAAAGCATCACCAAAGAACAAAGAAGCATCAAGTTAGTCACTTTTTTTTTTCGAGTCAGGGATTCACTGTGTAACTTTGGAGCCTGTCCTGAACTCACTCTGTAGCCCAGGCTGGCCTCGAACTCACAGAGATCCGCCTGGCTCTGCCTCCCGAGTGCTGGGATTAAGGCGTGCACCACTACCGCCCAGCGGTCACTTTCTACTAGGTTTAGTAAAACTGTAGTTCTAGAATTAAGCTAAATCAGATATTAGTGACTGCAGATAGGAGTGGATAGGATGTGACTTACCAACATGTATAGCGAAAGAAACACTTTTTAGTAGCTTCCAAGAGATTTCATAGTTATTTCCCTAATCACACGAGTCGTCATTATGTTTAAACAAGGTGAGAGAATGACCCAAAGAAGTTTTAAAATCATGCATTTCTTATGCAAACATACTAAATGTATGCTAAACATGGATTTATTCTACATGGGGATTAAAAGCCCCTTAGATGGGTAGATAATCTTGTTGTGATAGGATCAATCCAAGCCAGAATTCTTCCCTATGATTTTGTAATGGAAAGGATAAAGTTTCACAAGACCAAACGAGTCACAAAAACTGAGCTATCTTGGGCCCCATGTGCCCAATGCACATTCAGTGAGGGCAGATGGAGGAGATGCAAACCAGGCTTTGGTCCTATTCTCCTTTGTCTGAACTCAAGGAGAGACAGGAGAACCTGGCTGGTTCCATGTGCTGTTTTTCAGGCCAGTGATGTCTTCAGAAGAGATAGTAGAGTTCATTCTATTTTCACAAGTGCTAAGAAAGGTGCACTTAACAAACAATGCTGATTGGTTTAGCATTGTTTTAAATGCAAAAGTGTTACATCCCAAAACATAACATACTATAGCTTATTTGAAAGTTGGAATATTTTCAAATATGAGTAGGTGCTAAAGTTTCTTGGCATGTTTTTTTTTAATTTAAAAACTAGTTTAAAATATATTTTATTAAATGTATTTATTTAAAATCAATATTTTAAATATTCTGATATTGGTTTTAACTAAAGGTAAGGGACTCTCCATGTAGGATGGCAATTTAGTGTCCCAAATTGAAAGGGTAAATTGCTGTTTTATCATGTAAGTGACTTTTGTAGGTTGAAAGTGAAAAATCTTTTTAATTTAAAAGTGAATTTGGAGATCCAGACATGCCCACTGTACATCACTTAAGAATGATTAAGGTGGTCTCATTTAATAGAGTGTGTCATCTGGGGCTGAGAAGTACTTCACTTTGCACCTCAGAAGCTCAGATGTTAGAACCCGGTCTCTTCCCAGCTGAAGAGCTTATAAAAAACGTGAAGTACTCTAATAATTTTAAATTACTCTATATTGCACATTTTCAGGTCTCTGATCACCTCCAAATTCAAGTGCTTATAAAACTGCTCCCATAATTTTAAATTGCTATGTGCACAGTGATTGAAAATTGTGAGAGTGCTTCAAAGTTTTTTAATAAGTGTTTTAATTTAGAAGCAAGTTGAGGAACACCCTAGGATAACCTCAAGAAATTACTAAACTGAGAGGAAAATGTATCTTCTGTAAGGAAAATCACATTGTGTATAAAGGGTGTGGGCTCTGAATGAGTGTGTCTGGGTCAAAGGTACCACGGACTCAGGCATGATCAGTCAATGAAAAGGTGTAATAGGCCCTAAGAGATGGCAGGTTTGTTAACATTGCTCATTACTCACATTATGTATCCTTGAAACTCTAACAGATGAAAGAGTAATCACATTCAGAGGTCTCCACTCTCAGTTCCCAGCATCATTAGGGTTGTCAGGACATTTGTCTCACAATCATAGGGAGGAGGCATTCCTGGGTGGGTGGACTGTGTGACAGAAAGGAAGAGATGTAGGAACGAGAAGCGGGCTATGCTGGCTAGTTTTATGTCAACTTGACACCAGCTAGAGTCATCTGAGAGGAAGGATCCACAGTTGAGAAGATGTCTCCATAAGATCGTGCTGCAGGCAAGTCTGTAGGACCTTTTCTTAATTTGTGATTGATGGAGGAGGGCTCAGCCCATTTTAGGTGGGGCCATCCCTGAGCCAATAGCCCTGAATTTTATAGGAAAGCAGACTGAGAAAGCCATGAGAGCAAGCCAGTAAGCAGCACTGCTCCACGGCCTCTGCATCAGCACCTGCCTCCAGGTTCCTGCCCTGCTTGAGTTCCTTCAAGATGAACAGTGATGTGGAAGTGTAAGTCAAACCAACCCTTTCCCCCCTGAGTTGCTTTGGTCATAAAATTCCATCACAGCAACTAGGACAGAGGGGTAGTGGTGAAGAGGTCTTCCCCCACAGCTTTACAACGGGTAAAGAAGCTGGACATTGCGGTCTAGTTAGTTTCTATTATCAGGGCTACGTATGGTATGCTTTCAATGTACTCAGTATGAATGAACTTGTTTGCGTTAAGGACAGAATTCCTCTTGGAAACCCTTGAAAGGCTCTTCCCCAGAGGGCCGCTGATGCTGTTTTCTGACATCATTGTTGATACAGTACACTAGTCAGTTTGATTCTAGGCATCTTCCCGTCACCCCACAGGGCCAGAGGAACAAAGCACCTTGTGAAGTGTGGCTGTCACCTGGTTTCTGTCTTTTCCCTGGGATTGCTCTTCCTTTTCTTTTTCAAGTCACCACGGATATCTGCTTAGGCCATTGGCTGGCATAAGCACTCTCCCTCATATACCTACAAGATACCCTGGTTTGATAGGAACAAGGCCTCAGACTGACTGAATTAGATTAAATTACACTAAATGGGGATATGGGAAATGCGAGCACACTCTTTCTTCAGTTAAGTCGTTGAAAGCTTTGGAATCGTAGTATTTGGGGATTCTTTTTTACAGTTTCAGGTTTTTCCTCCCTGTTTACAGCTGTGTAGTTACAGAAGAGACATTTACATTTCACCGAGGTGTGAATGAAATAAAAGGAAATTGCTGGTTTGTTGTGGCAGGTCATGTTTCAGTGTGGGAAATGATACGTAGCATGGCATTCCGAGCCCCAATATGTGAATGCAGGTTGTTATTACATACTTTGCTATAAATGCTATCCCCGCATTGAGACATTTGAAATAGTTCTTACCTCTGTTTTCGGCTCATACAAATTCTTGTATTTCTTGAATATACCCTGTCTTGCTATATTTCCTAAATATGAGAGATAGATTACAATTGTTATAGGAAAATAAAACTTCCAAAACATAGCACCAAATACATACACAAAGTAAAAGGCAGAGGAGACACAGGCTTTTCTTATGATAATTTATCACTTACCCCACGTCACTGCTTTCTAGAATTTTCCCTAGAACTTTTGTAATGAATGGCATTCTTTGGCCTCAGAACCATCATCTATGAACTGGAAATGCCGTGGCCCTATTGTGAGGCTCCAGAGCAAGAAAGACATCATCCCCCCTTCCCTCAACAAGGTTGCCTTCCTTCACTGCCCAGAGTCTGGTGCAATTTCAGGTTAGAAGTTTTCCTGTCCTGCCTGACATGATTTATTTCTGTATCTCTGATCTTCACAGTCACCCTTAACTCCCCCCCCCCCCACAACAGTGACTTTGCTCTGGAGATTTGGCTCAGGGGCAGGGGTTGAGATTTAGCAGGGGAGGTGAAGGGAAGAAGGGGTCTCCTTGTCTGAGTCATATCTGGACAGTGAATAAGATGTCGCTGCCTTGCTGTTGTCATTGAGAGACCGTCCCTTTCTCTGCCCATCTTATTAGTCATCTGCACTGCCTTAAGCCATTGCCCCCAAATCGATACTCTGATTTCCTTTCCATCTGCCTAGACCCAAGATAATTAGGCTCTTTACTTTGTTTTGTATAGAACAAAGCGGGCAACATGGAGCTAGCAGAGGAAAAAAGGCTATCTCCCTGTGGTACATATATTGACATTCCCAGACACCAACAGAGCACAACATGGAGAGAGTAATGAGAAATTTGCCTCCTTCCCCCTCTCCCTCTACTGCCTTTTCGAGCTGCACATCCCACAGTGAATTACTAGCTACAAAGAGAAGGGACTGCTTAGGGACTGACAATTGAGAGCATTTACAATTAGCTGAATTGATTAACCTTTACAAATGCTGTTACTTTATGAGGTGTTTTTCTCAGCCCTGGTTGAGCAGGACGCCTTATTGATTCAACATACTCCATAACGGAAGCCCTGATTTGTCTGTGACTCCACCAGTCATAATGTCTGCCTCACTAATCACTTCTGCATGTCTTTGGGAAAACAGCACCGGAGTGTGATTGACATCATGTAAATAGAGATACTGATCCCTCTAGGTAAGGGGCAGGGCAGGCAGAAGTCAGGGAGCAGCCCTGTCTCCCTGCAGCTCACAAAGTGGGCTGGCCTCTCTGACTGCACACTGCTTTGCACCAAACTCATGCTTGTTAATGAGGTTCCCTTAAAGTATGTTTTGAGTGTGTGTGTGTGTGTGTGTGTGTGTGTGTGTGTGTGTGTGTGTGTAAAAGCATTATGTGGTACAAAACTCAAAAAGGCTCTCTTTATAATAATTTTTTGAGATTGTAGATAACCTTGGATGCCACTTTTGCTGGTGATTCCAAAGTCTGTGGCAAAAGTGTGTGATTCTTTTGATCAGTTTCACTAAAAAAAGCTATGTGTTTAAAAATAGTGAATCCCATTCAGAAATGGCTGCTTTCTATACCTTTCCTTAAAGCAACACAGATTCAAAGGAGATAGGATTTGTATTATTTCTTCCTGTTTTTCCTTTTCTCTCCTTTGTCTTTATCCTGCCTGTCTTCATTCCAAGTGGTAAATGTTAATGATCTTCAACATAATATGACTGACAAAGTAAAAATATGAGAGAATCCATTGCTGTCCCGACCACACCTTTCAGTGCTTCTATACCCGGGGCCTTTCTGAGTATGAGGCACCGCGTGACTATGCCAGCCACAGATCCTGGCGGTTGGCTTTGCCTCTGTTTTCCATGCTGCTGTTTTAATGAAAAGGTTCAGGGAGACACAGGCCCCAGATAGAGGTCTGTTTCCTTTTCCAATTCAGATGTAAACTTCCTTGATATTGAGACTGGTTTATCCTGGATCATGCCGGAGTGCATATGTTTCTGACTTCAACTTTGGCTTAGTTAAGGCTGAACGGAGAGTGCCAGCCTTGCTGACATCTTTGGCATAGCAAGCAAACTGAAACCAGACCCGAGTGATGTAGAGAGCACTTGTATCCATGCCAGAGCCGAAAGACTGCATGTGCATCTTTATGCATCCGGTTATGGCTGAAGGAGGTTTGTTTTGCTTCATGTGGTTGAACTGAATATTTGGCTTGACTAACATGCAAATAGATGTGCATTTATACTAATACACATATACATATTCAAATGCATGCCTTTTTTTTTTAATACGGGCACATATAAAAAATTGAGTTTATAGCATTGTAAGGCACAATTGAATAATGATGGGAGATAGCCATTTTTTTTTAAACGTGAATTTTTTAAAAGAATAATCCAGGAAGCTTCTCTAATGTCTCCAGCATTCACTGCATTCCAACCAAACCGGAAAACAGCAGATGCAGCACAAATTAAGACGTATTTAGCACAGCAGCCCATCAGATGTGTGAATGTCTTTTGTAGCTCAGCCTTGCAAGGTTGATGTATTGCACTTCAGACAGCTGATAATGAACCCTCCCAGCAATTAGAAGTGGAAATACTGAGGAGTCAAAATTATGCTGTTCCCAGGGGACTTAAAAAAAGTTGGGGGGAGGGGAAAGAAAAAAAACCCCAAGCCTCTGTGTAAAACTTACTTTTTTATGTGCTTGGAAAACAAAGCAAGTTTTTTAATTTATATACTGGTGTGCTTGGATCTGGCTTTTAAAAATTCCTACTTCATTTTAATTACCACCCAATTCTAAAGTGTCATTAAGTAAGTATGAATTCTTTTGCAGTTATACACATTTTTATGGCCGATGCAATGCCTTCCTTTTATGGGGTGCATTATTTAGTAATCTTACATTAACACAGTAACTTCAATCATTGTGCCTTCCAATGGCAATAAGCATGGTAATGGCTTTGTGGAGCGCCTTCCTGACACCATCATTTTGTTCCCTCTTTGCTGTTCGTACCCTGCTCTTATTTGTGTTCAGAGTTTATTTCTGTGTAATGTTTCTCACAGATTCATGGTTTCTGTTTTGTGAGAACGGAGCCATATGCAACGCAGCATTAGAGTCCATCTCTTAGACCAGTGCTTCTCATCCTTCCTAATGCTGCTACCCTTTAATACAGTTCCTCATGCTGTGGTGACCTCCCCCAAGCATAAAATTATTTTATTGCTACTTCATACCTGTCATTTTGCTACTTTTATGAATCATAATGTAAATATCTGATATGCAATCCCCAAAGGGGTTGCAACCCACAGGTTAGACAAACTTCTGACCCGACCCACTCTAGAGGCTGATGATGTGTGATTAATATTTGACAAACTGTTTTTTCAGAATAGATACTTGATTCAGGAGAAAGAGGTGCTTACTGCGTGTCACTGTAGAACCATAAGGAGTCCAGCAAGCATGGACTTTAACAAACACAGAGACTGTCTTAGTTAGGGTTTCTATTGCTGTAAAGAGATGCCATGACCATGGCAACTCTTATTAAAGAAATATTTAATTGGGGTGGCTCACTTACAGTTTCAGAGGTTCAGTCCATTATCATCATGGTGGTGAGCATGACAGCATTCAGGCAGACATGGTGCTGGAGTAATACCTGAGAGTCCTACATCTTGCAGGTAATAGGAAGTTGACAGAGACACTGGGCAGTATCCTGAGCATAGGAAACCTCAAAGTCTGCCCCCACAGTGACACACTTCCTCTAACAAGGCCATACACACTCCAACAAAGCCACACCTCCTAATAGTGCCACTCCTTATGAGCTTATGGGGGGCCAATTATATTCAAACTACCACAGAGACCTTGAAAGAATTCATAGAGAACAATATAAAGGGCGGAGAATAGTAAGCTATATAACAGGGAGCTCTAATGGGTGCATTTAGCTAAGGAGAGCAGGACCTGACAGATGGTGCCCAGCCTGACTCTCTTAGAATCTCAGTGAGGCATTCATGGAGACTTAGCTCAGTGGTAGGGCATTTGCCCAGCAAGAGCAAGACCCTGGGTTCAGTCCTCAGCTCTGAGGGTTAAGGATGGGGGAGAAGAAGCACCATTTCTGCTTACATCAATGTCCTACCACCCTGCATCCATAATCCAAGCCTTCCAAAGATAATCTCCATTCTGAAGTTCTCAGAAAGTTGAGAGGGTCACAAGGATGAATCCAAATATCACATTCACAATTTTGTGGGGCAAATAAAATTGCCTCAGTGCATGTGGTGGTCAGGCACTTTGTGGACACAAAGAACAGAGTTTACTTCATAAGATCCAAGTCTTTTCTGTCTACCCAAACAAGAGTCTATGCAGTGATGTCTTAATATCTGGAGGTCTTCATTTGTTTCAAGAAAGAATTGATTCCCTCCCATTCCTGGAAGCAATGACCCACTTCTGCATGCAGGGGCCTTGCATTCTCTAAATTAACCCAGTCTGCCCACCCCTGACTCTTCCTCGCATGGCCTGCTAGCTACTGCCTCTCATCATGTGTGCATAGTTTGTCTTTGCAGACCCAAGAATGCCTTACTCTACTGATAAGTAAGAATTTATGATGACTCTATATACCTTAGGGACATTTGAGCTAATGGCCCCAGATGTTCTTAGCATTGCCATTTATGAAGTCAGAGCGATAAGTTAGGGATTCTTTCTTGAGTCAAACATTCTGTTATTCATTATCTATTCCTGTTTGTATAACCAGATGCAAAGATTAAAAATCATAAGAGGGGATTTGTGGTGGAAATGAGTAAGAACTGCTAGAAGGAAGCAGAGAACATTTGGACTCTATTTCCTAGTGGAGACATTGAATTCTCTTAATCCTTAATGTAAGAATGATAATCTCTCACATCTGCACAGTGCCTGAGTGAATTACAGAATCTTGTCACATAAAATTTTTGAGTCCATTTAATAAAGCTCTTCTATAGGAAAGGACATGGATGATAGGTGATAGATAATTCCATCTCAGATGTGAACTTTTGTGGGTAAATTAAGGCCTTATCATGTTTTTCTTATGGCTGTATGATTCCATTTTCAGTCAAGGTTCTGGACCTTTTTAGAGTACAAGCCCCTCCCTTATCTTCTGGGATCCATTTCAAGCTTCTATTGAATACTGGATGCTCCAAACACCAAATCCTACATGCACCCGCCCCCCCTTCCCTCCCACCCCCGTCCATGTACATACACATTCATGGTAAGGTTTAATTAGTAAATTGGGCAGGGCAAAAGATTCAGAACAACAATAAATAGAACTACATGACAATGTGCTCTAAAAGCAATGAAAATATAGTTGCTTTCAGAACATCTTGTTGAGGTGTATGCATCTTTTTTGGTGATGGTGTGACACACAATGCCTACAGAAGGAGATGAAGGCATGAACGGCAGCTTTGAAACACAGTGCCTCACAGAGACATAAGGGTTGCTTGGATGTAAGCACTGTGACCCCTGAATGATTGACTTTTCATTGTCATGGTGGCAGGTCCTGCTTCCCCTGGTCTTTCTAGTCTTGATCTGAAAAGCAGTCTTGGTTCTTCTGCTCTTGAAAGATAGGAATTCAGACAAGGCATTGGAGAGCAAGCAGTCGGTAGTTTTAACCAAGCAAGGAAGCAGAAATGTATTGTTTTGTGCTTATATGTATGTTTGTGTGTGGATGTGTACATTGAGGCAGGACGTTCACATTGGATGTCGCCTGCTGTTGCTCTCATCCTCTCTTCCCCCTTCTTTCTTCTAGAAGGGATGCCTCACTTCTTGTTTCAGCTCACTGGCTACAATGAGCCCCCAGATCCTCCACTTCCTAAGAACTGGAATTGTAGAGACGTGCTGCCACACACTGTTCTTTACCTGGGTGCTAAGAATCCAAGCTTGGGTCCTCATACTTTTACAGTAAGCACTTTAACCACTGAACTCTCAGAAGTACATGCTTCAGGAAGACAGCAGAGGAGCCCAGCAGGTAGGGCTATCCATCCCTCCTTCCCTGTGCCTCTCCCAGGGGTACTTCTAGGAAAGGGGCATGCCATCCGAGGAAGAGTCATTCACTACCACCTATTGTTTATTAAGGCCTGAATGGGGGCCCTTTGGTCAGTCTTTCTAAGGCTAACCAATCCTGTCTGACAATATTGAGATGGTTCCTCAGTGACCAATGAGCAGATGGCATATACAGCATGAGTACACAGGATAAGGGAGGTATCCGTGTCCTGGAGGGGGACTTGTACAGCTGCCCTGCTGTGTCCAGAAGACACTATTTCCTTATAGTCATCCTTCTCTGTAACTCTTACACTCTCTCTACCCCCCACTTCTGCAATGACCCCCTAGCATATTGACCAGCTGTGGGTCTCTGAGTTAATCTGTGCCTACTGAAAACAGACACTTCCCCCATGAGGGCTGAGGGATGCATTAATCATTGGGATAACCATAAGTCCTTAAGAGCAGGTTTAACACTGTGTTCATTTAGCAGAATACTTGTAGTAGACCTACAACTATAGGCTCCTAAGGCCTATGACCTGTCTAGCCACAGGTTCTTGGCCCAGATAATGGTGCCAGGTATGAGTTCATTCTTGTGGAGCAGTTCTTTTTTTATTATGCAAATATTACGAGTGTTAGGTAATTTAACCATTGTAAAAATCTCAATATGTTCTGGAAAATTCTTTGATGAGATGAAAGCAATTGTTTCAGGATTGGTTCTATAATGATAGACAGTAGTGTACCAAGCCCGACAGCATTATAAACTGGAAGAAGAGAAACCTAACAAGGACTGGAAATTCATGTTATTGAACCCTAGAAGACAAAACTGCAGCCTGCTGTGTGGTTTGGCAACACATTTTTAAAGTTATTTTTTTTTAAGGCAAACAAATTTTTCTCTGTTAAAAGCTAGTCCTATCTTTTGCCTTATTTACTATTCAGCCTATAGCATTTGACCTTCCTTTTCATGCTGGGTTATATTGGTAGTTATTAACAGTTATCATCTGATGTGATAGTTTTTAAATTAGACAAGATTGTCAGCTGCCGTATTCTGATTGCCTCTAATCAGGAAAGGGGCAAGGTTTTCTCTGAGCAGCTGAGGTCGCCTTCTAGGTTTCTAAAAGGCAGAGTGAAACTGGCTGCTTTGTTATGTTCCATTTTGTTTGAGTTTAGGGTGATTTTTCTTTTCTGTACCTTTCTGGTTTAATAGGTTATTAGCATTATAGTGTCCAATAAAATAAAATGTAAAATACAGCTGCATTTTATTTAATGGGAAAGGCTCTCTAGACATGAAATCATTTTCAGATAAAGGCCACATATTACTTCTTTGTTCAGATGGGTTATTTTCCCTTCATGCTCGGTTCATTCTGTGTTTTTCTTTTTCCTCCAAATGCATTCTCTATTACCTACCGGCTAATGCATGGTGGCAAAAGCATGATTCTAGGTCAGTGGTCCTCAACCTTCCTAATGCTGTGACCCTTTAATATAGTTCCTCATGTTGTGATGACCTCAACCATAAACTTATTTTCTTTGCTACTTCATAACTAAAATTTTGCTACTGTAATGAATTATAAAGTAAACATCTGTGTTTTCCAATGGTTTTAGGTGACTCCTGTGAAAGGGTTATTTGTGATCCACAGGTTAAGGTCCACTGTTCTCGGTTAAACAGACAAATGTATACCTAACAATGGTGTTGTTAGAGCACACTTTTTGCTAAGATCTTAGAACAGCTCTTCCTTCTTAGGAATGCTGGGATAATTAAAAAGGGATATTTACAATGTCAGTTTTATATTATGATGATTTTTAAACAAATGGTTATTTTTTTCTATGCCTAAAGATGGGTCTTCTAAAATAATAATTTCTAGTATTTGCATAACATTTTAATGGTCATGAAAAATGTATAAATTATTGCATCATCACACTGATCCTATTAGTTGAATATTATTGTCCCCATTTTAAAGATGTAAGTTAAACCCAAGGCTTAGGAATAGTGTATAATTTTTTTTTTTTTATTTTTTATTTTTTGGTTTTTCGAGACAGGGTTTCTCTGTATAGCTTTGCGCCTTTCCTAGAACTCACTTGGTAGCCCAGGCTGGCCTCGAACTCACAGAGATCCGCCTGCCTCTGCCTCCCGAGTGCTGGGATTAAAGGCGTGCGCCACCACCGCCCGGCAGGAATAGTGTATAATTTAATATTAATATCTTGTAAGTGATGAATCTAATATCTGAATGTCAAATGCCTAGGCTGGAATACTGGAGGGTGGGTGTGATTTCTTGTGAAACTTTACATTACAAGCCTGTCATTTATTTTTAATGCAAGCTTGTTTTTTGTATGCACCTCTCCACTGTTTATTTTTGTGGCCATCTTTTGACCACCATAATTCTAAATACTCTTTTTGTCCCATCTTGTATTTCCAAACTGCCTTTCTTTGATTTACACAAGAAAAATATGATTCTGGAGACTCAAGTCAGTTGGCATGTGGTAAAAATCCCACTTCCTATTCCAAATGTCATTTTTAAATGCTTTTGTTTGGAAAAAAGTTCATATTAGTAAGGCAATGAGATTTGAAAGGACCATTGACAGGGGTCAGGACTCATTTCACCCAGGCAATAAACTCATGCCATGGAGGTACTGTCAACTATTTAGGATCAAAAGGTATCTCTCCCAAATTCTGAAGGTCTACAGTGCTGAAGAAAATGAAAAGGAGCCAGATTCAGGAGAACTCTCTGCCATCCTTTTATTTGTCTAAAAGTAGGATATAGATTAAGAGAGACAAAAGTTCTGTAATCCCTCCTCATCTTCAGGCAAAGCAAAGACTGACTACTGAAGACAATCGCCAACCCTCAACAGCCTTGGGATGGCACTGAGGGATTACAGGAACAAGCTTTATTACAGCATCTTTATCTCCATTGGTGACCCCACTGTGTGTTCTGCCTACAGAATCTTAAAATCCTGCCTGTGTGTCTTGTTCCTCCTTTGAAAATTTGCTGTTCTTTTAACAGATGCTGCTGGGGTTTGGATGTTAATTGTCTCCCCTGAACCCATGGACTCAGGGTGGCATTATTGGAGAATGGGAGAATCTGCAGTAAGTGGGCTGTGTAGACGGGTTTTTCTTTTGGCTGACAGCTCACAAAAAATGACACAGGCTTATAATTAATAATGAAAGCTTGGCCTACAGCTTAGGCTTGTCCCCCTAGCTCTTACAACTTAAATGAACCCATTTATATTCATCTATGGTTTGCCTTATAGCTTTTTACCTTTCTCCCATCTTGCACCGCCTGTTTCCTCTCCATGTCCTCTGGGATCTCTCTTGTGCCGAGATTCATCTCCTCTTTCTCTCTTTCTGTCCCCAAGTCCCATCTAACCCTTTCCTGCCTAGTTATTGGCCACTCAGCACTTTATTAAACGAACCAGAAGATGCCTTGGCAAAGACACATCTTCACAGTGTACAAAAACATCCTTCCACAACAGGGCTGAGAGGAAGTCATAGCTCGTTGGAGATGGTTATGTAGCCATAGACTCTCCCTTTTCTCTCTCCATGGCTTTTGATGGAAGAAGATTTGTTCAGCTCCACAGCCCCGACTGACTCAATGTACTGGCTTAGCAGAGGCTTGTCATTCTTAGACCAGAGCTTCCAAAACCCTGAGCCCCCCAAATGCCCTTTCTCTTCATATGTTTATTAGTTTCGTTATCGATGTCTGCTCCAATTATAAACCTAGGGGCTTTTTATCCATCTAGAGATGATAAATTTATACACATACCATACTTCTGTTTATATACCTTGGAATTATTTTTTTTCCTGAGGAGGAAAAATATTGTCAAACTTATTTCTCCATTTTTTTGTTGTTTGTTTGTTGTTTTCAGTAGATTTTATTGTATAATCTGTAAAGTTCCTTGGTCATTATTTAAAAGAAATTAAATGAACCAAGTCAAAAGCCTCAAGGGTTTGTTGTTTAGCATGTAAATAAAATACAAATATGCCAAGAATTACATCTTTTGCAGATAGTTAGAATTTATAATAATAATATGTCGTGTACAGAAATAGCCTATGAAAAGAATAATCCCATCATTTAGGAAAAATTTACAGAGACACACCTAATGGTCAACAAGTTCAACAGTACGCTGTTTTCAAGGGTGTGTGTCAGTATAAGGGTATAAAGGTTCTTGAGAAGTTGCTTCTGTGACAACTGAAAATCCTCCGGGGAGCCAGGAAGCACATAGGAATAATCTTACCAATATTTGCCACATGGAGGTATCTATTCACTAACTCATCCCTCATGGGTTGAGTGGGGCCACTGGGGGCACTGTATCTCCTAAAACTTTGTGTTCCCACATAGTTGAATTGAAAAAACTGTTGTGGCACTAGAGAAGGTCTCCATGCAGAGACAGGTGTCAACAGTGGAATACCCTAGCAGGTAGGAAATAATCTTCTGTAGTAAACCCAGAGATGGGCTGGAGAGGTGTGGGCATGGCATCAAGAGTATATTTGTTTCACTCATACTCCACAGTGCATATTCTTCTCCTGACACCTGGTAGGTACAGCTGACCATAGTATGCAGACTGATGTAGAACAGGAAGTACATTAAAACATATAATCGTCCCACCTGCTTAAGTCAGTCCCAGGACTGTGGTAAGTGTGCATCATGTCCTGCCTCTCCCACCCAAGGTTGATGCCCTGATTTTCAGTCACCATGTTGATCTTCATCACTCATCTGAAAAGTAAGCCAACTTCACTCCTGAAGGGTCAGCATCTGTCTTAATATTCCTGTCTTAGGCTGAGGCTGATACAGCTTCACATTTATGTTTATAAGCAAGTCTTGCCCATGTGCTATTTGAAGTCTTGTGGGAAGAATTTCTACTCTCCTAACCTTGACCTTTACTGTCCTTCAGTGTTATTTCTGAAGCAAAGCTGTAAAATGATATATTGCATCAACCTTGAGTTTCTCTTGCAAGACCTTGTGAACCTTGCCTCAGTGGAAGATGCCTCAGTGTAGAAAACATAGTTAATATTATATTTTGATCCATCTGTTTGTAGAAATTATCTGTGTCTGTTTAGACACAATCCTAAATCATACTATTTCCATGAAGTTCTTACTAATATTTTGACTGAATTTATTTGACAATGTCACATGGGGAATAACAATACTCAACTCACTTGACAACTCTGGTTTTAAAAGTGATTTAATATTCTTTGATTGGACAGTCTCTTTTGAGACTCAACAGTGTAACACAAACTATTATTCAGATAGCAAGTATCTTCTGCTGCAGAGGTTACAGTCTTCCCCTATATCTGAAAGGGCTTCATCCCTTTGAGGGGACTGCTTAGTGCTGACAATACATAGTTCAAAATTTCTGCAGTTGCTTCACTGAAAAAAAAATATACAGTATATTTTGATTATGTTTTCTCTCCCTAAGTCTCCCATATTTTCTTCCCAGTACTAATTGGCTGTATCACATGGTTGAGATAAACAGATGGGTAACATCAGAGCCAGGACCAGCTCCCAGGCTTTCTTTTACTTCTGGTCTTCACTAAAAACTTATAGACCAGTGAAATTAACTCTTGATTGTTGAATCAAGTATGAACTGGCCGAATATATTAGTTTTCTGTTAAAGCATTACAAAACTTCAAAGTTCTAGCAGCTTCCAAAACTATCTATTGACCTAGGATTTCTATGGGTCAAAGTCCCAAACAGGTGAACAGAATCCTCTGCCCAGGGTCTCACTAGGTAGAAGTCAATGTGTTGGATGGCCCAACTCAAATCTGTGTTGATGAGGGATCATGATTCTATACCACTGACAAAGAAAGCCTTCTGATTTACAGTTCATTGACAGTTGTATAAGTCAGCAACACCTCCTAGAAATGCCATCCATTGTCACAGGTCTCAGCTTAGAGTCGTTGATTGCTGCTGTGCTATTGCTTAGGAAAAATCACATCTCCTTTATTCTGTTATTTAATCTCAACACTGACTTTTGCTAATTTAAAAACTCTACCAGAGCAGTGAGCTTCCTGATCAGACTTGTTTTCATCTACCTTGGGCTACAGCAGACAGTTGCCTTTGAGCTGTCTTCAGTGATAATGGTTTTGTGTTAGCTACTTTCATAGATATACAGCCCAGATCAAACTATCCGAGAGAACAACTTCAAGAATGATTTTTGAGAATTAATTCCACAGTTCTTGACTCTCTTATTCTTTGCTCATGTCGAGGCAGTATATCACGGTAACAGTTCCGTGTGGCACAGAAAAATTTTTGTTTCAAGGTAGACAGGAAACAGAGACAAATAGAGACTTAATTTCTCCTAATAGGTACTACCAAAGTTTCCATTAGGAGTTCAGTATGTCAGCCTATGGGGGAACATTTTATGTTTAAATAATAACTGGTACCAGCCCACTTTCTTTAGTGAAAGGAGTAGTCTCTGGTCTCTGCCAAGATTGTAGCAGGCAGGTTTGTGGTCTTATATCATCTCTTTGAGGCATCCATATTGCCCGGGATATTCAGTACTTTGGGTAAATATGTTAATTATTTCTAAAGCAGTAATTCTCTTTCCCCATTTATGCAGGCACCTGATTCAAGAATTTATGAAGGGAGGTACATGTGTCATCTTGAGAAGGCATGGACAAGAGTGTCTCTAGTCTCTAGTCATCTAGTATCTGCAATGACAGGGGTCATTTCTAACCCAGACTTTCATGTTACATATGTTTTAAATATTCCCACCACATTGTACCCATCTCAGGTCTAGGGTACCACTCCCTCCCAATGTTGGCCTCGATTTTAGCATAGATTGTTTTCTATAGTGTGGTTAGCCCTTTCTAACTATTCTGCCTTTACAATTAAATACTACTATGTGTTGTTTGGGGGCGTAGCTTACTCTCTAACTGCTTTATAAAGTTGTGTTTGGGAGTTTATAGATTTCTCTGCATGCCCTGAGTTGATAGTTCACTGACGGAGCGTAGCAATATTCTCTTTTTTCACAACATCTAAGGCAGTTATAAAATCTGCTCAGCATCACATTTATTTTCTTTTTAGCTGTTTTCCCTCTGTTTTGTTTTGTTTTTTGTTTTTTTTTCATTTTTCTTTATTAAGAAATTTTCTACTCACTCCACATACTATCTACAGATCCCTCTCCTCCCTCCTCCCACCCCCAGCCCTCTTTCCCAAGCCACCCCACATCCCCATATCCTCCAAATCAAGGTCTCCCATGGGGAGTCAGCAGAGCCCAGCACACTGAGCCTAGGCAGGTCCAAGCCCCTTCCCACTGCTGTGCAAGGTGTCACATAACAGGCACAAGATTCTAGAAGCCTGCCCATAGACCAGGGACAGATCCTGATCCCCCTGCCAGGGTGCCCCCCAAACAGTTTGAGCCAAACAACTGTCTTCTGTATCCAGAGGGCCTATCCCAGTCCCGTGGGGGCTCCACAGCCACCAGTCCACAGTTCATGGGCTTCCACTAGTATGGCCGGTCATCTCTGTTTTGTAAACGTTAGCATGCTTTCTTCCGTCTGTACCTCATTCTCATCTAGACTAGATAAGAGTCTTAGAGACTGTGATTCTATTTTTCCATCTTAATTAACCAAACTGCTTTTAATTGCTACATTGATTTTCATAGGACAAAGATGATTTCATCAGATTCTCCAGTTCTGAAAATGTAGTTACTTCCAATGATCCATATTGTATTGGATTTTCTTATATCTTTCCTTGTACAAGTCTGAGTTTTTCTCCCTTAGGGTAGACATCAAGTAAAATTGTTGGATCATAAGGTTTATATGTTAAAATTTTAGGTAGATTGGGGCAAGCAGTTATTCAAAATCTTTTTTTTTAAATGCTGAACTAGTTGACCATTCTACCAGAATGGAACTTTTGATGACATGCAATAGTGGAGATGCATGAATTACAACATGAAAATTTGTAATAAGACTCCTATGTAGTCTGTAGCCCCAATGAACATAGTGAAAGAATCACAGACATCTCCCTTTTTATATGATGACATTTGTAGTAAGGAAAATGTGATGTTTTATAGGCAACATTGACACCAGAGACCTTCATTTAGCTGCTTTTCTTTATGCAAGATTAGATATTCAAATCATGGAAGGACAAACAGCTGTTCTTGTTATTTGCCTCTTGGAAATTTTAATTAGTTTTTGTCTTATTTTAAAAAGTGTATTGTCAGTCCGTTGAGCTGTGTTTCATTACCTTTTGTACTGCTGAGTTCCATTATGGGCAGGTGAATCTGCACAGGTAGTTTGTACAGCCCTCAAGAAGAGGATGCAGTCAGGAATTATTCCTGTCACTGAGGTTGCCCTTTCCCAGGATACTCTAATGGTTGTATATTATTTTATAAAAGGTAATACTCTTTTCTTTCTGCATTTACTTTGGGAATCTCTGAACACATTGGGAGCTAAAAACTGATTTCCAAGCCACAAACTCTGCTGCTAGAAAGCCCAGGAAACTCACAGTGTTTATGCTATAGCCTAAAGTGATGTGCATGAGGCTGGCTATGCCATTAGTAAACTGCTTGGCATTGTGCCAGCTGTAGAACTGCTTTGGACCTTGACTTCTGACTCTAAACATTAAACATGCTGACTGCAGAACAGCTTAAATCCCATCCTGTTATTATAGGCCATGGTTATGCTTTTTCTGGTCATGCATTCTTTCCCAAAATATTAGAAACAGGTATCCCACTCAATTTCAGTGACTCAGAAATCCAGGAAAGCACCCGTTTCATATGCATTAAATGTGACATCTTCAAATTGATTATACTCCTGTAATTCAGGACTAAGATTTATGGAGATGAGATGTCTTTAAGCAAAGCGATATATAATCATAATTCTGGACAGTTTCGTGACGAGGAAATGGAAACACAGATAACATGACTGCAATATTCCTGGCAGGAATCCCTTGCTTCCTACCTGGCATTACAGCATGTGGAGAAATGGCAGAGGGGCTCACTGGAGTTCAAAGAATCTTAATTGCAAGGTTTATAAAGATTATCTGAAACTATCTGCAAATCAAAAGTGCTTACCCTAGGGCAGCATGGCACACTCTGCAGATCCGAGTTCAGAATCAGATAGAAATGGGATTAAAGTTCAACTCTGCCATTAGCAGCTAAACTTTCAAAACATAGCTCATGTCCCTGTGGCTTACTTATCTCACCTAGGATACACCATCCCCGTTATATGGGTTTATAAGAAATCACATATCTGAAGTAATGTTTTTGGTTCCTAGTACTTTCTTTAAGATGGCCTCGTTAGCTTTAGATTTATTAAAATCTGCTATGAGTTTCACAGTATTAACACATGAAAACAGCACAAAGTTTGACAATGCAAGGCATATTTAGAGTTCTCTGTGAATCCAATATTGTGTTAAATACTAGAGATACAATGGAATTTTCAGGCAGATGTGATTTTTGCCTACATGATGTTTACATTCTAGGAAGAGAGAATAAAAAAAAACAAAATCAAAAAAACTATACGGGGTTTGATAACTGTTCTGAAGGAAACATAGAGGAATTATGGGATGGATAACCTTGAAATATTGGTTAGTATTGATCAAAGAAGAAAGCCGTTCCCTTAAAAAGGAGAGCATATCTGTTTAAGCTGAGGGCAAACAATGGCTTAGTCAGTAAATTTAGGGAAATGAGCACCGGTCAGCAAGGTAGTGTAAAAGACAGAATAACTCAAGCAAAGAGAGTTATTGTGTGTGTGAGTGTGAGCCACTGCTCTTTTGTTCTGGAAGAAGCTGAAAGCTGTGTCTGAGAAAGAAAATGGGTGCAATTGTTATGGCTGTTATCTGGATTGTAGCGAGTCTGAGTGTGGGGAATTGCTTGGATGCTAAGTCTTTATTCTATCTCTTCTGATTTGTCAACGTGAAGTGAGGTCTATGTGAACTCATTTGTCTCAAGTGATTGTGAATCTTTCACTAAAAATGGAAGCAAAGTAGTTCCTTTTACAGTTTAAAAAAATGTGGTGTGAGGATGAGTTACCATTGTGCAGAGCAAAGGGGCTTCTCAGTGACTGCAGTCAAGGTAATTTACTGATCTGATTTCTACTCAGAAGCATTGAAAGTATTGGACATCTTAAACAATCTGTGCCTAAAGGCAGCAGGGAGTCAACCTTGGGTGGCAACCGAGGCTAAGAGCAACATCCTATAATGTTTTGCGAGTTCTTTGGACAGCCCTGACCAACAATTCGTAATGAGGTTTCCCAGGTGTAGTACTGCTTTTTTGTTAGATAATCATTGGCTCCTGTGGAACATTGTCAGCCCAAGTGGCATAATTTCATTAATAACACACATGCACGCACGCGCATTCCAGGTTCCAGCCATGAGAAACTTCCTTTTGAATGGTTATCCAGGGTAGTCCCAGTGACCACCAAACAATATAGATTATAAAGGTAGTCCTTGGTTGCCTCTCAGGGATTGAGGGTGGGGCCCTATTGCTGAGGAGACCAGACACTTAGGAGAAGAGCCTGGATGATTCCAGCTGAATCTAACACAAAATCATGTTTCTGAAGTCTAGATTCTGTGGCTCCAGAAAATATTGTTCATAGTGCTGTGGGAGGGAAGCAATTAAACAGGCCCACCCAGCTGAAATACCAATGAACCATGACAATTACCCACATGCAAGATATACATAAGGTGCAATAAGTGGGACTTAACTGTCAGTAGCAACCAAAAGCAGTTAACTGGACTTGGGTCCCATTCAACAGGAGGGGAATCATGCTTGGTACTGGAAACTTAGCCAGATATCCAGGGTTAGTGAGCTCAGGAGTCATAGAAAAGAATCTACTCCTGTCACTGCTAGGCCATCATATTTCCTTACTACATTCTAAATCTTATCCTTCTACTCACAGATAAGTGGAGCCACCATCCTTCATCAAAGAAACCCCTCTTTACAGCAAATTGAGATGAGCACAGAAAACTAAACTGGACACAATGCAGAGAATGAATGGTGGGGAGCCCAGGTCCAATGGGTACATCCTTATCATAGCTCCTGCTTCTATGGCTTAGGGAATGCTTTGAAAGAGGAGGCGGAAAGACTGTAAGAATTAGAATGCCGGGAAGTCTGCTGTGAAATAGTTTCTCCTAGAAATGGCTATATAGACTAGGCCAAGAACAAAGGCAGTATCAATGGACATGTAAAAGAGGGTCATGGGGGTTGGTGGTGGGCTCCCTCTACTAGACAAAAAAAATACAGGCAGCTAATGACTGCTGGGAAAATGATTAACCTCTTCTGTGGATGCACCTTTTGACTGACTGTCCACTGCACAGTGGCCAGTCTGAAAACCAAAAACACACAGCCAAAGCAGATTCAGCAGTTTGCACTTATATATATCTGTGAATACACATATGTAAACACACAAACATATACGTATATAACAATAAAGAAAAAGTGGTGGTGGTCACTTTGAAAGTGTGAGGAGGCCATGGGAAGGATTCCAGGGAGGGTAGCTGGGTGGGGCTGAAGGAAGGGAGGAAAGGTGCAAATGATAGAATTCTATTCAGTTAAAATATTTTTTTTGTTTTTGTTTCTTTGCTTATGAAAGAAAGAGAAGAGGAATGTAAAAATGTCGGGTAGGGAAGTGAGGAAGATCTAGGAGCAATTAGGGGATGAAAAATACATGATCAAAATGTATCATTTGAATTTTTCAATAAAAGAAAAGAAAAAAAATTTAAAAAAGAATAAGTACAATAAAGACATACAGATTTTGAAGAGTCATAAATTATTCATGTATTGAGTTTGTTGTGACACAAGACAGTAGTGTTTAATTTTTACAGAATATTAGATTCCACAATCTCGTGCATAGGAATGAAGTTAATAAAATTCAGGCACCTTATGATCGTCTGAGCATACGTGCTTGTCAACATTCACACCCCGGCGTGTCCCTTCCATCTCACTCTAGAGTATTGACCTGTCCAGCGCTCTGTAGCTGCAACGATCACTTCCTGATGAACCCTGCAAACATGTAGATACATTTTATAACTCTTTGTAGGAGAGTGTGGAATTTCTAATTCTTAAATACTTTGAATAATTTGCCAGTAAAAATAGTTTAGCCTATAAATCTTGTCTTTGCTAATCATATAATTGTTTAGGTGCAACACTCTATAGCTTAAAAATAATTAGATCATTGTCTAAGATGCCTGGTGTGTGTGGAGAGGAGTGGTGGCCACAGTTCTGCCTGTGCCTTTTATTGTTTGAGGCCTTCAGTGACACTTGCTCCTTTTGTCCTGATATGAATGATTATCCCTTATCGTTCCTATTCTTTGCTTGTCTTTTCTGTTTTGCAGGAGTCGATCCATTAATTTTTATTTTGTTTCTTTATAATTTTCTTTTCAGGAACTCCTCTTTTTTTATTTCAGTATTTTAATATTTTCAAATTCTTGGTTGTGATCTATATCCTTATTGCTTTCTTCCTCTTGTGTTTTTAAATAAATTAGATTTATTTTTCTATTTATACCTTTTGAGTTGGTGTTCAGTACTACCCATTTCCTCCCAAGCGCTGCTTTAACTGCACCCCACAGAACATGCAGATTGTGTTTTCATTTTCTTTCAGTATCTTCTAATTGATCTTGCAGCTTCTTTCTTGGCCATGGGTTGTTCAATATTTGTGTATTTTCCTATTTTTCTATTAACTTTATCACTTCTTGTTCAATTCCATTAGCACAAGAGAGCAGAAATGGCATGATGTCCATTCTTTTAAATTATCAAGGTTTGTTTGGGGGCCTATGACAAGCAAGCCTATGCTTTTAGGATGCATCTTGATGACTGTTCAATGTTCCATTGAAAAGGATATACATTTCTCTCTAGTCTCATGTCATATTTTATAGATTCCAGTTGAATGGTTTTGGTAAATGGTGTATTTTTAGTTGTATGTTCTTGTTGATTTACTATTCAATCACTAAATGATTACTGAAAGGTGAGTGTCCAAGCTTCCAACTGTAATTGTAGATTTCAGAGCTTCTTTTAATTATGTGAGATTTTTACATCCTTTGTAACTGGTTTTAGGTCCATGGAAAATCTTTTATTTTTCAGAAACAGAATTTATATTGCCTAAATGTGGCTATAAAGGTGAGGATAATATGTACCAGCTATTTTATTGCAAGACAATATATTTTTCCTACTAGAGAGGAAAAGTTTAGTTTTGAGAACACAAGCGTGGGAATAACTCAGTTTTAATTTATGAAAACATTTGAAGTCTAAGTCAGATTTCTTTCTCACTTTTCAGTGTGTCATGAGAAATTCAGGAAACATCTTCTGAGTCCTACAGAGCAATATACTCGACTAACTTAGCCACCTGGAGGAGATAATTACAGTTCTAAATAATGATTTTTCACAAACGAGATTTTAAGAGCGACTGTCATGAACTCAGCACCTGGTAGCTTGCTTTGCAAGGCTATTAAAATCAGGAGAAAAGAAATATCATTTTCTATTTTATAAAATGAGTATTCATAGACAATAAACTAGTTCTTCCTGCCAGACATTTAAGCATTGCTAATCCCCAGCAAACCTCATTTCCATATAATTACTAATATTTCTTCTAATAGTAAAATCATTTACTTTCCCAAAAATGGGTTTAAAATCATGGGTTTACCAATGTGATCAGTGGAGTCTTTCGTATTTAGAAAAGAAGGTGTGTGTGTCCACCTTTCTTTCTCATTTATTCCAAATGATATGTTGTTTGAAACAAAAATACTGTGCTAATTACACTGTGTTTTACATCCTTTCTGAAACCTGTGAAATTCTGGGATGTTCCTGCTGCTGGAGAACATTTTTCAGTGTCTTCCTATTAGGAGCCTGATAACCCACTCCAGGATGAGCAGCCAATGTGCTAGAAAAGGCTGCCCAACAGCTCCTGAATGCTCAGTGTCATAAGGCTTCAGATTTTAATCATTTCTCCATCAGATTTTGATAAAATTATTAATTTTAGGATAAGAAAATGGTAACTTTTAACCCTTCTCTCTCCTGATCCTTCTCTCTCTCTCTCTCTCTCTCTCTCTCTCTCTCTCTCTCTCTCTCTCTCTCTTTCTGTCTCTCTCTCCTTGCCATTATCTTTACAAAGGAAACTGTATTTAAAAATTTTCATATTATGTATCTGGTTTTTCTTCAGACAATATTAATCTTTCAAATATTATTTTATGTATATGGCTTGATTTTTTCCCTGCATATGTATCTGTGCAGTATGTGTGCCTATTTCTGAGGAGGCCAAGGGAGGGTATCTGATCCCCTGGGAGTGGAATTACAGACTATTATGAGCTGCCATGCTATGATTCAAACCTGGGTCCTCTAGAAGAACAGACAGTGAGCTTCATCACTGAGACGTCTCTTCAGCCCCAAGAACATATGAGTCTTTTGCTTTTCAAAAATGAAATCTGGAGCTGGAGAGATGACTCATTCAGTAGAATGCTTTCTATGCAAGAGAATGACCGAAGTTCAGGCTCTAATCACCCACATGAAAGCCAGATGTGGGTTTCTGTGCCTGTAATCCCATCCCTTGGTTGGCAAAATCATGGCAAATCCATGGACTTGTTAGTCAGTCTAGTTGAATTTGTGAACTCTGGGTTCAGCGAGAAACCCAGTATCATAAAGTAAGGCATTCTCATAAAATAAGCTTTTGTGTAAGACATCTGATGTTGACTTTTGATCTCCACACATATGGAAGCACCCACATGCACATGTCCACATATGAAAATATACATCACACACACATGTATCACGAATCTTAAATGGTCTTATTAATAAAATCAAACCCGGTGCCAGTTATTGGGGTGAATGCTGGAAGATCAGAGAAGCAGAACAAGCCACAGCCACCTCACCTTGCCAATTCCTCAGCTGATCCTGTTTCCTCAGACTGGAAGCCTCTGAGTCCTCATCCAGAATAAGTCTCAGCTGAACTGCTGCTAAAAGCCTAAAAGCTTAACCACCTCTAGTTCCTGGTCCTCATGCCTTAAAAACCTTTCTGCTTTTTACCATCACCTCCTGGGATTAAAGGCATGAGTCACCATGCCTGGCTGTTTCCAGTGTGGCCTTGAACTCACAGAGATCCAGATAGATCTCTGCCTCTGGAATGCTAGAATTAAAAACGTGTGCTACCACTGCCTAACCTCTATGTTTAATATTGTGGCTGTTCTGTTCTCTGGCCCCAGATAAGTTTATTAGGGTGCACAATATTTTGGGAAACACAACACCACACACACACACACACACACACACACACACACACACACACACACACACACGCATGCGCGCACACACACACACCACATCAAATCTTTGTGGCTTGGATAAACAAAAGTAATAAAGCTAAACAAGGCAAGCAACATTTAAATTTAATGGATTTTGTGTGTAGGGATGTGTGAAGTATGTTCATGTTCATGTTTATATGTGTATACATGTGTGTGGAGGCCAAAGGTCAACATCAGGTACCTTAGTCAATTGTTCTCTACCTTATTTGTCAAAACAGGGTCTCTCACTGAACTTGGGCTTGTACAGGATGACCGGCCAATGAACTCTGGGGATTTGCTGTCTGCATGCCTCTATTGCTGGGGTAACAGATGTTTCTGGCTTTTTTTTATAGGAGCTGGTGACCCAAGTTCAGGTCCTTACTCTTACATGGCAGGTGCTTCACCAGCTAAGCCATTTCCCTAATCCTCAAAGAACCTTTTACACGCTGTTTTGTTATTATCCACAGGTCTATTTTGTTCTTTGAATTAACCTTTGACCCATGTGTGATGTTGTACTATCTTTCAGTCATTGGTTATTTGAAAAAAAAATGTTATTCCATATCTGCAAATTACAGAGAAAGTTAATGTTTTCCTTCTCTACATGCAAAGAACTACCTTTTCCAGAATGTCATAAAATTGGAATAATATGCTATGAAGTCTTTCTCATTCTATTCTGCTTAATAATAGACATTTCCATATATTTTCACAGGTTGAAAGCTCCTTTCCTTTTAGGAAAGATTTTAGGGAACACATTTATTTTCATATTATATTATATGTGTGTTTAACAAACTTTGTTTATTATTATTTTCTTCCTCACTTTTATAGTTCTTTGACAATCTCAGACAATGTAGTTTGATCCTATTCACCTACTTCCCTGACTCCCCCGAGACCCACCCCACTTCCATACCCACCCAATTTTGTGTCCTCTTATTTTTAATACATGGAGTCCAGTTTATGCTGACATCTACATATTCTTGGACACGTGGTCTTCCTCTGAAGCATAAAGTATGGTCAATCTACCAGGGAACACACTCACTCCTAAATAATTCCAAGTCTCACTCTCCCAACAGCTCTCAGACAGTTGGGGCATGAATGATTAGGATCTATTTAAGTTTGATGGCTGTGAAGGGGAAGAGAAACATATTTCTTTGTTTGGAGTCAGGTGTGTATGTAGCTCCACCCAGATGTTGAGAGGTCCTGGGTTGCTAACAGGTTGCTAGGTGCATTGTTCAGAGAGGAGTACATGTGTATATGTTCTGTAAAAGATCCCAGGCTGCCAAGTGCTTTGTGTTAGAAGACGGGTGTGTACATAACCTGAGCCAAGTAGAGTCAGAGGTTGCCAAGCTATTCCCTACATTGCCCATTTTAATTTGTGTTTCATAGACTGCTGCTACATTAAAGATAGGAGTTAAGACTCCACAGCGGTTGTGCATGTCCCCTAGATTGAAGTCATTTAGGATGGGGTGGTTAAAGTTCAAGGGGGCCCATTAACAATCTAGAGAGATGACTGGCAGTGGTGGCGGCTTTAATCCCAGTACTCAGGAGGCAGAAACAGGTGAATCTTTGAGTCTGAGGCCAGCCTGGTCTACAGAGCGAGTTCCCAGACAGCCAGAGTTACACATTGAAACCCTGTCTCAAAAAAACACACACACACAAAAAAAAAAAAACAAAAAAAAATACCACAAAACAAAACAAACAAAAACCCCAAATCTAGAGAGACCTTGGAAAGAGAGATAATGGAAAAACTCTATAAAGAACAATCAGATGATGGTATAAATAAGGCCATTTGAACACATTTATCTCCTCCTGTGTGAGATTTGTGTGCTTCTATCAAGCTGAGATTCATAGGGAGAAACAAGACAAATAACGCAGCCCATCCATTTCCCACAGATCAACTACCCTGCTACAGTACCCCATGTTATGTCCACTGATCCTTTCGACCAATCTCCTCTGACTTGAATATGAACTTTTTGATCACTGCGTGTTGTGGAATATGGTGGGAATTGGTTATTTCTGGGGGGGGGGAGGTTGCATTGACAAACAATTGTTAAGTATGAGTGCTATTTCCTGATTAGAATTACACTTGGTGTAACATTTATGTGGAGGTGTTGAAGTGGAAATGAGAAAACTCAAGGACAAGGAACAGCTAGTGATGGGTCTTTCAGAGTTCCTCCTGGAGCCCAGAGAAACAAGCCTAAACCCATGAGTGTCCTCGGTGGACACCCCCACCATGAAAGCTTAGATATTTAGTGTTTTCTAATTTTTTCCATCCATTCAGACTCCATCCATCTTCCTAAAACCTCTGAATATTTTTCCATAAATGCATTCTCTCTCTCTCTCTCTCTCTCTCTCTCTCTCTCTCTCTCTCTCTCTCTCTCTCTCTCTCTCTCTCTCTCTTTCTCTCTCTCTCTCTCTGGAGTACTAATAATACTACTAATTAGTAGTTGTAAGTATGAGATTTCTTTAGCCTATCTATCCAAAAAATCTTCATAAAATAGCACCCCAGTGGTAAGCTGGACAAATGATACAAAAAGAAATTAAAGGGTATTGATGGTAGGATTGGTATTTAGTGAAGTACTGATGTTCTCACCCTCAGAAACTTTGTAGTTTTGCCGGACAGCTCATCCTTGTTAGTACATCATCATTTTGTGTGTATGCTTGTGTATACATGTTCATGCGTAGGTGGGTGCGTATGTCCACACATGTGTGTGTACATGTGGAAGCCAGAGGTTAGCCTCAGTTGTCAGCCTCAAGATGCTGTCCATTTTATTTTTGAGATGTCTAGGTCTTTCATTGACCTAGTGATGGCCACATAATCCGGACTGACTGGCCAGTGAGGCCCACGGGGTCTGCCTGTCTTCATCTTCCCAGTGCCAGGATTACAAGTGCATGCCACCACACTGGACTTTTTTAAAGCTGTGTTCTGGGGATTTGTCTCAGGTCTCCATGAATGTATGACAAGCACTTTACTGGCTGAGCCGTGTCCAGCACCCTCGCCGTTTTTTAACTGTAATCTCACACGAGGCACTTTGCCTGGCAATATTTGGTTCTGGTAAATTTTAGTTGCTCTGTGCGTCCCATGTAACAATTATGTCTAGTTTAGCCTTCAGTCAGTTTTATTGAACTTCCTCCTTTATATGATATTTTTAAAAATATGGCATGAAATCCCTCCAGCTATCTCCATTTAGTATCACCATTCTCCTGTGAATTTCAAAGATAAGTTACATTTTATTTTGGATATTTAACATCTCAAAACTCAATTCTATGAATATACAAAAATCTTACCAAGGAAAATTTCATGAAAGGGAAAAAAAGAAATATAGTATAAGACTTATATGTTTGTTATTAACAGTCATTCTGTACAAAGAAGAGAATGGCTGATTTATTAAATTCTACTAGGACAGATTAAGGAAATTCTTACCAAAAGACAGGATACCTCTCAATACTTAGATTATTAAGTATTTGAAACTAACACTCTCTATTGCTGGAGAAACATGTCTGTTTAGAAAAGGCAGAATGGGCTGATAGTTTTGTCTTTTCAATCATGTAAACTGGAGGGGCTAAACGTGTATAATCTAACCAAAATTCTGTCCGAGAGGCAGGGATAATCAGAAGCAAAGCCTGGCCAAGATAGATGAAATTTCTGTGAGCCACAGGTTAGTGAAGTTTTCTACCTCAAAATTCAATGTTGTATTCAATCCTTGTCTTTGCATTAAGGAAACTTTTGTTGTTGCTGGTGTGTGCTCACATGGATGACTGCACATACATGGGTGTGCTCACTGCTCTTAGTTTATTTGGAATGATTTAAAGTCACCCAACTGATAACAAGTGCCCAAATCTCTTTTAAAACTATGGTGATATTGTGGTCCCCAATAAATTACGCATGATAATAAACTTATCTGGGGTCAGAGAACAGAACAGCCACTAGATATAGAGGCCAGAAAATGGTGACACACACACTTTTAATCCAGCATTCCGAAGGCAAAGATCTATCGGGATCTCTGTGAGTTCAAAGCCACACTGGAAACAGCCAGGCCTGGTGACTCACGCCTTTAATCCCAGGAAGTGATGGCAGGAAGCAAAAAGGTATATAAGGTGTGAGGACCAGGAAGTAGAACCTGGTTAACCTTTTAGGCTTTTGAGCAGCAGTTCAGCTGAGATCCATTTGGATGAAGACACAGAGGCTTCCAGTTTGAGGAAACGAGATCAGCTGAGGAATTGGTGAGGTGAGGTTAGCTGTGACTGGTTCTGTTTCTCTGATCTTTCAGCGTTCACCCCAATACCTGGCTCCAGGTTTGTTTTCATTAATAAGACCTTTTAAGATTCATACTACATAAAACTGACAAGACGTTCTTAGGCCATTCAGGTCTGATTTCTTTCCAGGTTTCACTGTGAGTCTATTGTATTATCAGGACATAAAGGACATAAAACAGATTCAGCCTTTTGGTCTAAATGCAAACAGCAATTATCAGTCATGCCCTAAACTACAGTCTGAATTTATTAACTTCCTAGGACAATTGGGTAACTTGGGTATCCACCACAGTAAGAGATCACCTGCTGTTGTGGCTGTCTAGAATCTGACTCCTAGGATTGCAGGACAGTGTCACTGAGCAAAGATTCTCAAGTCATGGATCTTGTTTAATCAATTTTCAAAATATAGCAGGAACCAAAGGGGAAGTATTGGTACATATTTACACTTCTAATGGTGTGAGTGCATACAGCACACTTTACTGGTGCCCTTGGCCTCCCAGGGTTTGCATGGCCATCTCTCTCTTGCTCGCTCTGTATGCCACGTCAGCCTGCTTGGCGGATAGTGTGGACACAAGTGCCAGAGTTTGCAATAGAAAGGGGCACTCAGGAGTTACAAGACCTCCTGACCTATCATACGCTTGATTGATTAGAGAGAGGGGAGAGCATGTTTGCCTGGTCAATAGCTGTATATTACCGCTGTATTACTGCATAGCTGTGGTTCTTATACCAGTCTCTGTGGCAAAGGTCACACAGGATCAAAATGTGTGTCCCCGGTGGTTAATGGTGTCACAGTAGGCACCCCCTTACTAGCACCGGGAAGAGAAATTTATTACCTATGAATATTTAAGATTTCATCTGTCCTCCAACCCTCTCCTGTCTATAAGTTACTTCTCATTCATCACGCCATTATGATCTACTTCAGCATACATGGCTGTGCTGACTCCATGCCCATATATAGGTTAGCAACCCCAAAACTGAGTGTATTGCACTTTTGCATTTTATCCACCTCATTTGTTTACTCTGTTCACTATAGCATAGAGGACAGCCCTTAAATAATGCAGCCTTATGACTTGCTTAGTGTCTGGTGTTACATTTGCAGGAATTAGAAACACTGCATCTTTATTTCTAGAAAAAGCAACCAGAAAGGGAGAGGCGATTTTCTTTTTTAAAAACAATTATTTCGGTATAAAAATATAGGTAGACAGGTTGAAGAATGTTAGTATATAAGAAAAAAGAAAATCATAAATGATTTGAACATAATTTCTTCTTTATTTTTAGGGTAATTTTGTTATTTTATATGCATGAATGTTTTGCCTGTATGTATGTATGTATACCATGTGTGTTCCTAAGGACTATGAATACCAGAAAGGATGTCACTAGAGTTACAGTAGTTGTGAGTTGCCATGTGGGTACTGGGAATCAAACCGGGGTCCTCTGCAAGAGAAACAATTGCTCTTGACCCCTGAGCTGACTCTCTAGCCTTCTTGGACATAATTTCTCTTGCTTCTTCTTTATTTCCCTCTCTCCATCACCCTCCTTCCTTTTATCTTTCTTTTTGCATATTGAAAATGACTGATGTTTTAGTTAGGAAGGTTTTTTTTTTATTGCTGTGATAAAATATCACAATCAATAGTAATCTGGGAAGGAAAGGGTTTATAAATGGCTTACACTTCCATATCACAGACCATCATCAAAGGGAGCCAGAGCAGAAAATTTAAGACAGGAACTGAAGCAGAGAACATGGAGGAATGCTGTTTACTAGCTTGCTCCTCATGGTTTGTCCAGTCTCTCTCTCTCTCTCTCTCTATATATATATATATATATAACCTGAGATAACCTACTCAGGGGTGGCCCAGCTCACAGTGGGCTGGGGTCTCTCACATCAATCATCAATCAAGAAAATGCACCACAGGCTTGCTTATAGATCAATGTGATATAGGTATTTTCTCAGTTAAGATTCACTCTTCCCAGGAATGTCTAGGCATTTGTCAACTTAACAAAAACCGGTCAATATATTTTATTATGAGTTAAATTATATGTCAATTTATGTTGTTTATAATTATTTTACTGAAAGTTTACAAGGTAAAATTATTGCCTTAGGTCTCTGTTCCTGCAATAAATATTATGAGCAAAAGCAACTTGGGGGAGGAAATATTTTTTTTTTATCTTATAGTTGCAATCTGTCATGAAGGGGAATCTGGGAAGCAACTCAAGGCAGGGACTGAAGGAGAAGCCATGGAGGAACGCTGCTTACTGGCTTACTCTCCATCACCTGCCAAGAGGACTTTCTTGTAAAACCCAGACCCACCTGTTGGCCTCACCCATACCAATCATTCATCAAGAATATGCCCCACAGGCTTGCCTATAGGCCAGTCTGATGGAGGCATTTTCTCAAACGAAGTGCTCACTTCCAAGATGACCCTTGCCTGTGTCATGTTGGCAAAGAAACAAAGTGGCACAATTGTATTAAAGAACTGTTGCTTTAAATCAGGTATGGTGATATACACAGATCATCTAAGCAGCCAGAAGGCTGAGGCAACAGGATTAAGACTTCAGGCCAACATGGCATCTGGAAGAGATGTGGTCTCAAAAACAATCAATAACAACAATGAAAACTAAAGAAAAACAAAACACCCATAAAATAATAATAAAGTAAAATGTGATAAACAGTGGGATTTAATCACTTCCTTAGGGGGCAGAGATGGGGCTCAGTGGTAGCGTGCTTGCCTATGCTGCATAAATAAGACCCTGTGCTGAAGATCAAACTTTAGAACAGCTGTAGAAGAGTCTAGAGATGTATATTTTTACACTTGGGTAGGATTTTTGTTTGCTTGTTTTGTTTATGGGAAGCTGCCTTTGAAACACTATTTCTTGGAAAAGCTGTTAGGTTCTTTCTTAGCCCCTTTACATGTAAAAGAAGATGACATGTATGTTATGTGGCTTTGTCAGAAATTCAGATGAACAAGCTTGTCTTTCTCCAATGTCATTTTTTTTTTTTTGAGTAACAACACATTCATACAGCATGGCAGTTTCAGTGGCTTCAGTTTCCCAGAGAATCTGTGTTCCTCGATATCCCTGACCAAGGTAAACACAGGTCCATTACAGACTGGCTGTAAGGACTAAGAGGCTACCTGTTCAACAGGTTTCTAAAGTCATTAGGAGGACAAAAGCTGAAAGAAATGCAAGCGGAGTCTGCACTGATAAGATTAGGAACTAAGGTGAGTTGGAGGCCTTTTCTGGAGAATGGGTTAAGGCTGCTGTAGAGTCAATTTGCAGGGTCAATGTTGGACTATAGGAGTGAGATGAAACAGAAGTCAGGACCAAGACAATGGGAATAAGCCAGTAGACAGATGAATAACAGATCTAGCAGGTCCAACAAGAGAATGGGCAGATGCCAATTTGAGTAGGCCATGTGAACTATGGGGACTGAATAGAGCTCAAGATCTCGGGTGGTTGGAAGCTGTCTGTGGCCACTTGACAAACACAAGATGGTCAGATGAAAGGTCACAGTATTAGATATTCTCCTCTTTATGGGGTCCAGATGAGGGAATTCCATTCTTTGCTCAATCTTAGGTGTCCAATAAATTCTCTGGCCTAGTTTTCTTGCTTGATGGAGTAATAATAACATTTAAAGGAAAGTACAAATTAAGGAAATTAACACCAAGCCAGAAACTATTTAAAGGAATATGATTCACAGAGGAAGAATAAAGATTACTTCATTTTTGAGAAACAGGAATGAATATACTGCATAAGGAAAAACAATGAACAAAGGAGAGTCAGGACAAGTCTGTCTTGTCCAGTGCAGGAATCAATCATGTCCAATGGACTGAGTCAGGCAACTCCTAACACTCACAGAGAAGGAAGAAAAGAGTTACCAATTACCAACCAGGATAACCAACAAAACCTCCAGTCCCTGGATATTACCCTTAAGTGCAGATAGCTTCAAATGACCAGCTAAAATACATACACATGCTGACTGGATTAAAAATGAGACCCAGCTGTCTTTTATTTCCATAAAACACACCTAACTGGCAAAAGCATCCCAAAACTCACTGTCAAAGGATGGAAATCAGCCCACTGAGTGAATGGAAGCCATAAACAAGGCAGTGTGGTACTCTCTTATCTGAAAAAGCAGACTTCAACCCAAAACTAGATAAAGCAAGTCACTACATATTAATAAAGGGATCATTTCATCAAGGAGAAATAACAGTTATGAGTATGCCCCTCATGTTGAGGCTCTCAGTTTTGCATAAGATATTTACTGCTTTTCTTTGTGATTCTTCTTGGGCTTACTGATGTTTATTGAAGCATATTTATTTTTCATTCATATAAGCTTTTAATTATAATTTCATTTTATTTTTGCCATTAAAAAGTTTTTATTCACTTTACATATCAACCACAGATTCCCCCCTCATCCCTCCTCCCACCCTCCAACTTTCTCCCCCCATCCCCTCCTTCAAAAGAGTAAGTCCTCCCATGGGGTGGGGGACAGCAAAAGCTGGTACATTCAGTTGAGGCAGGACCAAGCCTCTCCCCGCAAGGCTGAGCAAGGCGTCCAATCACAGGTAATGGGATCCAGAAAGCCAGCTCATACACCAGGCATAGATCCTGATCACACTGCCAGGGGCCCCTCAAACAGACCCAGCTACACAACTGTCTCCCTTATGCAGAGAATCTAGTCTGGTCCCATGCAGGTTCCACAGCTGTTAGCTTAAAGTTTGTGAGTTCCTTTGAGCTTGGTTCAGTTGACTCTGTAGCTTTTCCCATCATGATCTTGACCCTCCCTTGCTCATATAATCCCTCTTCCCTCTCTTCAGTGGAACTTCCAGAGCTCGGCCTAGTGCTTGGTTGTGGATTTCTGCATCTGCTTTTATCAGTTACTGGATGAAGGCTCTATGACGACAGTTAGGGTATTCACCAATCTGATTACCAGGGTAGGCCAGTACAGGCACCCTCTTCACTATTGCTAGTAGTCTAAGGCGGAGTCATCCTTGTGGACTCCTGGGAATTTCCCTAGCACCAGGTTTCTCCCTTACCCCATAATGTCTCCCTCTATCAAGATATCTCTTTCATTGCTCTCCCACTCCATCCCTCTCCCAGCTCTTGCTCAACTGTGTTCATAACAGCATTATTCATAATAGCCAGAACCTGGAAACAACCTAGAGGCCCCTCAACTAACTAATGGATTAAAAAAAAAAACAAAACGTGGTGCACATACACAAAGGAACACTACTCATCTGTAGGAAACAACGACATCATGCAATTTCAGGCAAATGGCTGGAACTAGAAAATATCAATCTGAGTGAGGTAACCCAGACTCAGAAAGACAAACATAGTAGGTACTCACTCATAAATGGGTACTAGATGTAAAGCAAAGGATAATCAGACTGCAGCCCACAGCTCCAGAGAAGCTAGGAAACAAGGAGGACCCTAAGAGGGATATATAGATCACCTTGGGAAGGGGAAACAGAGAAGGTTTCCATGAGTAAACTGGGGATGAGGAGAGACAAGAGAGGAGATGGGATGGGGGATGAGAACATGAGGGAACAGAATGGTCATATCAGTTTTTGCTAGACACTTTGATGTTACTGATTTAATTTCATCTTGGTCAGACCTCATACTTTCATCTTTGTATTTGTATGCTTTGTAAACTGTTTCATCCTACAAAGGGACAGGTTTTACTATGACCCCTCTGCTTTGGTATAGCATAGGCTTTGACAGATTCTCTCCCTGTACTCTGCTGTACCACTTTCCATTCATCTTCTTTCCTTTCTTAAACACTCCTCCTTCTACTTGTCATGGTGTGTGCACACGTATGCTTGACCATGTGTGCATGCCCGTATAAAATACAATTCTACACATGAAAAAATGTGATATTTATCTTTCTGGCCCATATGTATTCTGTCGCTTAATGTGATAATCTCCAATTGCATTCATTTTCTTGAGAAATGACACAGTTTTATTCTTCTTAATGCCTAAATAAGACTCCATTGTGTGTATTGGCTAGTTTAGTTTAAGGAATTGTTGTCTTTGCTCAGAAAAGCAGGCCCTGCCTCCTCATCCAGGCAGTTCAGTAGAGCCAAACCTGTTACAGGCAGAGGTGTGGGTGAGCCAGCCCTGAAGTTGTGAGCATGAGAAAGCTGTCCCCACTACTTGTCTGTCATGTGGAGGCATGGACAGGGGAGAGATGCCCCCCCTTACCCCTGGCCATCTGTGACAGATGAGGGAGATGACCCTCCCTCTTACCAGCTGCAGCACTCAAGAAAGCGTACCCTGCTCCTCACCTGGGCAGCACAGTAGAGCTGACCCTGTGGGCAGAGGTGCTGGTGAGCTGGCCCTGAGGGTGTGATAACTGGCCATATCCCCCTTGACTGCCATGTGGTGGTGAGGGCAAGGGAAAGATGCCCACCCTCCTTGCCCCTATCACCTATGGCAGGTGAGGGAGCTGATCCTCCCCCTTATCTACAGACTGAGGTGCTGGTGAACTGGCCCCAGAATGTGAGTGGGGCAAATCTGGTCCCACCCCTCATCTGCCATATGGTGTTGTGAGTGGGGGAAAGATGCCTCCATCCCTATTCACCACCTATGATATGTGGGAGAGCTGGCCCTGATGTCATATGAGTGGGAGAGCTGTCCTTGCCCCTCATCAGCTGTAGCACTCAGAAGAGTGGCCCCTACACCTGAACCTTGCTTGGGCAGCACAATAGAGCTGGCCCTGATGCTGTAGGTGTGGGAGAGCCAACCTTAACAGAGTGAAAGCAGAACTGGCTCTGCCCTTGCTCATTGCTGCAAGAGGTGAACTAGCCAGGGTAATGCTGGAGAGCTCACCCTGGTGGTGAAGACAGGGGAAAGCTGGCGGACTAACTAACCCTGAAACTACCCAGGCACAGAAACTGGGTTATTAGATGGCCCACCCAACACCCACCCCATCCATGATCTGCTGGAGCATGTGAAAGGATGGGTCCTGCAGACCCAAAGCTGCAGGATCTCCATGGCACAAGGCAACAAAAGGATATCCAAGAGGCGTTCCAGTGAGGGCCCAGCCTCGATAGTGTAATAGAAACCAGAGGCCTCAAACCAGACCAATGACTACAGTGAACACTTGCAAGTAAAGATATATGGATAAAAGGGTTTACTGCATGATTCACTGTGTCACACTGCAGCTGCCATGATGAGATTGATTTTTCCCTTTTCTTTCTCTTAAATTTTATTTTATTTTGTAGAGGAGGTTGCAAGGGTAGAGGGCAGATATGAAGGGATGGAGAAATGAATGGGATTGAGATGCATGGTGTGAAAGACACAGAATAAATAGAAAGAACCTTAAAAAAGAATTGTCTTTGTGTTACTATTTAAAAGATTTAATTTTCACTTGACTTATCTAAATTTTCAATTAAGACATTATCTCAGGATGAAACATACGAATTATTGACCTACTTTGTGACACAGTACACCTTTGTAAAACATTTAAGCCCTTTCTATGAAACTCATAATCCCTAAAATGCATATTTTGAATAAAATATGTCATAAATATGTCATGTGTTTCCAAGTAACATGAGAAATTTTACCAAATCAAAGTAACCACAAATCCTATTGAATAATCTAAATTTGATTTTAGTTCTAAAATTCCCTATTTCTAGAGAGCATATTAACTTTTGCCCTAATACCAACAAAGAAAGTGGATATTATCTGAGAAAGATACAAAGCATTCTCCTCTGGAGAGAATTTGCAAGGGAGAGGCCTGGAACCCAGATATTACAGGAAGCGTGGTTCAGATACTGGAGCAAAAATTGATCAACCAGGAGTTTAAATGCACAGTAACCAGACCCCAGCCACTCTGACCCTGTTCCGTAAATGAGCAGTACCAGCAAAATGCGTATATAATGAGTAAAATATCAGAAATTAGGAAGAAAACACCAACTGTGTTGCCAATATATGGTCCAGAATAAAATACCTAATTTCCCTCTGCTCATTTTCCCCTGGATCCACTGTTCTGCAATCTAAGCAGTGTAGGTAGAGCTCAGTTTCAGCTTCTATGTACCAACACAGAAATATGAGTGGACACCCAAGGATTATCGATAAAACATAGAAAAGTTTTCCAAATTATATATTTGAAAAAAAAATCATCACATGAAAGGAGAGTTGTTAAAATAGATAGATAAGAGATAATGCAAATGGAAACATCTTTAAAATTTTAAGTTGGTATTGTATAGAGATACATAAAGATATTAAATCCAAAATTACTTATAAAACAAGAAATGATAAGCAATAGTACAAACAACAGGGGTTTAAAAAGTGAACAAAGGACATTAAACACCATTTATAGTACTCAACCTGGAAGGCAGTGGCAAGCATCTGTGGACAATGAGAAATGGGAACTGAAATCCAAGAGCTTCAGATTTAAATTGCAATCAATCACGAATCTATCAGAATGAAGAGAAATTACTTGTGGCCATGCAAGATGTCAAGGCTTATTGCTCAACCATTCTATCTGAAAACAGCAAGCGATAAAAGGATAAGCCCCTTAAGAATAGAAATGTGATCAAATATTGAGGAAGAAGAAGGGGAAGAGGAAAGAAACGGTTTGGTCTTATGAGCCATTGATAACTGAATGATGTCCTTTTTAAACAACCTTCTGTAAATAAAGCTTCCATAAGAAAATTTTTAAAGATTTCTAGACTATCTCAGTGGATGGAAAGATATGGAAGGATATAGAAAGAAGAATGGACACGAGCAAGTTGAAAAGTCTTTGGTAATGGGGGCACAGAGGAGCTGAGTGATAGAGCTATTGTACAGTATTTGGTTGGGGGAAGATCCAGGGAAGACAAAGAATTTTGTAAGAAAAGAAAAGCAACAGCACAAGCAGTATCACTTGGAGCAATAAAAACTCAGCCAATGAGAAGTGTGAAACAAGCCATTGCCCATACTTCTGAGAGCCCTCAGTTCATTAAACAAATCAGTCTTTCTCACTTTCTCTTTTACACAGACGTCCAGCGCTTTCCAAGACTGCCCTGACAAATTGCACCCCATCTTCAGCACCCAGATGTCCTCCATCCTTTGGCTCCACCATCCTTAGCATGGGAGTATTTACATATTTACCCCATGCTTCAGGATGGTTTTCAGGGCTCAGACATCACAGGAGGCATGCAGATGAAGAGGGACAGACAGCATCATTCCCAACTAAACTGGTTCCTTTCAAAGATACTCCCCAAACCCAATGGTCTCTCTTTGTATCTTATACACCACCCTCAGCTCCAAGGGAATGTAGGAATTTCAATGTTCAGATCTGGCTTTTCAGTTAAGAAAGAAAATTAACATGGTAATAGAGTACATAGCTCATATTATCATATAAGACAGTAAAAAAGAAAAAGAAAGAAAGAAAAAGAAAGAAAATAAAAAACCTCACAAATTAAATGAAAAGAAAAAAGAAAAAACCAAGCTATGGCTAAATTTCTGAATCAATAAGAGTAGGATATAATAAATAGCAGGAAGTTACCATCAACAGACTTAGAAATAAATAAAAAGGGAAATATGATAAAAATAAACATGATAGGAAAGCTAAAATAACATATTGCCATCCTTGCAGTGACTATGATCACACTGTGTCCTTCACTAAAGGATGATGCTAAAGCAAGTTAAGAAATGCCACCCCATGCTACTTTGTTTACATGACGCTCAGGTGAATTGATGCCAAGGTGAACAATGCAGGATTGTGTAAATAGAAACCAGATGAACATGAACAGGGAGAAAGGAGAATGTTTAATAGGCATGTCAAGAAATATGTGCTTTAGAAAAAGGTATAAAATATGATGAAGACAACCAACTGGGAAGGATGATACTTACAAATCTATATGAAGCTGTATGTATTGACATATTAAAATCTGTAGATTATAAATAATAAAGCAACCGCCTTTGTACATGATATCTCATACCCATGCGATATTGTCAGAAGCGTTCCTTTTAGTAAAAAAGAGTAGTCCTTTCCTTCAAGGCATTGGTGACATACAAGAAGAAATATCCAAAAGTGGTGTTAGTGAGCTTCCTTATCCTGGTCTACTCAGATAGTATGCACACTCTAAGCTCATGCCTTTCATCTTCCTTCCCAGCTGCATCTGCAAAATGTGAACAATTTTGTGGGTACTTTTGAGGTGCCCCATGAGATGGTGGGATCATTCCCATTGTGACTCTGGAAACGCCAAGGATTTCAGAACTGAAAGGTAAAAGGCAGCACAATTTCCCAGTGGTGCACAGAGTTGCTGTGTCTGTCTGTCTCATACCTGAGAAAAACTGATGCCTCTCTTGTTGGAAATGGTTACTTTGGCTTCCTGTCTGGCACCCCATTGACTGCCACTGTTGACAAGGCTGGTAAGTCTGACTAGTTGGGTGTCTCCTTCCTTCCTCATCGTCCCATTGTGCCCTTCCGGAAGCTGAGTGCTCTGTGGAAAGGGATGACCTTTCATGGTAGTGGGGTGTCTGCTCAGTAGAGAGTGCATAGGTGGTTGCATTCCCATTTGATCCTTCAAACTGGCTCTCAAGGTCCAAATATGACCACACAGAGCACATCACTCATTGTTAATGATTCCAAATAAGATTCATCTGAGTTGCTGAATATACAACTCTCCCCACAGCAAAGATGTGTACTCATTGCCAATAGACCAAGCTTAAGAGGCAGCAGAGCTTTTGTTTCGAATTGCACTCAAATTTTGAACCTCATTTTATGTTGTATAATTTAAAAGTACTTGAGACTGTCACATGATTGGTGTAGAGGACACAAAGGATAGCGCTTCTTTCCGTTACACTCTGCAGCACACTGGTATCATAGTGTATTGGTTAGCCATGGTATTGCTAAGTCTGCTAATGATGAGCAGCAGCCGTAGGTCATAGTGTCTTTGAAGCACCATTGTAACAACCATTTCCAGCGCAACACAACACTCCCAAGCTCAGGCTTCCACAGTTCATGGCAAAGCAGACTCTCTTGGGTTTCAGTAATGATGACATTGTCAGCTTGTTTTTTGTGTGACATAGTGAAACCTATTATGGTACATGGAGTTAGGTCAAGCCGGGTGCCTGAGTGAGGTTTAATATTTAAGAGCTAAGATGAAATGCATGGAAGATATATTTTCCCCTTGTCCCTTTGGTTGTTCTTTCAAATATGATTTTCATATAGATTTGTGTCCCATTGTAGTCTAAATATAATGTAATTCAAAAGATGTCTGGTGGCTGATAACCAGGCATACATTAAAAGGCAGGAAGCATTAAGCAGTGTGAGCATACATATTCATAACAGCTGTCTAACTAATGTTTTCCCCCTCAGTAGACTAAGTCATACTGTATATTCCCACCCAACTGAAATGTTATAAATCACTTTTTAATATCTTTTTATCTGAATAAGAAAAAAAACCATTCATATTACAGACATGTAAATTTAACTTAAAACTACAAAACCTAGTTTGAGGCTTGATACTGTGGCCATAAATCATATACAATAACATTGTAAATGAGATAACTGTAACATTATATTCTCTGGGCAAGGTTAATAGATTCAGTTCAACTCTAGCAAGAAATTGTAGCTGACATTTCCCCATTTCTTTCAGAAAAGCCTTTATAAATCCTCAACTTCTAAATTGGACTGGATTAGGTCCCGGTGGAGAAAATCGTAGATTTAGTGTTTTTAATTTCCTAAGTTACTGAGTGGGAACCAACTTTATAACTACAGTCAAATATGGTTTGGGGACTTTTGCCAGTAGCATTATTGTTATTCACATTAGATTATAACAATAAAACTGATCACATTAATAATAACAAAGGAACGGTGATGGTAAAATTAAAGGCTTGGATTTTTAAGAAGGCTGTCACTTTGGTTAACCTGGGTCAACACTGCAAAGAAATACAAATAAGGCCTTCTTGGGTGACTAAATGAAACCCAGCAGGTGCACCGCTTTCATTTTGACTCACAGCCCTTCACCCTGGTAACAGCATAATCACATTCCACTGTGTCCTCTCTCTGGCCTCTGCCAAATTCTCCCATGGGAACTGGCACAGTGGGTGACCTTGCTTCTTCTACTGTGGGAAAATGAGTGCCTGCATGGTGATATCCAGAGGCCCAGAGCTGCACTTCCTAATCTAGTCCATGTAGGGAGGGTTTCCAAATATCATGTTGTCTTTAGGCATTGCATACAAGAATTTAAGCCTCCATCTCCTATAGAGAGATGCTAACTGGTGTGTAAGATGTTAACAGCAGAGTCCCCCCCCCCCGCCCCCCAAGAAGCTGTTTCCTCTGCTTTCCATCTGACAGGACCTTGGGTTACTTTTGTATCCCCAGAAATAAAGGTTACTTAAATTGGGGCTGGAGAGATGGCTTAGTGGCTAAGAACATATACTGCTCTTACAGAGAATGGAAAACTGGCTCCTAGTACCCATGTCAGGTAGCTCCAGGGTATCAGATGCCCTCTTCTGGCCATCATGCAAACACACACACACACACACACACACACACACACACACACACACACACACACACACACACACACACAAACAATCATAAAACAATATTTAAAAGATTACTTAAATGATTTTGAACTTGGCAAAGCTATAAAGAATTATAAAAGGAATCTGTTGTACCCTGCATGCTCATGGTAGATTCTTGGGATCATTACATCACTCAGTCTGCTGTCTAAGGATGATCAGTCTCTTTATTTTTCTATGGTCTTTTTTTTTCTTGTCTTTTCAGGCTTTCTTTTAGGCAAATAACACAATGAGTGGTTTATTATTGTTGTTATTATTTTCTTTATTTATAGGGAGGCTCACTTCTGTCTTAACACTGGTTGATTTTCATTTGGATGTCCTCAGAGTCAAAGTGAGACCGCATACTCTCCCATGAGGAAGACACATGATTAATCCTTGTTTAAAACCCAGAGGAAAATGCTCCCAATTTCTTTTCAGTGGTTTTCAGGCCATTCTTTGACTATGCATTTTATCTTCTCAGCAAGTGCACAGGCTTTTCACACCAGGTAAAGTGCATATAAACAAGTTAATTTAAGTGAACTTCTTGGCAGGTTGTAAACCCTTTTAGCTGTTTTGAACAAATTTCAACCAGCATATTCTGTTTCAGCTGTCTGCTTGTAACCAGGTGATGGGAGACTATGACAAATTGTTCACTTATTATTTGATTATGATTCTATTTATTTTGTAATTGTAGGGAATACTATTCCACAGTCCTTTCAGACTATTTGGCAACCAGAGACACTATCTTTGAACATCTTCACTTCCTTAACAAGCAGTAGGCATTTGATCTGCACTTCAGGAAGTGTATATTTTCTTGAGCCTTTTGTGCTACCCACAGTGTTGTGCATTTCCAAGTTATCTCACAGCCCAGATGCTGCCAACATTTCCTAAAGGGTGGAGATTATTTAGTCATCACTTGCTCCATTTCAGAAGTATGAGCAACACACATGACAAATGTAAGTCTTAGATGTTCAAGTCCCTAAATTATAATTAGCGACAGCATGGTACCCCCAGGCTCATGACACTCACTTTTATAAAATGATTATCCAGGAATGAGGTATCTTATTAACATCTTATGGAATAAAATATTGTCATCTTGGCTTATGTTGGAGAGGATGTGGAGCAAGGGGAACATTCCTCCACTGTTGGTGGGAACGCAAGCTTGTACAGCCACTCTGGAAATCAATATGGAGGTTTCTCAGAAAGTTGGGAATAATTCTTTGCTGTGGGATGGTCTATATGTCAAATTGCTCTGATTGGTCAATAAATAAAACATTGATTGGCCAGTGGCCAGGCAGGAAGTAGGTGGGACAAGGAGAGAGGAGAATTCTGGGAAGCAGAAGGCTGAGGTGGAGAGACACTGTCAGCTGCCGCCATGACCAGCAGCATGTGAAGATGCTGGTAAGCCACCAGCCACGTGGCAAGGTATAGATTTATGGAAATGGATTAATTTAAGCTATAAGAACAGTTAACAAGAAGCCTGCCATGGCCATATAGTTTGTATGCAATATAAGTTTCTGTGTTTACTTGGTTGGGTCTGAGCGGCTGTGGGACTGGTGGGTGACAGAGATTTGTCCTGACTGTTGGCAAGGCAGGAAAACTCTAGCTACAATTCTTCCTCAAGACCCAGTTATACCACTCTTGGGCATATACCCAAGGAATGCTCAATCTTACCACAAGGACACATGCTCAACTATGTTCATATTAGCATTATTTGCAATAGCAAGAACCTGGAAGCAACCTAGATGCCCCTCAACTGAAGAATGGATAAAGAAAATGTGGCACATATACACAATGGAGTACTACTCAGCGGTAAAAAACAATGATATCATGAAATTTGCAGGCAAATGGATGGATCTAGAAAATGTCATCTTGAGTGAGATAACCCAGACTCAGAATGACAAACATAGCATGTACTGACTCATAAATGGATACTAAATGGGAGGGAAGGGATGTCCAGACTGCAACCCATAACTCCAGAGAGGCTAGCTAACAGGAAAAAAACCCTAGGAGGGACACATGGATGACCCTGTGAAAGAGAAGTGGATGAGATCTACATGAGTGGACTGGGTGTGGGAGGGTGGCAGAGGGTGAGGAGTGGGGGATGAGAACATAGGGAAACGGGAGGGTCAACCTGGAACAGGGACAGAGTGGGAGGGCAGGGAGGAAGATACCATGATAGATGAGGACATCATGGGAATAGGAAGAGGCAGGGTACTGGGGAGGCTCTCAGGAAACCACAAGGTTGACCCCACCTTGGTCTGCTGGCAGTGGTCCAGAGGGTGCCTGGACCAGTCTACTCTGGTGACCAGCCTAGCAAATAACCTAGCTGTCATCATAGAGCCTTTGTTCAGTGACAGATGGAGGCAGATACAGAGATCCATGGCCAGGCACCAGGCTGAGTTCCCGGAATCCAATTGATGAGAGAGAGGAGAGATACTGCAGGTGAGGGACGTCAAGATCATGATGGGAGGATGTGCAGAGATGACAGACCACACTAGTGGAAACCCATGACTTGTGGACTGGTGGCTGTGGAGCCCCCATGGGACTGGAATAGGCCCTCTGGATATGGAAGATAGTTGTTTGGCTTGAACTGTTTGGGGGGCACCCAGGCAGGGGGATCGGGATCTGTCCCTGGTGCATGGGCAAGCTTCTGGGAATCCAGTGCCTGTAGTGTGACACCTTGCACAGCCTTGGTGCAGTGGGAAGGGGCTTGGACCTGCCTAGGCTCAGTGAGCTGGGCTCTGCTGACTCCCCATGGGAGACCTTAATTTGGGGGATGTGGGGATGTGGGGTGGCTTGGTAAAGAGGGCTGGGGGATGGGAGGAGGGAGGGGGGTCTGTGGATAGCATGAGGGGTGAGCAGAAAATTTCTTAATAAAGAAAAATAAAATAAAATAAAAAATTAGAATAAACTGCAACTTGACAGTGATATATATATATATATCTTGACTTGATATATATATATATATACATCTTGACTTGATATATATATATACATCTTGATTATATATATATATATATATACATCTTGATTTTATATATGTGTATATGTATATATATATATATATATATATATTTACACATCTGTCTTTCACATACCCAGCACATAAAGGAAGACTATATTCTCATGTGAGTAATTATATATATATGAATTATAACTCACTATTGACAATTTTAACTTTTTTTAAAGCTTGTAATTCCTAAATCTTTATCATTGACATAATAGCTTGTCAAAACAACCCTATATGATTGCCAGAATGTCTACTAGGTTTTGGTTTAAAATTTCACAATTTGTTAAAAAGAATTGGATGAGAGGCCAACTTCCTCTACCAGTTCTTTGGTGTCTGTATCTGTTTAACATCAAGCAACTGACAATAATTTAAGAAGCATTAATGAGTAACTTTCACTGTTTTTAAATGAGTTATTAATAGAGAAATCTGTTGGATTGCTCATTATCAGCAACTTGTTATTAATATTAATTGGATCAGTGTGTTAATAGTTAATCATCTTTTATCTGAAAGACAAATTATCTAGACACTTTATTTGGAGCAAAGAAGTCTACCGCTCAGTCCTCTCTCTATGTTGAAAATGCATTTGCACATATGGGAGGTTCTAAACAAAAAGAGGGTAGTGTGCACTGCTTGGCAAAGTGGGTCAGCGTGATGGAGTTCGGGAGCAGTGTGAGTGAGCACTCTATATTGAGAGGCGATGGTCCCTGAGCAGATGCTGTCTACAGAAAGGCTTCAGATGAAAGCCCAACTTAGTACAGGAACTGAAACTCATTGTCTTAATGCGTTCAGTGTTTACTCTTTTTCAGAAGACTCCTACAGACCACTCTATATGGAGTTATACTATTTCTAAGGAAGAGTTCTGTGCTATATAACTTTTGCAATTGAGACACAGTGTCAGGATAGCTGATGTGACTAAAACACCCATTTTCCTTCAGCTTAGATTTTTGCTTCTCTATTATGCGGTTGATCATGGTGGGCTTTACCATGCATTGCTTTTGAATAAATCCCTGTTGTTGTATATTCCACGATGCAACCGTGTTTTACACCTCCTTGCAAACTATGGTTCCAGTGACCTGAAGACCACTAATACTCAATATGACTTTGAATGAGCATATGGATTAGACAGGTACAAATGTTCTCATTGTGGTCATGAAAAATTATTCCTGCAGGCCTGAAAAGGAATGTAAAATTGAAAATTCATTAAGATCATAATGGAGGGGACCTTGAATCCCAAAACAACTTCCTCTACTGTAGGTATTTATTGAAAATACAACATTCATAATAAAAAAGCTATCTTGAGAAACTATTTTGTAAATTATATATGCAATAATTTTTACTGAGAAATTAATATTTTACATGAATTCTATAAAAGGTGTTGACTCTGTGGTCCCACCCTTCCCTGAGGACTCTTGTCAGTTATTGGTTGTTGGGGAGTAGGTGTCATTTTCTTCATTGTTATAGCCCCTGGTAAGTTGCCCTTGCTCTGGGACGTGACTCACACCATGATCAGGCAGGAAACTAATATGGTGACTTGTTGAGAAGGGTGTCAGTGAGAGAAGGAGATGAGTGGTGAAAATGACTGACGTACACTATTCAAATGTACAAATCTGCCAAATAATCAAAATATACGCAAATGTGAAAAAAGACAAAACTAATTGTTACAAATAAGCTGCTATTTCAACTGAGCCAACCAGTTTGGTGACAATATTTGATGGTTGGGGTTTTATGATTTAAAAAATGGCAACCAACTTAGTACTATGTATAAAATTGAAATATAACTTTTTAAGTCAACCAATGAAAAAACATGTTTCATTTCTTGATGTTTGTGACTAAAAGTCAGCCAATATTTTGTCATCTACCATCTATAATCTATTTATCAATCAATTTATCATCTTTCTATCTCTATGTATATAATCTACATTATTTATGTTAGTATATCTATTTCTCTACATATTTGTATAGTGAATCATAAACAACTAATTTCCCAGAACAAAACCAGAAAGAATTAAAAAGGTGCTGACTGTTTATATGGAGAACAAGGAAGACCTTGTGGAAAGGGAATAAAAAGAGTATATTATAAAGTGTTTCCTTATGTTGTTAACCTAAAAAGTGAAGGTGAAGTATAGGTTTTGTGAAAAATTACACAAAGACACTTACATTGGTAAAGTTCCTATTTTGCTCTGTTCTTCCATTCTCTCCTGGAAGACACTTGTGGATTTCTTGATGGATCTACAATCAACTGAATTGAATTTGTGCTACAGAAGGGGGATTGAACTTTTCACCAACACTATTAATTACTGACACATGGATGACTTATCTTCTGTGTAGTGTACCTCTGCCGTTACAAAAATGAAATTGTATTGCTTTTTATGACATGCATCTTCTTTTCTGTTTCTCTCCCTTCTGACATTATCAATGGTGAATAACATATCTTTCTGTTTAACTAACTTAAATCTATTTACTGCTGCAAATAACCCAAGGCTTGAAAACCAATATGTGCTATTTAAATTATTACCATGAAAATGCTCATCTCTAATAAAACTGGAAATTTACTAAGTGTTTATTTTCTTTATGATTCTAATACTCTGGCCTGCAAGCCATTAAGAACAGCAGTTATTTATGCTGAATTGTGTTCTACTCCTACACGGAGTCCCTCCAAATTGTACTATATTTAAGGGTGGCTTTTGCTGTTGTTGTTTAAATAATCACTTTCTTAAGCATGTTTCAGCTTTTGGTAATGCATTTTGCTTTTCCTTAGTGAGAGAACTAACATTTTTTAAGATCTCTGTGCTTACTCTGCTTCAAGAGTGTTTCCTGGTTTTTCATATTATGGAGAATGTAACTCATTCTTAAAAAGGAGAAGTTGCAGAGTTCGAGAGATGGATCATTCACTAGAACTACAGTTATCAAAAGGGCACACAATTCTCATGACTGTATACTTTGAAATACTATTCTTTTTTTTTCAGTTTGATACAATTATATTTACATACACAATTGCATATGCATTCACATATGCATTTATGCATGCATTTACATATACATTTATGAATGTTTTATACAATTGCATTTGCATATACATTTACATCTACATTTTCATGTTCATTTACATATACATGTATACACACACACACACACACACACACATATATATATATATATATATAGAGAGAGAGAGAGAGAGAGAGAGAGCAAGAAAAATTATGACCTAAGGTTTCTAGTTACTGCCTCATCTAGTATATTGTGGTTCCTTTTCTTTTTTCTTTTTTTTGAAATACTATTCTTTATCAAGTTCTATAAAAATGCAGATTTTATTTTACTTTTTTTAAAGCTATGTTGTTAGCACACAGACCACTTGGTTGTTTTGTGGGGGAGGGAACATGTGTCACTAACAAAGTGTCTCCCAAAGTTGGATTGATGAGGAGAAAACATCTTTCCCTGATAATTTTGAAAGACTCCCCTTGATTCTCAGGAGAGATTTTTGGTATTGCCATGCATGGCTACCATGGCACAAGATGCTGTGTAGTGTGTAAAACATTCTGAATTCATTTCTATATCTCCTTTCCCCTCTGAAATCAACATAGACTTAATTCCCTTAAAACCAGAGACCTGGTGGGAGCTAATCCCCTAAAATTGGCTTTCCAGTCTCCTGGGAGATATGAACTTTGCAGTGACATCATTGAGTGTCCTCAAAAGAGCAGCAGTTTCTTTTCTAAAATAGTGAGAATCTTCAGATTGATAATTCTGCCATTTTAGTTTCATTTCTGAAAGTCAGAGTTGGCTTGTGAAGAACATCCTTAATGTGATGTATCAAACTGTATGCTAAGTGCTGCCCCCTGCCCCCACCACTTCATAGCATCAAATGAAGACTTTATAGGGTTTTCCATTGGCTTCCTGATTTTGGTAGTCTATACAAGAAGGAAGTTTGGAAGTTCCTGTGCACTGTATAATGATTGCCTGCCCACGTCCTTCCTGAAATAATTGGCAGGTGTATATGAAAAGTATCTTTAGTAAAGTTGAATACAATTTGACTTGGGAAAAAAAAGCGATGGCTCAGTGGATAAGAATGTTAGTTGTTCCTACAGGAACATAGGCTCAATTCCTAGCACTCTCCTGGTGGCTTATAACCATCCTTAACTCTGTTGTTTAGGGGATCTGATGCTCTCTTCTAGACTCCACGGACACCACCACTCACATGGTGCACACACATACATGTAGGCAAAACACTCATACACAGCTACACACACACACACACACACACACACACACACACACACACAAAGAAGCTACTGAGCTCCCCAATTTCCTGTTTAGACTGATTGTCAAGGACGCTTTCTAAGTCTTCTCTCATAATCTCATCTCTTTGGTTCTCTGTAGAGACTTATAGATTTTGAGAATCAATAAATTCTGAGGTCCATAATTTATTATGGATTGCTAATAATTTGCCTTTGATTTCTATCTCTTTATATCTTCATAATTTAATGGGCTTTTTATAGGGATCATACTTGCATGTTTTTTTTTTTTTTTTTTTTTTTTGGTTTTTTGAGACAGGGTTTCTCTGTGTAGCTTTGCGCCTTTCCTGGAGCTCACTTGGTAGCCCAGGCTGGCCTCGAACTCACAGAGATCCGCCTGACTCTGCCTCCTGAGTGCTGGGATTAAAGGCGTGCGCCACCAACGCCCGGCTATACTTGCATGTTTATATAAAACGACCATTGCCATTTAAGGTGCTTACCAACAGAGTTGGGTTTAAACTACAATCTTGCTATATTTTTTAATTTTTTTCATACCAATCTTTCTCTTTCAGTCTAAATATTTTGTGAGTATGTGTGTTCGTGTATATGCACACATGTACATATGTTCATATTCATGTGGTGGACAGATGTCAACATCAATCATTTTCTCCAATTGCTTTCCATCTTATTTATTCATTTTTTTTGAGATACAGTCTTTCACCAAACCATTACCATCTAAGTCATCTCTGCAACCTGGAGTATTAGTTAGGATTTTATACATAAAAAATCAGCTTGCAACTATAGTTTTTGTGTGTATTGAACAACTTGGGTTTGATATATTGGGATGTATTCCTACCATGATCTCAAGGAGGAAGACACCATCATACAAGCACACAACAGCAGTCTGTGAGCCTTTTCTCCCCTACTCTGGGCCACTGCAGTCACTCAGTTCATTTCGCAAATACTCCGCACTTAAGGATAGCTAGGGTTGTATTTGTTTTCAGTAGCCAGTCATTATCTGCAGCGCTTCACCATACGGCAAAAACATTGTAATCATGTGTGTTCCATTTCTGGTGCACCTCATCCTTTCTATATGTTCAGGTTTTTCATCTTAACACATTTTCATTGGACCTGAAGGACTTCAGCATTCACAGCTTTTCTTTCGATAGATATTCCACTAACAATTTTTTTTTATGTTTAGCATACCTAAATACATTCTTTATTTTGTCCTGTTTTTAAAACATGATTTCACTTGATAATATTCCAAGTTGACTGATTTTTTTTATAAACAATGTAGGAGAATTCAGGGTCTTCTAGCTGGCATTATTTGTACAAAGAAGTGAGCCACTATTCCTATCTTATGCTTCTGTGTGCAGTAAATCCCCCACACCCCACCGTTCTCTCCCTTCCTGTAGCCACAGCCAATGTTTTATCTTTATCTCTGGTTTTAAGCAACTTGATTATAATGTACTTGGCTATAACTATTTTTCTCTGTGTTATTCTCAGCATTTGGTTGCCAGGATAATTTATAGCTTAGTGTCCTATATGCAGGTTTATTCTTCGCACCAAGCTTGAATATTTTCAACCACTATTTCCCAGTTGCACACATGTCAGACTCTGATGGTATCTGGTAGCCTGCTATACTCACTGTTTTTCTGTTATTTTCTCTTTTATTTTGAATAGTTGCTATTACTGTATTTTTAGGATAATTGATTTTTGCCTCCTATCATCCACTATCAAAACCATGCAGGTGACATGTTGTATCTTTGTTAACTTAATCTCTCATGTTTCTTCTTATTATGGTCACTTTTTCCTCTATTTCTCAAGTATAGGAACTACATTTCCAATAGCCGTTTAAACTCAACTCCTCTTAATGCTTACTGCTTCCAATTCTGGATCTGTTTCTATTGATTACTTTTCTCATTAGAGGTTGGGTCTTAATGCTTCTTTGTATGCTTGATAATTTTTAGTCTCTCTAAGATTAGCAAATATAACATATCTCATCAGTGGGGCACCCGGATTAGGTGTGATAGTGTTATGATATTGGAGAGCTCTATTTTTCCTTATACCTCCATCAACTTATCCTTTTCTGTGTTCATCTCTTTGCAAAAGTTCTCTTGATCTTTAAAGCTATCTCTACTTACACACTAATTCCTCTTCAGAGATATTTGAACACTGACCTACCCACCCATGCCCAAACTTTTCTTTTTTTCTCTTTGTTTTTTTTTATTTATTTTATAATTTAATTTAATTTTACATATCAGCTACAGATTCCCCTGTCCTCCCTCCTCCCACTCCCCCACCCCACCTGCCATCCACCCAACCCACCCCCCACTCCCATCTCCTTCAGGGCAAGGACTCCCCTGGGGATTCAGCTCAGCCTGGTAGATTCAGTCAAGGCAGGTCCAGTCCCCTCCTCTCTTCACCCAAGTTGAGCAAAGTGGTCCCTGCATAGGCCCCAGGCTCCAAAAAGCCAGCTCACGCACTAAGGACAGGTCCTTGTCCCACTGCCTGGATGCCTCCCAAACAGTTCAAGCTAATCAACTGTCTCACTTATCCAGAGGGCCTGATCCAGTTGGGGGCTCCTCAGCTATTGGTTCATAGTTCATGTGTTTCCACTAGTTTGGCTATTTGTCCTTGTGCTTTTTCCAATCATGGTCTCAACAATTCTTTCTGAAGGAAGACAAAAACACAGGGAGGCAGCATCACCACTGTGGTGGAATCAGGAAAAGAAAATCATGAGATGATTCTTAGGAGCAATTCAGAAGTAAATTCTTAATTGTTTTGAGGAACTGGACTGAGAGAACAAGAGAGGATATTTGGAAACTTTTCAAATGAATTTCCACCTTCCTCATAACTTTTTGTTCTTGTTAGCATGTAAGCATAATTAAAACTCTCTCACCCTATAAGCATAAGGACTTCAAGTCTATTCCTTTCTTCTTCTCTCAGTCCAGCTTTTCAAAACTTCTGAATTGCTCCTAAGAATCATCTCATGATTTTCTTTTCCTGATTCCACCACAGTGGTCGTGCTGCCTCCCTGTGTTTTTGTCTTCTTTTGGGGATGCTCTGCAGTGAAGGGGGGTTTGCTTTGCAGTCCCCTGTACAACGAGCTAGGAAAGCGTCTAGAGGTAGAGTTGCCCTTGTCCTGGGAACATAAACATTTTTAAGAAGCAAGACCTATTTGCATCCTGATTTCTCACTTTCAGCTTCAGGGCTTCTCTGGTAGTTTGTATATGGAGCTCTCATTTGCATACATTATAGGTTTGTGATTATAATTACTTATGAGTCATTTAGGATAATAACTGTTGAGTAAATATTTGTAATGCTGGCTTTTGTGGTGGTGGTGGGGGTACTAGGTTCATGCAGAAAGCTCTATTCATAACAGTCTGATATGCACGACTTTGATCTCACTTCCTCCAGAGGACATCTCAGGGTCTGCCTCTTTCCCAGTCTTGGTGACAGTATCCTTACCAATAAATTATGTTTCATTTCCAGTCTTCACTTGAATTTTAAGTTTTGACCTCAGTCTTGGCAATCGTTTTCCTTTCTTAGAAGTTTGGCTGTACATTTAATTCTCTTTTTATTTTTTGTTATTTCATCTATTTCAAAAGAAAAGAGGAAAATTCCTGCATCTGCCATGTATGGTATGTTGAATTCTCAGTTTTTTTTTTTTTTTTTTTTTTTAATGCAGGATGATGGTAGCTTGAACCTTTCACTAAATTTTATTTTTATGGAACTTCACACACACACACACACACACACACACACACATACTCACAATTTAAATTCATATATATGTATGTATATATACACATACACGGCTAATTACATATTAATTCTTTCTGACTTGCAATACTTAGAGACGGTCTCCTGTTCAGTTGAGTCACTGTGACTCCTGAGCCACCGTCTGCTAATTTAATACCTAAGGATCATCTTGACTCCCTCTTTTTGTTGTTGCATGGATTCAGGCTAGAATCTAATGATTTAAAGACAAATATTACTAGGAGACTCTGTTAAGATGCAAAGTGAATTGATCTGACTGCTAGTTATCTGTTAGATATTTCTACATCATCAAGCCTGTCCAGAGCCAGATGTATCCCTTTGCCTTTAAGGGCTCACTCTGACAGCCCTTACCTATATTCCCATCGTTAATGACAACATATGAGTCTTCCTCTTCCCCCTCCCTATGGTTGTTGTTTTTAAACATATTTTCATTTATCCCCTGTATTACTGATAATTCCATACATGAATACAATGTGTTTTTATCGCATCTGGCCACTTACTATTGGCTCACTAGTCTTGTTTGATCACAACACTTCCCTGGAATGCTTCCCTTCATTTTCCTCTTTGCACATTCTAGAAATAAAATGTCATATAGATTTTCCCCTTTAAAATAAACCTATTTCTTTCCAACCTAAAAAGAATAAAAGGTCTTTAGATATATGGATATGTATCTACTGGTGTGCATATCATCTCACACATAATAGGCACTTAGTAAAATACATTATTGTTTTGTTCCTGTGGCTGTTGTTCAGTGCTGGGAAAAATAATATTGTTTGTTTCATGACATCATGTCAAAAGTCAACATAATATTATATTGTTATAAATATTCCCCATTCCAAATAATAAAACATAAATTAGTCCATAGGTGATAATATCTGAGATAGCTTTTCAAAACTGTATCTTAATAGCATTGATTGCAGGCACAATATATCTAACTCTAAGTTCGCCACAAGGTTTATTAGAGTTCTCTCAAGGACTTTGCCAGCCGCCTGATTGTGTGGAAACAAAATCTACTGAGCATACTTCTCTATACACTTTCAAAACTCTTCATTGAAGCAGTCATTGTGCTGAACTTATAAATTCTACCAAAGAATAATACTGAGTTATGTGCTTCCTGTAGCCTTCATGTATAGTTAGATAAAATATTACCAATATGATTGTAATGGTGCTTTTAACTTCTGGGACTTACATGACTTTATTTGCATGGGCACTTTTAACTGGTTCATAGAGTAATGTTTCATCACAGGGAACATTTATAATTACTGTGGTGGTTTGCCTGAGACTGGCCCCCATAGGCTCACAGATTTGATTACTTGGTCACCAGGGAGTGGCACTATCTGAAAAGGTTAGGAGGTGTTTGTAGCTTTGTTGGAGGAAGGGTGGGTGGGCTTTGAGGTTTCAAAGAGTCTGTTTCAAGCCCAGAGTCTCTCTCTTCCTGCTGCCGGTGGCTACAGATGTAGAACTCAGAGCCATTTTTCTAGTGTCATGTCTACCTGCATGTCATCATGCTCCCCCCTCCCCCTCCACGGCTGCCATGATGACAACAGACTAAACCTCTAAAACTGTAAGCAAGCCTCAGTTGTAAGAGTTTCTATGGTCATGGTTTCTCTTCACAGCAATAGAACACCAACTAAGACAATTATATTCAGATATTTTATATAAAAAGATTATTTACGTGTATTACTATGGCAACCATATATTGAAGTGTGATAAATATGGACTGTATAATTCTTTATCTTAGATGTACATAAATGACCAGGATTAAAGTAGAATGAAATATTTTGCATAAGCCCCTTTAAAACACTTCCTTTTAAAATTTATTCTGCACAGTACTCTAATAGTGGATTATTGCCTTTGCATATTTAGCAAAACCCATAGACTGTGTACAACACAAGGAGAAAATAGTAATGTGAGCTGTGGAATGTGGTGGTATTGTGTTCCCCAAAATATTGTTCACCCTAATAAACTTATTTATTATAATAAACTTATTATTATGCTCAGAGACAGAACAGCCACAATATTAAACATAGAGGATAGGCAGTAGTAGCACACGCCTTTAATCCCAGCACTTGGGAGGCAGAGCCAGGCAGAAATCCCTGTGTTCAAGGATACAGCCAAGCATTGGTAACTCATGCCTTTAATCCCAGGGAGTGATGGTAGAAGGCAGAAAGGTATATAATGCGTGAGGACCAGGAACAAAAAGCATTTGGCCTGGTTAAGCATTTGGCTGGTTAAGCATTTGGCCTGGTTAAGCATTCAGGCTTTTGAGCAGCAGTTCGGCTGAGACCCATTCTGGATGAGGACTCAGAGGCCTCCAGTCTGAGGAAACAAGACCAGTTGAGGATCCCGCAAGGTAAGGTAGCTGTGGCTTGTTCTGGTTCTCTGATCTTCTAGTTCACCCCAATACCTGGCTCAGGTTTGATTTTATTAATAAGAACTTTTAAGATTTCTGCTACAGTGGAATCTAGTGATGACATTCTAGTCTTGCCTTATCTGAAGGTTCCAGTTCATGATGTTAATAACAGGTAAATCTGGCACTTGAAAGAAGTGAGCATCAGGGGCTCCGTGCTGGCTGCTCAGTTCTTCTGAGAACTTAGAACTGCTCCTGAGAGGTTACTTATTTTGAAAGCCACAAAAAAACTATATTTAGCTAGCATTCTCACACATTCACAAAACGAAGTATAAGTCATCTCATAGTAGTTTGAATTGGTCTTTGCCACATAATATGAACCTCCTGTGTTTTCTCGGTCTTGGGTCTAATTTCAAAGTGCATCTAATAGTAAATAGAAAAGACCATGCATTAACTCAAATGCTATGGAAAAACAAATAAAAAAGTTATATATATATATATTTCTTTTTTTAAAAAACTTAATTGGCATACACAGCATAAGGTTTCATTTTGGCATTTTCAAGCAAAATTTGTTTTTACTGATCCTCTTCCTGCCTGCTCCCGCATTCTCTGATCCACTCTTGCACCCTACAATATTTGAATTGCTTCCCTTTTGAATTCATGTCACACATGTTTTATTGCATCCCCCGCCACACACAGAAAGAGAAAACAGCCAAGGTATTCATCACCACAACAAACACTTCCGATATCACAGTCCCTCACCCCAGAATATAGTATAGAGACCCAGTGACACACACAATGTCCCTGGCACAGAAGCAGACGCGTACAGCAGTGGGATTAACCAGAGGATCCAAACAAAGCTACTCGCCTGCAGTCACCTAAGTTTTGACAAGGTTGCCAAAAACACACATTAGAAAAATCCCATCCCATTCTACATATGGTGCTGGTAGGACTGGATATCTACCTATAAAAGAATGCAATTTGATCCACCACCTTACTACGTATAAGGATAAATTCAAAGTGCGTTGAAGATCTTAATCCAAAACCTGGAATGCACAAAGCTATAAACATAGGGAATGTCTTATAGAGGAAAACACAGGGAATGTGTTATGAAGTTATGTGTGTGCTTGGGTATGCGCGTGCACGTGTGTGTGTGTGTGTGTGTGTGTGTGTGTGTGTGTGTGTGTGTGTGTGTAGGAGGGTTCAGTTAGTGTCCGATTTCTAATTCTGATGGAGTAAATTCCTTTCTTTGAGAATTCATGTGTCTAAGTTCTCAGTCCTGCTTCCCGAGAGAAAGCGACTGTAATTGGAGAAAGGACCGTTAGGGAGTCCACTGTGGAACAGAGTCTGTGTTTCACTCTCCTGCCCTTCCTTGTCATCATTGTCACTGTTGGCCCCTCCTCCCCTCCCCTCCCCCTCCCCCTTCTGCTCCTCCTAATTTTCCTTGTCAGCCTTTCTCAATGGATAGTCAGTCCTTGAGCCTTCTGCTACATCACCACTTCCACGACTGAGGACAGCTTTTGAATCTCCACTTGGGTGGTCAACCCACAATAAGCTTCTTCCCTTGGTGTTGATTTCAAGCTCTCAGGAAATAGAAAATGTTAAACCCAGGTAGAGCCAGAATTTTCCTGGTAGCAGTGATTGTTGCCAGGGACATGAAATCAGAGCAAGTTGAGTTTTCTCAGAAAAAAAAAATGACAGTGAACTTGTATAATTCTTCAAAATATTTAGACATCAAAATTAAAAGTGCAACATAATTTACGATCACTCCACCAAAAGAGGGATTTGGGAAACTCTCATAAGACATGGATGGCATTTGTACCATGAAAACCACAGAACACTGATGACAGAAATCAAAGATCTCAACAAACAGATATAGTTTGGCTTGGAAGACTAAATGTGGTAGCATTTCTGGTCTCTACAGGGTAATGCACTTACTTGTGCTACAATTCCAGTAGGACCTTTAGTAAAGGTAGAAAAGATTAGTGTGTTTCCTCTGGAGAAAAAAAAAAAAACACATATAACTAAAATAGTCAGGGGTTGGGGATATAATTCAGCATTCATGACCAAACAAGGCAGGCAGACGATAGACACCTTGATCAATGAGGCAGAATAGAAAACACAGAAGTAGATCCATACAAATACACTCCATTTTTTTCTTTATTAAAAAATATTTTTTAAATTGTGTGTGCGCACGTGTGTGTGTGTGTGTGTTATGTACACTCAAATGTAGGCTGGAGATATCAGATTTCCCTGGAGCTAGACATACAGGCAGTTGTGATCTGCCAGATGTGAATGCTGGGAGGCAAACTCAGGTCCTTTGCAAGAGCAGTATGCACCCTTAACCTCTGGGCCATCTCTTCAGCCCCCTGCTCAGTTGCTTTGAGGCTGGTATATAGTGGTAGAATACAAACACAGTTTCACAGAAGAAAGACATGCTCAACACACGCTTCTAGGGAGAGTAATGATCATATACCAAAGACAATTAAGAAACATTGCCCTAATACCACTTTCCATCAAAGTTAAAGATCAAACTATAAAGCGTTTCAGTAAAAACCAGGGAAACACTTAGGATCTAGAGCTAGATAAAATATTCTTAGTCGTGAAAACAAAGGATGATTTGTAAAAGGAAAAACTGATATGTCAAACTTCTTTAACTTTAATGGTTTTTTGCTTTCAAAGGTCTTATTAAAAAAATTTAAATTGCAAATCCCTCAAAGGAGTATTATCTAGGATATATAAAGAATATTCAAATCCCTCAATGGTAAAACAAATGATCAGATTAGCAAAAGACATGAGAAAATATGTCAACAAAGAGGATATACAAATAAGTCTGTGGAATGACGTGAATGACAAATAATCGCATGAAAAGATGTTTAACATCATTAGTCATGAGGGACAAGAAAATTAAAACCCCAGTGAAATATCACTATGTAGTCACAAAAATAATTAAAATGAAAAATAGCAGCAATACCAGACCCTGCTGAGCATACAGAATAACTGGGTTACTCACTTTGGTACTGGTAATGGAAAGTGGTGCAGATACTCTAGGAAACGGTTTGTCCATTTGTTAGGAAGCTATATGTGCAAATATTTGTTGGGTACTTACGTTATCATTGTGCTGGTCCCCAAGGGTCTGCACAGAGAAACTAACTAATAAGACAGTACCTGCCTCCAAAAAACTTACAGTCTGAATCCCAGGGTGGATAGTCAGATAACTTCAATGTAATGGGATCACAGTGCTGCTAGAAACTAGATTGATCCGAAGACAACAGATAGAGTGACTGAAAATGATCGCTAGATCAAGACAAAATATACAACCACTATCATTATTGGCTGTGATGTGTAAGGAAGCCTCAACTACCCAAGGAACCTCAAAACCACACATTTGTCATTCAGTTAGATAGAAAATGGATCCATAGTGCTTGTCTTTTCTGAAGTTGCATTTGAACTGATGAATGTGAAGGAGGACCCCATTGAAGATGGAGTTTAGTTTCCAGAGAAGTATGATGCTAATAGCTGTTCACCCAAATATCTTTCTGGTTCTCTTTCCCTCTGTGTCAAGGAAGGGAAACTGATAGTGGAGATTTAGTAGAGATTTCCAAGTCGTGTCTTATGGATTGTACTAGTACATAACACAGTTAGTTAATGCCACAGGCACTGTCGCTAAGCCTAGCTTCAAACCATATGCAGATACCATCTGCTGCAGAGTGACAACAGCTAAAGATGAGTCATTTCTGAAATGTTTTGCAGATAACACTGAATGGCTGTTCACTTAATTCAGAGCATCAGTTATTTATGAGCTTTTTGACTCAATATTAAATTAATTAGGCTGGTGTAATTTAGTGTTCTGATATATTTACAATAAAGATTGATTTCATACATTTTTAAACAGATACATAAAAATTGTTTAGTGGAAGTGCAATATATATACATACATACATATATATGTGTACATATATATATATATATATATATATATATATATATATAGTATCATTCATGTCAGGGTACATTTATTACCTCAAAGAGTATTTCTTTATGTAGAAAAATCTAAAGTCTTATAATTATTTTTTTAAATTAGTAATACATTGTCAGTGTCTATACTTCCTTTGTTGTAGAGTAGCACATCAAAACTACTTACTCTAACTAATCACTTAGTACCCATTGACGAGTTAGTCCTTGTGGTGTGTCTCTGCTTCAGATCTCCCCAGCCTCTGGTAACCACCATGCTATTCTAAGTCACTACAATTCTACCATCCAATAGGCTCCCACATTACTTGTCTATCTGGGCCCAGCTTATTTCCAGTAACTTCTAATTCTGCCGGTATCAAATGGCAGGAGTCCCTCAGTGTTTCTTCTCCATTTTCATGTGTGTATGTGTGTGGGATGGATGCCCATGCACATGGAGGGCAGAGGTTGATGTCAGGAATCAAACCCCCTTACTCTTTCACCTATTTGGTTGGAGCGGGGTCTCTCAAGTAAACCAGGCTTGCTGATAAGGCAAGTCTCATTAGCCAGCTTGCCCTGGGGTTCCCTTGTTTCTGCCTTCCAAGACTACCATGCCCACCCAGCATTTATGTGGTTTCTGGGGGCCTAAACTCTGTTCCTCTTGCAACTGATTTATCTGCTTAGCTGTATCACCAACCACACCCTTGTGGGGCAAGTGATTTATCTACTTAGCTATATCACCAACCACCAGACCCCCTCACCATGCACTCTTGCAAAGACTTGTCATCATTTTTTAAAAAATAATAACTGTTAATACTGCAGGTGAGATGATATATCATTGTTGATTTGTTTTGCTCATTTGTTTGCTTGTTGATTTTCAGTGTTGATGTTAGACCCCTTGCACATGCTGGCTGGGTGAGAACACTATATCGGTGATAATTTATATTAATTGTTAACTTGTCTAACTGAGAATCACCTAGGAAAACAGGCATACCTGAGAGGGATTAGACTCTGGGCATGTCTGTGAAGGATGTTATTGATTAGGTTAATTGAGGTAGAGAGACCCTACCATTCCTCAGGCTGGGTGTAGTAGCATTCCATGGGCTGGGGTCTCAGGCTGCAGGAAAAGGACAGGGGAGCTAAGAATGAGCACTGAGCATTTATCACCTCTGCTTCCTGACTGTAGATACAATGTGGCAAGATGTCTTAAACACCACTACCATGACTCCCCCCATCCTGATGGGCTAGGAAGTGTGAGCTGGAATAAAACCCTTCATCCCTTAAATTGCATTTGTCAGCCATTTTTAACAGGAAAAGAAACTGATACATTGCTGAGCTACATCTCCAGGGTTCTCATTATGATTTTATCTGATAATAAGAGATACCAAATTACTTTCATGGACCTGTTGGGTATTTGCATGTCATCCTTGGACAAATGTTTGTATCTGTTTTTAAAACTGGATTTTTTCCCCTGCTACCCAGTTTTAAATTTTTCTTATATTCTTGTTGTTAACTCCTTGTCAGTTGTATAGCTTGCAGATTTTAAAGAACGAATGCCAATATTCCTTTAAGTATTCTGCAATATAAAAATTGAAGAAACATGCTGGAAAATAAAACAGTATCTTCAACAAATAGTTCTGATCAAACTGGATAGCTTCATGTAGAAGAATAAATAGAACTGTATCTATTACACTGCTCAAAACCCAGATGCCAAGTGAATCAAGGTACTCAAGCGAAGCCCAGATACCCTGAATGTAATAGAGAGGGTATAGTGAATTCACTTAAACTTACTGGCACAGGAAAAGACTTTCTGAACAGAACACCAATAGCATAGGCACTAAGACCAACAATTAATAAATGGGAACTCAAAAAGCTGAAAATAGCTTCTGTATGGCAAAGGACCTCTTTCAAGTAATGCAGCAGCATACTGAATGAGAAAAATTCTTTACCACTTATACATCTGACAGAGAGTTAGAATCTAGAACATACAGAAATGTTACAAATGTTACAAAACAAAACAAAACAAAACAAAGCAGTGTTGGTTAAGATTCCCATGGGAATCCCCAAACAATCCACAAAACAATAGGTTGCTCTCCACAATCTGACAGCAAGGTCTCCTTGCTGAATACAGTACCTACACAATTCATTGAACCTGAAGAAGCTGAGCTTGTGCCTACATAGAGCCTTCACCCCCACATTATATCATCTTTGGTGCAGGAAGGTGTTCTTCATACTACCAAAAGAGAAGCATAAACACCAAGCCAGGGGCAACCTCTTTGGTCTACAGTGGTGTCCTACCTGCAAGATGAGCTAGGACAATGGCAGGATAAGGCTTATGGGGAGTGACCTACGAATAACTGAAAGCCCCACTCAACAAGATAGAACCCATACTCAACACTGCTTAGGTGACTTGAGACTAGATAGGCTGGAGACCTAGGGTAAAACCAAATCTACTGGTCTTAAAAACAAACAAGCAAACCCAAAACCATAGTGATAAAATGACTCCTAATGACACTGCTATATTTGTAGATTCAGCTGTCATCAGAGAAGCTTCTTCCTGCAGCAGATGGGAACAGATATAGAGACCCACAGTAAGACATTACAGAGAGAATGAGAAACCTTAGAACACTTAGCCCTATAGGAGATGTCTCCATCAAATCCATCCCCTCAGAGCTCAAGGAACCCCGAAGAAGAGGAGGTTCAAAGAGTGTGAGAGCCAGAGGGGATGAAGGACACCAAGAAAACAAGGCCCTCTAAATCAATGTGAGCAAAGCTCATATGAGCTCACAGAGACTGAAGCAACAAGCACAGGGCCTGCACAGGTCTGTACCAGGTCCTCTGTGTATTTAGTATGACTTCCAGTTTAGTATTTTAATGGGATGCCTGAGTGTGAGAATAAGTGGGTCTCTTATTCCTGCACCTTCTCTTGGGTTCTCTCTTTTTTTTTTTCTGTTGGTTTGCCTTGTCCTGCTTCAATGTGATTTTTTTTATCATACTATGTTTTATTTTGTTATGCTTGGTTGTTATCTCTTAGATAACAACCTGTTATTTTTCTAATAAGAGACAGAAAAGGAGAGGATCTGCATAGGAAGAAAGGTGGGGAGTAATTTGGAGAGATAGAGGGAGGGAAAGCCGTAATCAGGATACGATGTGAGAAAAGAATCTATTTTCAATAAAAGGAAAAAAATAACACTAGGCATCAAGAAAACAACAAAATATGGAATGTAGAAATAAACAGTTTAGAGAGTTCTCAAAAGATGAAACACAAATAGGCTGAGAAACACTTAAAAATGTTCAGCATCCTTAGCCATCAGGGAAATAGAAATTAAATCTGCTTTGAATTGAAATGTCATCTTACCCTAGTCAGAATGGCCAAGATCAATACAATAATTGACAGCATGTGCTTGAGATGCTGTGGGGGAAAGTAGAATACTTTTTCACTGCTGGTGGGAGCACAAACTTGTACAGCCACTGTGGGAATCAATGGAGAGATTCCCCCAAAAGCTTCAAATCAAGTTACCACAAGAACTGGTTATGCCACTCTTGACAATATACCTAAAAGACTCTTCATATTGCTACAGAGATACTCACTCACTCACGTTCATTGTTGCTCTATTCATAATAGCCAGAAATTGGAAACAGCCTAGTTGTCCATCAGTTGATAGATGGATAGTGAAAATGTGGTACTTATATATAAAATGGAAATATTATTTAGCTATTATGAAGAATGAAATGATGAAATTTGCAGGTAAATGAATAGAGTTAGAAACATAACTCAGACCCCAAAAGACAAGTATTGCATGTTTTCTCTTCTATATGGACATTAATTTTTAAGCTTTAGATATGTGTGTTTCATTTACAATAATAAAGGACAAGGGGGAAGGAGGGTATCTTCCAAGGAAAGGGAAATAGAATATACTATTATAAAGTGATGAAGGGGAAGCTACAATAGGAAGATTAAATGGAGAGGGGATTGGAGAACAGGGTAAAGGATGAAATTTAGGGAGAGATAATTAATACTAAAAGTGTTTTGAAAAGTCATATAAAGAACCTACTATTGTAAAACTTTCTAATATATATATATATATATATATATATATATATTAGATGTATGTATATATATACATACATACACATAGAAGGAATTTACATGGAGTTACCATAAAATGGGGGAGGCAAAACCTACTACTGTAAAAGTTCCTAATACACACACATAAACACACACACACACACACACACACACACTCACACTCACACACATAGAAGGAATTTACATGGAGTTACCATAAAATGGGGGAGGCAATGCCCCAACTAGATATATTATGCTACCAAGTAAAACCTCCACTGCCAAAAATAGGTTACATCTTGTTGAATTATTAGGCAAAGGGGTCCTATAGACCATACCCCCAAACATCCCAGGCTATTGCCAATATTGGCAATGTTGCCAATCAATATTTCTATCAATTACTCTTCATAACCTGATAGTAAGGACCAGTCATTGAAGACAACACTGACTTATGTCATAGAACATGAAAAAATCAAGCTGGTGCTCAACTAGAAGCTTCACCTTTACTGACTAGCACTCAGGCTCTGGAAGGTACTCAAGAACCCTACTGACTAAACTATATCATATCTTTATTTTATATATTAATAAATGATATAATAGTTTTTGTATTTTAGTCTTAAATTTTGGCATCATATTATAGTATCAGAGATTTTTGAATATTTCTTTAAGATTTTATGTCATTTAAAAATACATATTTATATATATTTCTTATTTAAATTGAATAAAGAAACCCTTTCCTCCAAAAACTAGACATAATTCATTCTATCAGTTATGCTCTGGGGCATTTATACAAGATAATGACAACTTGCATTTCCACTGAAAGCTATATATACACATGTACAGTAGTTTTGTTCATAATAGTCAAACACTGTAAAAATCCTTGATGCCTTTCATTAAGTGAATGGTTAACGTAGAGACAACACATACCATGTCATATTACTTAGGATAGTAAAGAGGAACCCTCACCACAGATACACTCAGAAATTTGAATGGCTCTTGAGGGCATCATGTTAAATGAGTAAAGAAAACATAATGACTTCTACACTATATTTTTCACTCATATAACATTCTTCAAATAACAAATTGATCAACTGAAGAATAGATTGGTGGATACCAGGGGTGACGAGGAATATACATGACAAGGGGTTGTGCGTGACTGTAGAATTGTAGCATAAAAGATCTTAATGATGTAAATATTTTGTAGCTTTGATCTATTTGAATATCCTAACTGTGATGTTGTACAAGATGATACCCTCATGGGTGCCGTATTGGCACAAATACCTTCAAAGTAACTAGTAGCTCTCTAATTGGCGTTACGACTACTCAACAAGCAGGAAATCATGGCTGGTACTGGAAACCTAGCTAACTACTGAGTGCTGGTGAAGTTATTATGGTTGTTGGAGGAGAATCTCCAACCACTAATTTACTAAACCAGCACAATCCCTAACAACTATCTATAAAGATTTGTCCTTATAACAACAGATAAGTGTAGTCTTCACCCCTCATCAAGGAAACTTCTCTTTGCAACAGATAGAAACCACTTCAGAAAACTACAACCAATCAAAATGCAGAGTCTTAGAGCCCAGTCCCAATGGATATATCTACAAAACACTCCCACCCCAAGGCTCAGGTAACAAATGGAAGATTGTAAAAGCCAGAGGATCAGAGAGTTTTCTGTGAGATGGTGTTTCCTAGCAATATCAAAAACTACACCCATGAAGTCTTACCATTGTGACTACCCAAATGTGAACTGAACAAGGACAACACCAACGGATGTGCTAAACTATAGGAGGAAAAGCCTATGAGACCTCAACCCTACAAGAAGAGCTACAGGCAACTGGGAAAAGTTGAGAGCAGGAAAAGACCCCACCAGGGAAGACCGCACCAACTTGTTGCCTAGTACCAAATGGTCATCCCTGAAAGCTTTCATACAAATAGCATTATATGGATCCAACAGGTTTTATTTAGGAACATATATGCATATACATAAACATGCATGTGTGCAATAACAGTGAAAAAAGAGGTTATGAATTTGAAGGAAAATGTGGAGGGGTAATGGGAAGGTTTGGAGGAAGGAAAGGGAAGGAGGAAATGTAATTATTTTAAATCACAAAGTAAAAAAATGTGAACATATCAGTCAATGTGTTTTTAGAAAGTATTAACTGAAATTACAGATATCAAAATTGACATAGTAAAGATAAAAATATAGGGCCTAACAGCTGTTTAACACTATAATAATAAAGATTTCTTAATTCCCAGGGCAGATGGGGAAATTAATTGAGTATATGAAAAAAGCCTATTGAAAGAGAAGACAGGATATCTGAAGAGGCTGGCACTTGTTACCTTTGTTACCTTTCATCGTTTTGTGTAAACTGGCTATCTGAGCTCATACACTCCAAGAATGAGTTCTATTTCTGGGTCTATTGTCCTGCTCTGTTCATATGGACACTTATGGTCTTGCTTTGGAAGGCCTCACATTTTTGCTTTTGACTTGAATGTTTTGACATGACTGTTACTGCTTTTGCAAGGTATAAAATTTGTTTCAGGAAAAACCAAAGACCAAAACCTTTCAGCTTTTAATGCCCATTAGCTACTTTTTCAGCTAACTGCATAAAACAATGGTTTTAAAACATCACAAAAAATAGCTCATATCCCAATTTACCAGCCAAAATTAATAACAGAATTAGATCTAAAACTTCCCAAGGTTCAGATCTAAGTCTGATCAAAAGTAAATATTGTTGTTAAACTTCCTCTTGAGCTCTACTTATTCTGCATTTAGTATAGAACATGCTAAATATCTTCATGCATATCCCAGTAGACAAAACAGCGATTTGTGAAGGATGGAATTATTTGATGGAAAACCTCCCCATTGTTAATACATACGGCACCTGATATAATAAACACATTCACTCTTCCTTAGATGGTGAATCAAGAGCATAGCTTGCCTTTTGATGGATAGTCAGTGGCCTTGGGAGAACTAGATAAAATAGCTAAATAGGATAACCGATGCTTAGCACAAAGCACAGAAGCATTTGCTCACAATCTTTATCGATCTCTCAGAGGAACTCCGATATTGTCAAAAATCACTACAAGGAAGTAATTCCCCCAAAAGGACATCATTCAGAACATTTGGATGTCTTAGAACCAACCTGATAAACACAGAAGTAGGACAGCATAACTTGATGCTGAAGAAAATGGCGCCAGTTTTCATCTTGTGTAGGAAGACCAGCACCGCATGCTTTAAGAGGCAGATGGGAGGGGTGGGAGGCCAATCTGAAGTCTGAGTTCTGTTCACACAGTATTCTTATGGAAACATATGCAGGGAGTCACAGGTCATCCAAGATTATCAGGATTAACCTTAAGAGGCTTGGATTCTTGGGGTCTTTGTGTGACTTCAGAGAAGCCCCCAGACCACTTGTTTGAAGAAGACTGACTCTCGGATGGGAGCTTTCAGCACCATGCTCTCCCAACTCCCTGGATGGCCTGGGAGATAAAGCCATGGTGATTAAACTTGTAACAAACCCGAATCCTCCACCAGAATGTAGCCTAACTGCAGGGACAGGTGGAGCTGGACTCAGGAAATAATGCTTGGCAACTGAATACCTGCAATCTGCAGATGTGTTGTTTTGTTTACAAGTTCCTCTCTATCTACAACATTAACTGTCAGTACAGATCTCAAAAGAACATCTCAATAGAAGGAAACTGGCCAACCTCAGGGAAACGATCAGCTACTGGTACACACAAAATGTGAGAGATACTCAATTTTGCATGAGGTACCCAGCAGACACAGACTTTGATGAGCTCCTCCTGTGGGCTTGCCCTACTCTCAGACCTCTGGAATGGGAGGACTGCACACCTGTAAGTCCTTAAAAATGCCATTTCCAGGTGCCATCCTGTGCTGCCCCATCACTGCCAACTGTGTGTGTGTGTGTGTGTGTGTGTGTGTGTGTGTCTGTGTCTGTGTGTCTGTTATGTCTATGTGTACATGTCCTGAAGCAGACCTGCCCTGTATTTTTTTTTTTTTTTTTTTTTTGGTTTTTCGAGACAGGGTTTCTCTGTGTAGCTTTGCGCCTTTCCTGGAACTCACTTGGTAGCCCAGGCTGGCCTCGAACTCACAGAGATCCGCCTGGCTCTGCCTCTCGAGTGCTGGGATTAAAGGCGTGCACCACCACCACCCAGCCCAATGCCCTGTATTTTTTAAGTAGAACTGAATCCTGAATTAGCTCTTGTCAGCTTACCATGTAGAACAGACAACAGAAGAATCATTTTATTTTAATGAAACATCCAGGGTCTGATTAAGTGTCTCAGTTTAACCTTGTTCCTTAGTTGCAGCTTTCATACACTACTGATGGTTAAGTTCATGAAGACCCTGTTAAGAAGCTCAGGCCTAGAGCCTTTTCCTCAATTTCAAACAAAATTTTGGCAAAGGAACCTCTTGCCAGAAAACTCTGTTGTTGGTAGAAATTTTTGCTAGGTAACACTGTAAGAATGCGTTCAAAATCAAGGCACTCATTTCAAAATCTACACTGTGAAAAGGAATAGCGATGATACCCTTCAATAACTGTTCATTTATACTTTACAAAAGCTAGAGAAGGAGCATAAACTTGGTTGTGGTTCACATATGGAGATAGAATGTATTTTTTCACACATTTTTACATGATTACATTTTCTTGATGAATGTGTGAGGGCCCAGCCCACCGCAGATGAAGCTACCTATGGGCAAATGGTCCTAGGTTAGTATAATAAAATAGACTGAGAAAGTCGCGGGGAATAAGCAGCGTTTCTCCATAGCTTCTGCTTCAGTTTCTGACTCTAGGTTCTTCCCTTGAGTTCCTGCCCTGACTTCTCTCAGTTTTGGAGTGTGACTCGGAAGTACAAGATGAAGTAAACCCTTTCCTCTCCAAGTTGCTTTTGGTCAGGGTTTCGTCACAGCAGTAGAAAGCCCATTTAAGACACTTTGTTCCCCTATATTCTTCGCTGCGAGAACCTGGAGTTAGCCACTAACAAATGCTAACACAGAGTCTTGGGTGCTCTCTTTAAATGGAAAGAAATCAATCTGTACTTCACTGTATCTCCTTCCTTTTAATTTTTCTCTTTATGATCTGTTCTCCTCCTTTAACATTTCCCTTCTTTTGTGCTCTTTCCCCTCTCTTCTTGGAAATATTTTATGCCTTTCATCTAAAAAGTCTTCTGCCTGATGATAAATGTTAAAAACCAATGCTTTAAAATAGTTTAAAACACACAGACACACACACAGACACACACACACACACACACATTCTCTCTCTCTCTCTCTCTCTCTCTCTCTCTCTCTCACACACACACACACACACACACACACACACACACCCCAATGTAGTACTTCCTGGCAAACTTTATCACAAGAAAGTAAATGCACATAAAACCAGAATTTAAATGATGTTAGTATAATTTAATTATGTAGTTTACTTACACATGAAATAGTCATTCCATTGAAGTATTAACTCACAGAAAACATCACTTTTACTTAGGCTTCATAATTGCATCTGTTCTGTGTAGTTACTACCTAAATAAAATTCTTTAAAATCTTAACTACTTTATGAAGCTTTCCCACTTCATCTTAACACTGGAAAAATCCTATCGTTTATGGGAAAATGTTGACAGATGGCTAGAACATAACATTCTGCAATGTTCATTTTGTCATGCATGATCTATCATGTGTGCCACAATTTCCTCCAATACTTTAAAGACAGAAACATATTTTATCCAACAGTGAGAGCTGTATGTACAAAAAATATCAAGGATCAGTGTTCTGGGCTTTCAATGCAGAAATGTCAGCACCACCTGAGGCTGTAACATCACAGAAGTGAAGTCCAATATGCCGAAAATGTTTGCTGTTTTCCTTTTTTTTGGGAATCTTTTCAAATGACATTTTTGCCTGGAAGTGATCCATGCACAGTTATCTCTGCATTTCACCAACATTTCCCAAACTTATTCTACCCAAACATCTCATTTTGGATGTTTTGACTGACTATGACTCAACTACGTCACATTTTACAAGCTTACCAATTATATATCTATGCATATGTACACACACGTGTGTATGCACGTGCACACAGATTAAAGTTAATATAAAATAAAATTTTAATTCCATTGCATCATTCATCCTACCTAAGTGAAAGGACAAAAAAAAATAGAGTACAAGTGAATGAAGTGGACATTCCAAAAGATATATTATGAATATTAAGCAAATCATTCCAAAGCAGTGAGTAACATGACCACACAAAAAGGAGAACACATGAACTGCTTTGCTTAGAGTACAACATGTCATGGGCTATAACCTCCTGGTCTGTGTGTGATTAGAGATGTGCACATGCGCTCAGGCTTTCCATGGAGCGAGGCACCAGAGCCAAGAACATAGTGCATGCTAAGCAAGTGCTGTATCAACTGTGCCTCTCCTCTGGTCCTTCCATGGCCGTTTCTAATGACTTGGACAGAGGTCACAGAAGTCAATTCAAATCCAGATCTCTATTGCCTAGCACCCCAGCATTCCCTTGTATACAATACCATGTGCCAGCCAGCATGAGGGTACAGTTATGACTTAAGGTGGGGAAAGGTCTGCTATTGGGAACAAAAAGAAAAAAAAGAAAGGAATAAACCAAAAGCACCCCGGGCATTGGAGAAGTGGCTCACGGGCAAGATCATTTATTGCACTATCAGAGAACCAGAGTTCAGATCTCAGCACCTACATTGGGAAGCTCACAAATGCCCATAATTCCAACTACAGGGAACCCAATGCCTGCCTCTGGCTGCCATGGGTTTCATCCCCAAACACACACAAACACATATGTAATGAAATAGACTATCCTTTCCAAAGCAACCTCGCTGGCTAAGGGTTATACAGAGTTCTTGTTTGAATCCTTATTTGGAAAAAAAAGCCTGACTTTTTTTGTACTGAAAATACTAAATTTTGGTTCTGGGCCTATTTCAGAATGTGTGTGTTTCTTTCAATATAGCTGTATAACCCAGAGCCATTGATCATATTTCTGAACTGCAGGGTACATTTCACTGGTTCACATACAAATGTCCCTACACTTGGTGTGTTGGTTAGGGTTTTGTTGCTGAGAAGAGACACCACCATGGCAACTCTTATAAAGAAAACATTTAATTCGGGTGGCTCACTTATAGTTTCAGAGGTTCTGTCCCTAATCATCATGATGGACAGCATGGCAGCACTCAGTCAGATGTGATGCTGGAGCTGAGTGCTACATCTTACAGGCAAGAGGAAGTCAACTGAGGCACTAGGTGGTATCCTGAACATAGTAAACCTCAAAGCCCATCCCCACAGTGACACACTTCCTCCACCAAGGCCATACCCACTCCAACAAAGCCACACTTGCTAATAGTGCCACTGCTTATGATATTATGGGGGCCAATTACATTCAAACTACCACACTTGGTGACTTAGTTTATCTTCTTCCAAAAGCTCCATCTGCATGTTCACCTCCAAGTTCATTAACATTCACATGGACATGTTGCTGTTTGATTTATGATCCTTCTTATCACAAGTACATTGGCTCTTTAGTTAGGGTCTGTCTGATTCAGCCATATTAACAGAGCATTTTCTGGACAAATAAGAGCTTTTATCCTAAAACATACCAACTAACTGAGACACAAATGCTCAGAGAACCCCCTCCACAAGGGAAAAGAGAACATCCATCAGCTAAATTTTCACCTTTAAAATACAGCCTAATTGAACTGGGATGGTAAGTGTGGGGTGAATTTCATTATCCACTGAAAATTATCGTTATGTTCATTAATGTAAGGAAACATCAGTAGGAGAAAAAGGCATTTTCTAGAAGTGTCAAGAATTTCTATTTGTTTTAGGAGCCACTTGTTTATTTTCGGATCCCTTTTGAGTAAGAGGTTGCTGGGATCCCCTGGAAGAGGAATAAGGACATATCACGTGACACACATAAGAAGAAACAAGTAGGTCAGCGTGCGACATTCCTGGGAATGGCGGAGCTAGAGTTTCCTTAGTGTTTTTCTACCCTGTGCTGAATTTAATCTTCTATAAACCACGGGTCTTAAATGTATTTCCACTCTATCTCTCCATAACTGAGATCTACTTTCTTGCCTTTGTTTTCTACTTTCAATCATTTGCTAAGTAAACACGTGATGTATGTCTACTGTGTGAACAGCATATTAGGCAAGGTTTCTGCCTCGACTGCAGCCATGGAGCTGGGTATAGGACTGAGTTTCCCGTCTACTTCCATTGTCCCTCTGTCTGTCCAACGTCTTCATGAGAATGGACGGAGGTGGCTGCCACAGCTCTGCTCTTTCTACACTTTCAGACTCTGGTCTTCTTGTATGTATTTACCATAATTTCTGTGTTGTAACACTCTCAAATCCATGTGTCTATACCACTCCAGTGCTTCTTAAAGGACATTTCAGGAACCACGAACATCTCATGAAACACTAGTAAATGCTTCATAAAATTTTCAAAAACTATGTGTTAGTAAATCACTGTCGAAAAAGTTGGAGAGTTGAATGGGGTTGTTGAAAGCCTTTTCTGCAGCCGTTAATACGAGAGGTAATAGGCAATTTCCCCCAAAATATTTGACATAAGAATTGCTCTTTTTAGTTATATAGAAAGTCTTTAGAGTTCAGAGTTCACAGTTTGGGGAAAAGGCTAATAGTGTCTTATCCAATTGATAGTTTGGCAGTTCTCACATCTCCAGGGAACAGCTATGTTTTCAGTATTGTAACACATTCTGAACGGTGTGGATTCGCCAGACATGATAGAAAATTAAATTACATTTTGTATTGCTTTGTACCTTCCTTCTCTATAGTTTTTAAACACAAATAAATACATTTAAAAAGAGAGTATTTTATATTCATGTGGAGAATATAGAATAAAATCAATATTAAATAACATCAATGTCCATAAAAAACAATCTTAGAATGACCTAAAGTTTCAGGGAATGGAATTTAGAGTCAAATGATTGCATTTGATTTTTTCATCTACCATTTAAGAAATATGAACTTTATCTGTTGGAGATGGGAGGGGGTCACCTGTAAAGTGAAAACCCGTGCTATTACCTTTCTTGAGTTTTTGAGAGGGTTAAAGATAGACAGATTATTGCTAGGTGGATAGTGCTTGGTGGAAACTTGAGAATTGTAGTTGAGGCAAGTCTTAATCTTTTCTAGTTTTACTCTAGTAATGTGGTACTTGTTTCTGTCTTAGGTCTACTTTCATTTCTTTTTCTGTCGAGTCTTCTGAATTAGGACTTATGTTGCCTTATCTGCCTTTGAAGGAGTCACTCTTGGAGCCTTTTCTGGTTTATAGGCTCCAGGTGCTGTGTGTATTGGCTGCTGATGGCACACACACACACACACACACACACACACACACACACACACACACACACCCTCTTCCAGAAAAGCAGCTTAAGATCTGATATGTCCTACTGTCTTCTCTGACCTAGAGAGTCATAGACAATAAGGGCCCATGGGGCAGCAGAGCAGTTTCTATGTGAATATTAATACTTCCAAGCTCCTTACATGCAGACATTGGGCTTCTTCAGACACCAGTTTTCTCTGCTGCCCTTCCCACTTGCTCCTCCTTGTTCCCTGTACTGCTTGTTGAATACCCTAATTCCCGTACAGATTTTCTCTGAGGTCTGAGTCCCCATTTCAGAGTTTCTTCTACTCAACCATAGCCTGAAGTTGCATCTGCTTTCCTTCAACTGATTATTTGGAGTTTCCATTAGAAATACATAATTATTTAGTAATTGACTATACCGAAGATCTTGTGCCAGCTTTTAGGACTCCAGTGTCTCCTCTGTGAAGCATACTGTTTTCAGATGATAGGAGCTCCTCCCTCTTCCTTTACTGACAGTATAGATCCATGATTCTCTTTTCCTGCTTCTTAAAAACTCTCAGCTTATCAAACATTCGAGTTCTTGTTTCCATATCATTCTGAAACAGGGTTTCTGCACAGGGACTGGATGTTGACCATACAGCTCAGTTTCTGTGTGACTCTGACATGGCCTGCTTGCTGGAGGGCTGGCTTGGAGGACCTTTCTCCATTACAGTAGATACCAGATGTCTCTCAGTTCTGGTCATCCCTGAAGATAACCATCTCTGAAGAAATGATCCACTACAAATTTATCTACTCAGTTAACAATGATTGTTGGACAGTTCCTACATATGAAATATGGTTTGGGGCATTAATATTAGTACTTTTAGTCCTAATGGGGGAATTAGGATTTAGATACCTAAATCAGATGTAGGTATATTCAGTCTCTCTTAGATTCCAGTTTTTTCAAAGGCTGCAGAGGGAATATGTGAGGGAAGGAGGAATGAAGAGAGCCAGATGTCTTAACTTCTTAGAGAGTCTTTGGTAAGGCAAAGGTCCTGACACATCAGCCTCATTTATGTCATTTCTGGTTTGCCTTCGTTTGACCCTGGTGGCTGGAACTCTCTCTGGCGGAGCTGGAGTCGGTTTTCTGGTCTGGGAATGTTCCCATGTTTTCAGTAATTCAGCCACCACCTGTTAGCTGAGGACCACATCCAAGGCTGGGAGTCTAGAGTCTGGACTGAGCATCCTTCCCTTCAGGACTACATTCTCAACACCCCTGGGCTGCTGTTTTTAGATGGTCCATCATGTAGAACTTTCTAGTGCTCATGAAAATACTTTTAAAAAACCCCAAGCTTCCTTTGGATAAAGGTAATTATTATAACATCACCATTTGGAGAAGAGAAATGTTTTCTTCCTGCTTGCTGCTTTATTATCTCCCCAAACAGAAGATTATATTGCCAAAGATACTATAAATGAAGGGAAGTACTGAATGAATGATTTCTTAAGTTTAAGAAAATAAAGTTGTACATGGTAGTACATGCCTATCCCAGCACTCAGAAGGCTGAGATGGGAGAATAAGAGTTCAAAGCCAGCCTGGGATACATAAAGCAGGAGGAAGGGAATCACATTACCACTCATATATTTCATAGGATACCCAGTGATTGTAAACTGAAAATTGTTAGGTCTTGAGACAGGCTTGGTGGTGCATACCTTTAAGTCCAGAACTCAAGAGGCAGAGGCAGGCGGTTCTCTGAGTTTGAGGCCAGCCTGGTCTACAAACCAAGTTCCAGGACAGCCAAGGCTACACAAAGACACCCTGTCTCATAGAAACTAAAGAAAAAGGAAGGAAGGAAGGAAGGAAGGAAGGGAGGGAGGGAGGGAGGGAGGGAGGGAGGGAGGGAGGGAGGGAGGAAGGAAGGAAAGAAGGAAAGAAGGAAAGAAGGAAAGAAGGAAAGAAGGAAAGAAGGAAAGAAGGAAAGAAGGAAAGAAGGAAAGAAGGAAAGAAGGAAGGAGGGAGAATTGTTAGATCAGTATAAAATACAAAATTTTTAAGCAATGAGTCTTAGGTACCTTGAAGCAATTGTCTACATTTAAAGATATAGTAAGTCCAGGCAGTGGTGGTGCACGCCTTTAATTCCAGCACTTGGGAGGCAGAGCCAGGCGGATCTCTGTGAGTTCGAGGCCAGCCTGGGCTACAGAGTGAGTTACAGGATAGGCTCCAAAACTACACAGAGAAACCCTGTCTCGAAAAACAAAACAAACAAACAAACAAACAAACAAACAAACAAACAAACAAAAAGTTATAGTAAGACAATTAAGTCTGAAGTCTGACCCAACATTTGGGTCTAACACTTCCTATATTGTATCCACATCACCTTTAGGGTCATCCTACATCTGTCCCACCCAATCTTTGCACCTCTATCATGCCCATACTCCCTCAAATCTGTGCATCATTAAGAGTGTGCTTGCTTTTCCTTTCTATTAAGAACAAGGGCACATTATTTATTTCCTTTTTCAAATGTTCTACACTGGACAAGACACAAGTTTTACGGTTGCTGGGGGAAGATCACGAATGCATGGATTGCTGGAGGCTCTGAACTGAGTTTCTATCATTGAACTCTGGAAAAGGGCTAGGCAGTGAGCTGCAGTGTGGCATGAGCCCCCTTTAGACAGAGGCGCCTTAAGCCTTTTACACTTGCCTGGCTATTATTTTAACCGAGTCTTTCTGCTTCTAATTTATTTATCCCAATTAGCCGATAAGCTGCCGGAAGGTCAAGTTTAGAGTGTAATGAGACTGTTTGTTGAAGAAACTAGGGATGCTCATGGAAAGTTCTTAGTAAGTGCATTTTCCTGATGATGATGCTGTTTATTATTCCTGGGTAACTACTGGCGAGATAAGGTGCTTCGCTGACGAAGCAGGCAGCGGTGTGGTGGAAGCAGACGGTGCGTGCTTCGTGTCTGGCTCTAACAGCAATGCAGAGCAGAGACAGTGCCTTGTAGGCAAGAGTTAGCTAGGCATCAGTCCTTTGTGAACACGCGGAGAGGTCAATAAGTACACGATTATAAATTAGCTTGGTGGACTAGTGTGGTCATTAGCTGGGTCGAGTGTTCCTATTTCATATAATTGTTTGCTGTACCTGAATTAATTTGAGTGTTTAAATCCTGCATATTAATTCTGTGCTGCAGGATGTAAAGCTTTGGACTAATCCCTTTAATACTCTTTAGTATAAACACCTTAATCAAGCAACAGCTTTATAATTAGTTCTACTTACAGGCTGGATATAATTTACTAGTTTTACAGCTCGTAAGTTACAGCAACTTTTAAATCATAGTAATTATGCCTTAGAATGTAAGCACAAAGAGACTTCCTGGTTTATTCCAAGAATAAAACCAAGGCGATCAAAATCAAGAGATTAATAAAATCCAGTATATGGATACACTTTATATTTTTATGGAAGCTTGGGATCTCACATCCTTAGGATTTAATCATCAGACTAAGGTAGGCTATTGAGCTGAGTAGATGATTTTTTTCTTTTAAAAGGAAGTACAAGTCTCTATGTATTCCATATTTCTTTGGTGAAAAATGCTGACATGATTTAATTTTATTGCAGTGGTGAGCGTTTTGACAATATCCCTCTCGTGTACTTAACCTAGTCAGTAAATAATGGTTTAGCTACTCAAGATGTGCTGATCCATTTTGCTTTTTATCTGTTTTTCCCCCTGAGGATTTTAGAGTGTAAATCATCTCTGGCATTAAGAACATTTGTATGGTCAGGCTGTATATATTAGAGAGTGGCACTTTAAATTAAATCTTAAATAGGCATTTAAATTAAATTTATTAAAAGCGTTATGTGCATTAATTAAAGTAAAAATCAATTATTTAAAACACTTATTTGAGGTTTAGGAATATCATAAAAGATCAAAATTGCCTAAATTGTCACTAAACTTTGATTAATATGCATTATTGGTTATCTACTTAGCTGTACATTTACTATTTTCATATAGCTTATAAAGATATTTACTTCAGATTCCAGTATAAGTTTAGGGTGTAGATATGTTTTCTGAGCAAACTTCAGTGAAAGTAACCCAAATCATCTGGATTTCAACTGTAAAATGTGTAATTAAATGAACTAATATATATGTATATAATTTTATGAGATATCATATATGGACATGTATCTATATGCAAATATTTGACCATATTTGGTGATACTGAAGCTTAGACACCTGTCGAACAATGCATTTTGGCCACTCTCACAAAAGTTATTGATTATCTTGAGGTTGACTGGTTATGGTCAATCAGGTCAACTGATCCTATCATAGGCTCCGTTGGAGGCTGTGTACAAAAACACTTCTGGTGAGAATATTCCAAAAAAAAATCACTCACCAAATGTGTGAGACACAGGAGGCCATTCCCAACGAGGACATCCTTTAGGACAGGAAATAGACTTGAGTGTGGTCTACTTTTAGTTTAAACAGCCAGGCCAGAGGCAGGCCTGAAGTTCTGAGGGTCCCAGAAAACACCAAACCAACCAGGCCTCATGGCACAAACTATAATTTCAGCTCCTCAGGAGGTTGAGGTAGGAGGATGGCAAATTCAAGGCCTTCCTGGGCAGCTTAGTGAGATCGTGGGTCACCATAAAAAGTAAAACAAGGACTCGGCCCATCACTAGGTGGTAGCTCACAGACAGGTGGAAGTATAGTCTTTGACTTAGTCAACGTTCTATTACTGTGAAGAGACACCATGACCATGACAACTCATAAAATAAAATATCTAGTTGAGGGGACTGGCTTACAGATTCAGAGGTTTAGTCCATTATCATCATGGCAAGAAGCACTGCGACAGGCAGGCAAACATGGTACTGGAGAAGGAGCTGAGAGCGCTACATCTGGACCTGCAGGCAGTAGAAAGAGAGAGTGACACTGGGCCTGGCTTGAGCTCCTGAAACTTCAAAGCTCACCCCTGGTGACACACTTCCTCCAACAAGGCCACACCTACTCTAACAAGGCCACACCTCCAATCATGCCTCTCCCAACGAGTCTTCAGGGGTCATTTTTATTCAAACCACCACAGTCTTATAGCAGGTGAATCTAACTCGGTCTACAGAGAGCTCTAGAGCAGCCTGGGACCACTATGTTTCAGGAAGATTCCATTATCAATTATTTAGAATGTCAAAAGGAAAGTCATTTGGAGTAAGAGGATTGATCAGTGACACCCCTGACACTCTGCTTTGACATATTTGGTAGGCATTTTGAACTGAAGCCACTGGAGAACATGATACAGCTGAAGCAACACCCCTCTGAGTACAGTAGAAACTCTTGAAAAGATATTGTAAATCTTCTCACTGGGAAATTTCATACCACAACAATGGCAGAAAGTCAACACTAAGATGAATCTGCACCAGAAAGCCTGGGCAAGGTGTTTGGACTACTATTAGCTCTTCAGGCATTCACTTTCTCACAATATGGCACCAATAGAAGCCCAACCCCAACTGTTTAGTCTCTTTTCTATAATGTATTACCCATTGCTTAGATGATACACAAGCTTTATCATCCTTAATTTAAGTGGCTTGCGTGGGTCTGAGTCAAACTACCTGTTTTTACTGTCAAGTCCTAGTACACGTGGCAATAACAATAGCACACTTTCACATTCATGTGAATGAAAATTCATGGAAAGAAACCGAGTCTGCAATGACTGATCAATTCATTAAAACTTCAGTGGTGTGGAGAAGTAGAACTGTTGTAGGTCCAGAGGTTAATTACCTTAGCTCGGGTTAGCTTTACCCACCTCTGTGTTGGAACTAACATCCTGTGACTGGTTGATAAAAAGCCTTCTGGAATCTCAGAAGATCACTAGCTTCTACCAACCTAAACACCAGAGAATGTCACCAGATAGCATCTGAGGCTTATAGAGAAATTTCCCCCAGCTTGCTGAAACCACCTGTCTAATGCACCTACCAATGTATTTTAAACTTGCCTCGAGTTATGACTTTCTTTATTCTGTAAAACTATAAAACTCGGTTAAGCTGTTTCTATATTGAAACATGGAATTTGGCGTAACCTAAATCTGTATTCTTGGGTCACTCAATATGGCCCCACAATAAACTATCTCTTATTTCTCTGTGAAGGAGAGTCCTGTTTCATGTACTGACAATTATCCTATGATTAGATGATGGATAAGCTTTATTATCCTTAATTTAAATGGAACACATGGGTCTGAGTAAAACAAGATCTCTGAATATTCGTTTCTTTGCTGTCAATCAATCCCTTGTACACATGACAGTATCAACAGCATATTTTCACATTCATGTTTATTCCATCACTGCTCACAATAGCTACATTAGGGGACCAACTTAGGTGCCCTTTAGACTGTAGAACACTATGGAAATATGGAAAACATGGGTTGCCTGCACTGCCAAAAATTTCTTTCATAAAGAATGTAGTTATGGGGCTGGAGAGATGGCTCAGAGGTTGGGAGTACCAGCTGCTTTTCCAGAGGTCCTGAGTTCAATTCCCAGCACCCACATGGTGGCTCACAGCCATCTGTAATGAGATCTGACACCCTCTTCTGTATACATAATAAATAAATAAATCTTTAAAAAATGTAGTTATGTTGAGTGCAAGCAAATGTATATAACTGTAGACAATCATATTAAATGAAATAAGTCAGCATCAGAAAGACGAATGTTCTATGTTGCTTTCATTTGTGTATATCAAATGTAATAAATACATAGTATCATATCTGTAAGGATGGTATGAAGATAGAAGAGTAACTAACAGGAGTGGAAGGGGGAAAGGGAGAAGATGGGGGGTTAGAGGTATGTTCTGGGAAAATGCTGAATGTTTACATTGAAGAGGCAGCCTCAAGTAACATAATGATAAGGAAAGGCATGGTGGATCTTGCTGTCTCTGGCTCCATATTTCAAGAACAGAATCAATTTAATAGACATCTCATTTGTTATGCCTTTGAGGAAAAGACTAAAGAAGCAGACTTTTTTTTTCTGAAGACAAAGAGAATTATTCTCTCTCAATGAGAGTATTGTAAGCTGCCAACATTGGTGGTGCTTTGACACAAGGCAGCTTTTTCATGTCCCAGAGAACTCGCCGAGGAGCAGAAAAAGTCCTCTGTGCCTTTTTAAAAACCTGAGCATTAGGGACTCTTTTCTTGACATCCTCAGAATCTGTAATTTCATCTCCTGTTATCTTGGCTATCCTACTTAACTCTTCCTGGTTCATCAGACATTCATTATGGGCATGCATGTAAGTAAGGCTCTGAACTGCATGTGAGATCAATGTAAGCAGAAACATCTTTGTCCTTTTAAGACATCCTTAACCTAGCCAGCAAAGAATTCTCTTGCATGTTCTCTGTAACTAGGCTTTCTTGGACCACCAACTCCCAAGTCATGACACAGAGACTTATTATCAACTATGAAAACTCAGCCTTAGCTTAGGCTTTTTTCTAACGAGCTCTCATCTCTTAAATTAACCCATTTCGTTGATGGGCATCTAGGTTGTTTCCAGGTTCTGGCTATTACAAATAGTGCTGCTATGAACATAGCTGAGCATGTATCTTTATGGTATGAATCAGCATTCCTTGGGTATATGCCCAAGAGTGGGATGGCTGGTTCTTGAGGTAGTTCGATTCCTAATTTTCTGAGAAACCACCATACTGATTTCCACAGTGGTTGTACAAGTTTACATTCCCACCAACAGTGGAGGAGTGTTCCCTTTGCTCCACATCCTCTCCAACATTGGTTGTCATTGGTGTTTTTGATCGTAGCCATTCTAACAGGTGTAAGGTGGTATCTCAGAGTCGTTTTGAATGGATGAAAAAAATGTGGTACATATACACAATGGAATACTACTCAGCAGAGAAAAACAATGAAAGCTTGAAATTTGCAGGCAAATGGATGGAACTAGAAAAAATCATCCTGAGTGAGGTAACCCAAACCCAGAAAGACAGTCATGGTATGTACTCACTCATAGGTGGATTCTAGATATAAAATAAAGAACAATCAGACCACAACCCATAGAACCATAGAGGCTATATATATAGCATGGAGGTCCCTAGGATGACTGTGGCTTATGATAAATTTCGGTTTTACTCAATTATTGAAAAAAAATAGCCAAATGAATGGAAAGACATGAACTATGAACCAAAGGCTGAGGGGCCCCCAGCTGGATCAGGCCCTCTGAATAGGTGAGACAGTTGATTGGCTTGATCAGTTTGGGAGGCAACTAGGCAGTGGGACCAAGTCCTGTGTTCATTGCATGAGTTGGCTGTTTGAAACCTGGAGCTCATGCAGGAACACTTGGCTCAGTCTGGGAGGAAGGGACTGGACCTGCCTGGACTGAGTCTACCAGGTTGATCGCAGTCCTGGGGGAGGACTTGTCCTAAGTCTACCAGGTTGATCGCAGTCCTTGGGGGAGGACTTGTCCTGGAGGAGGTGGGAATGGGGGGTAGGCTGGGGGTAAGGGGAGGGGGTGGGAGGGGGGAGAATAGGGGAACCCGTGGCTGATACGTAGAACTGAATGGTATTGTAAAATTATACACACACACACACACACACACACACACACACACACACACACATATATATATATAAATTAACCCATTTCTATTCATCTACGTGCTGCCACATAGGGTGGCAATACAAGTTATGACAGAAAGTGGCTTAGGTATAAAACTTTGGACTGAAATAGGATAGATAAAATTGTACTTTTTCTGAATTTGACAAATACCAATGGACTGCATATTGTAAATGCAATCCTTACCTGATAATTGTTTTTATTGTATATAGTTTTACTGTTAGAGTTAAAACCTTCCCTTTTTATTTAGGGAATACCTGATAATTGTTCTTATTGTATATAGTTTCATGTGTTAGAGTTAAAACCTTTCTTTTTTATTTAGACAAAAAGGGGGAAATGCTGTAGAATAATCTTTTTGTGCACTGTGAAGATGTGTCTTTGCCAAGGTGCTTTCTGGTTGGTTTACTAAAAAGCTGAAAGGTTAATAGCTAGGCAGGAAGAGGTTAGGTGGGACTTAGAGGAGATGAATCTAGGCATGGAAGAGTCACCAGTCAGATGCAAAGGAAGCAGGGCATTCAGGAGAGGTAAAAGCCACGGGTCATATGGCAGAACATAGATTAATAGAAATGGGTCAATTTAAGTTATAAGAGCTAGTTAGAAACAAGCCTAAGCTAAGGCTGAGTTTCATAATTAACAAGTCTCTGTGTCATTATTTGGGAATTGGCTGGTGGGACAGAGAAAGACTTGTTACATTCTCCATTGCCATGAGAAGAATATGACACCTCAGAACTACGGTGGTCCTTACACTCTTACCTGCCTTCTGTCCATGTGGCCAGACTCTACTTCAGTTTCCCTGGAGACCCTTTGGAAATAGTCTGCCCTGCTCTGCATCCCATTTAATGTCAATCACAGTCAGAAGCTTTCTCTCCATGACACTGTTCTCCTACACATCCCTTAGCTGGGATCCTCCTCATTGTCCTCCTTCCCTAAGGAATTTCATTGTGTACCATTCTATTTAATTGTCCCATTTTGCTTCTTAGAACATATCAAACATGGCCTCACTCTGAAGACTTTAATTGCCTTCTGATTTCAACATTTTGTTCTGGAAAAGCCACATTACACCTGCCTGTGGGTATCTGCTCATAATACATCTTTTTATAGGATTCTTCCATGATCACCTTGTTTGATACAGCACCCTCTTTTTGGAGTATCTATCCTCTTTTCAGTACAGTGGTCTTTAACAAAGTCTCAGCACTAATGAACACAATATGCCTTTATTAGCATATTATATACCTGTTATAGTTTGCTTGCTATTGCTGTGACAATAACCATGGCCAAAAGCAAGTTGATGAGGAAAGGATTCATTTCATGTTACATCTTAGAGTCCATCTTGAAGGAGAAGTCAGGATAGGAACTCAAGGCAGTAACTGCTGCAGCGGCCATAGAGGAAGGAATATTGCTTAAAGCCTTGCTCCCTGTGACTTGCTGAACCTGCTTTCTTATGTACTCCAGAACCACCTACTGAGGGGGTGGCAGCACCCACAGTGGGCTGAGTCCTCCCACATGCATCATTAATCAAGAAATGGCCCATAGGCTTGCCGACAGGCCAATCCAACGAAAGTACTTTCATGAGTGATGTGCCCTCTTCCCAGATGGAATTTTTGTTTGTGTCAAGCTGTTAAAAACAACAACAACAACAACAACAAACAAACAAACCAAAAAAGTAACCATCACAATGCCCCTATCACTAATATATTAATTCTACAAGGCTAGTTATTGATTATTCACTGATACTTCCCCCCAAACCTAGAATGATACCCGGCCCACAGTAAGTGTTCAAACGCCTCAATCAATGAAAGAAGACATGCTTGCATGCAAATGTACCTACCCACACATACTTTCCTCACATGACATTGGTGGGATCACTCTTTCCCTACTTACTGCCTGAGCCAGGGCCCCAGTTGGTACGTTGACTTTCCAGTTTTACACAAAACCCAACCTCTGTGATATTTGGTTCTTCACTGACTGAAACAAATACTAATGCTAGAGAAACATAACACCAGTTGTGGTAGACTGTGCTAAAGCCTAAGGCTGGGTGAGGTAGAGGATGCTTACGGCCCTCTTGCTTTCTATTCACCTCTATCACACATTTGTATATCTCATAGGTTTATATTTCTCAGCTATTATCTCTGTCTGCTCCCAACTGTGCATGAACTCTGAGTAGGAAGCAGAGTCAAAGGAGACAAACTCCAGAAGGGCCTCCTTTGATCTCCTTTGATTCCCTTATTGGCAGAGCCCTGTCAAGCGAGGACAGACAGCCTCCAGTGGCCTTTTGGGTGGTGTTCTTTGTTACCGGAAATCTTTCCTTTCATTCCAGCAAAGAAATGAATCAATTTGATATGACTCTTTCATCCCAGAGAAAGGGCACAACTTCTTTATTTTCAAGGTTGTGCAGTTTTTTTTTTCAACTGTAAAACATACTCCACCATTGAAGCTATAATTATATGCACTTGTCAATCAATCTTAACCTACTACACTGTGGTTATGGCATTTTATCTAAAAAGAGAAGGATTAAAGGCTTTGCATGAAATGAAAGGTACACAGAACCAGGCAAGTATAATGCATGCCATTAGCTATCTGAGAAGAGAGAAATGGACAGAGGCAGATTACCAATATTTGATTTCTCGCAGGTATTAAAGAAGTATTTAAGGCTACCTACAAAATAATGTTAGGGAATTTGACACTTTGATTCCTATTTTGTTCTCTTGGCAATTATTTAAAAAGAGCTTCTTCAACCAGCAGCTACATAAATCAAATTTGAAAGGATAACGTCTTAAAGAGAGATTTAGAAAAAAAAAATCCTATTTTAACATAAGTCCTATGCCACGGTTTCAAGAGTGGATTTTAAATGTTATTTTCTTCAAAGACATTCTATTTCTTCAAATACAGTTTGTACGGTGGCTGGGATCTATGGGATTATTTTAAAATACATTTTCTACCTTTGTGTCTCTGATCAGTACTGGGGCAGTAGAGAAGAAAAAAAATAACCCAGGAAAAGACTGCAAAGGGAAAGTCCAGACCAAAGCAATGAATTTGTTTTCTAAGGAAAATCTGAATGGTGTGAAGCCCAGCAGCACTCACAATGTCAGTGAGACACTAGTCACACAGACAATACCATATCTCATAGCCTCAAGGACTGTGTGTTTCAAGTGAGCTTTTGCCAATCTATAGAACAATGGGATTACACTCAGAAAACTGAAAATGATGTTAAGAACAATTCTGGGAAAAGCTGCCTGTGTTACCACATAGGAAAAATGTTGTTGTTGGCAGGAAGTGTTTTACATTAAAACAAGAACAATCACAACAAAACCTTAAAGACTTTATTTGAAACTTTTTTTTGTCCGAACTTTTGAGAAGTTATTTGCTTTGTTTTTCTTCTATAGGTTTTTTTTTATTTAAAAATTAATTACAAATAGTTTCTAAGGATTTCATACATTAGTATTGTATTTACAGCATTTCTTCCCCCTCTTTCTTCCCACTCCAATTCCACCCATGTCCTGCCCCCAATTCCTTCCTGAATTCATGACCTTCTTTTGCTGTGGGATGTCTTTCTGTGTGCTGTGAATATGTATTGCTCTGATTGGTTGATAAATAAATCTGTTTGGCCTATGGCAAGTCAGGTTATAGCTATGTGGGAAATTGAAGAAAGAAACAGGAAGAAGAAAGGCAGAGGGGAGAGAGAGGCTAGCACTACCAGGAAAGCAAGATGTGAAAATACCAGCAATGCCACGGCCACGTGACAACTTATAGATTAATAGAAATGGGTCAAGTTATAAGAGTTAGCTAACTAGAATCCTGCCATAGGCCATGCAATTGGTAACGAGTATTAAGCCTCTGAATGATTATTTTATAAGCAGCTGTAGGACCTTGGGAACAGGTGAGACTGGAGAACACTTCCAGCTACATTTTTTGATTATTACTGTTTTACACACACAAACACAAACACAGACACTGTTGAATCTATCTATTGTTACTCATATGAACATGTGTTTAGAGCTGACCACATGGAATTGAACAATATATCAGGGACTCATCCCTGGAAAAAAGGATCCTCCCTCTCTCTGCAGCCACTGACTGCCTATAGTTCTTCATCTAGGGGTAGGACCTTGTGAGATTGCTCCCATTCATACTGGCATTTCAACTGATGGTGTCATCATGCAGGTATTAGTTAGGTGACTGCATTGCTAAGATTTCAAGGGTTGTGTCTTTCCTGTCATGTCTGCAAGACACTGTCTAGCAGCAGACATCCTGGTCATTTGGTTCTTACAGTCTCTCTGCCCCTACTTGTGTGATATTTCCTCATCTTTAGATGTACGGGTTACATTGCAAATGTATCATTTGAGGCTGGGTGCTCATGGTCCTCTACATTTTGACCAGTTGTAAACCTCTTGTATGGGCTTTTGATCAACAATTTCAATAAACAGATTAGAAAATTAGCTTTGCTCAGCTCCAAGAGGTCTGCAAAACTCAGAAAATGAACAAATGAATGGACTGCAACAGCACCAAACTGTGAGTAGATGACTGAAAACAACTGATGAATAAGCTGGTTCCAAACAACACTGGATCTAATGAAGAAAAGTCATATGATACACTTACCTTCTCCATGTCATTCAGGTCAGCAAAGCAAAGTGATGTGAAAAAACAGCATCAATGATCTTCATGTTGTTCTGAGATTAATTGGCTCATATCAAAAGTACAGTGGAAATGACAGATGGATCATGTTTAAAATATTTCGAAAGAAAATATAAGTTCTTCAAATACGTTACATTCATCTCATATAAGCCATGAATTGCTGCAGCAATTTTGCATCAATAATGAATGAATCTGCTCAACACAGAAGGTATAGTCAGAACTGGGTATTTTAGATGTGATATATATATTTCTACTTCCTGCTTCATAACTTCAGGTACCACGTGGGCTTTAGGATAGAAGTAAATGACGTTAACTTCTCTGTCAGTTTTCTTTTAGTGAAGAAACAGTGTGAGCTCCACTTAGCAATAATATTCAGAAAGATGTGGCTAACACACAGATCACAGTCCAGCTTTCAAATTGTTTGATTTAAGATAGTTCTCAAATATAGTCTTATAATATTGATGTGCTACCTAAAGTATTTTATGAGTAGGTTATCATTTGTGCACATGTCTGTATTGTGTTAATTAATATATTTATGAAAACATTTCAAAAATTACAGTAAAGGGAAGAATTTGAAAAGTGACCTTTCTTTGTCTTCTGAGAGCTCCTGGTATTGTTCATATGCTGGTTAGTGTTTTTCATTAACTGGACACATGATAGGGTCATATGAGATCTTAGTATTCATGACCATGGCAACTCTTATAAAGGAAAACATTGCTAGGGGCTGGCTTACAGTTTCAGAGGTTTATTCCATTATCATCGTTACAGGAAGCATGGCAGCATGTGGGCAGAAGTGGTGCTAGAGAAGGAGTTGAGAATTCTACATCTGGATTTACAGGCATCAGGCAGAGAGAGACTGTGGGCCTGGCTTGAGCATTTGAAAACCCAAAGCCCATCCCCAGTGACACACTTCCTCCAACAAGGCCACACTTCCTAATCCTTTCAAATAGTGCCACTCAGTGATGACCAAGCATTCAAAAATATGAGCCCATGGGGGGCATTTCTACTGAAACTACCACAGAGAGGAAGATGGACCTCAGGTGAGAAACTGCCTCCATCAAATTGACCTGTAGGCAAGTCTGTGGATGTGTTTTCTTGACTGACAGGAAGGTCCAGCTTCCTGTGGGTGATGCTACCCTTGGCAGGTGTATATGGAAGTAGACTGAGAAAGCCATGGGAAGCAAACCAGTAAGCAGCATTACTCTGTGGCCTGTGCTTCAGTTTCTGTCACGAGTTTTTGTTCTGAGTTCTGTTTATGATGGACAGTGATCCAAATGTGAGAGACAAATAAACCCTTTTCTCCCCAAGTTGCTTTTGGCCATGGTGTTTTATTTATCACAGCAGTAGAAAGCAAACTAAGACATTCCATCCATGTGTGTAGTTTTCAAATATCTTACATTTTGATTATTATATCAGCATGTTTCACATTCCCAAATAACTAAGAGGCAATGGTGCTTATACTAAAAGGTGCTTCCGCTGGTTGAACTAGGGTTACTTACCTTATTATTTTAGCTTATCTTAGATACTTAAAACAAAACAAAAACATTTACTGGGTTTGGACTAATCATTCTCTTTTAGCCCTCATTTCCTAGCCAGACATAGAAATGGTAATATTCTTTCCCATTATTTAACTAGAGATATAACTTACAAATAATAAAATAACTGATTTTCACTACAACATTTGGTACATGCTAGCAAATTCATATGTTGTATAACACTGAGGAAAGTAATTAAAGAAATACAAAGCTGAATAGAAGACTTAGAATTGCTAAAGTATCAATTCTCCACAAATTGACCAACTTAATGAAATCATGAGTTCAACAGAAAATCTGTAGAAATTCGCAAGTTGTTGTAATAGTTGTATGAAGAGATGTTACGTTGTATAGAGAAGATGACTGGAAAAAGCATTTGGTAGAATTTGACACCCATTTATCATAATATAAAACTATGCAATCTAGAATTATATAAAGTGCAGCTACTAAAAGTATAAGCATTATACTGACCAGGAAAATGTTTATGCCTTCTTGCAAAGACAGAATAAGGATAGGATGGCCAGTCTGGCTACTGCCATTTAATATGCTCCAGTGATTATAACTATGGAAAGGTTAAAGTGTCTAAAGGAAGGGGGATTGCTTTTATAAGATTGATAATGGACAAATTTTAAAACAAATATTAAACATTTTTATTATGTTTAGCCATGTGCATATGTCTGTATGTGGGTATGCACATGTGTGTGAGGATGCCTAGATGCACATGTTAGGGACCCATGGAGGCCAAAGGTATAGGATCTCTTGGATCTAGAGTTACAGATACCTGATTTGGGCTCTAGGAACTGAACTCAGGTCTTCTTCAAGAGCAGTAAACACACTTAACTGCAGAATCATCATTCTAGCCTCCCCAAAAAATTATTTAAAGAAATAACTATAGCACCCATCTTCCCCGGCTTACCAAGACTCTCAATGGATACCTACAACACAAGACCTTAATCCTAGATATGTATGTGATCCTACTCTCCCTGTAGAATTAGCACATAGTGAATTAATCTGTTTCATCATATTTGGCCTTTGGTGCCTCCTTTGTTGCATATTGTGATTTAGATATATTCTTAAATAAAATAAGAGCTATTCCTTGACTATAAGCACTAGTATATATAATAATGGACCTAATGGAGACAGTTGCTGAGTGGCTAGCAGGCAGCTGGACAAAGGCATGATCCATTAGACTACTGAGGAATTACATGATTTTGGAAATTTACCACATAATGATTTTGGACTGTGGTTACTGCAGGTACTCTAAACCATAGAAAACAAAACTATGGATTAGAGGTGTGATGGCTAGTTTTATGTCAACTTGACATACACTCAAGTCATCTGAGAGGAGGGAACCTTAATTGAGAAAATGCCTCCAGAACATTGAGCTGTAAGCAGACAAGCCAGTAGGTCATTTTCTTAATTAGTGATTGATGTTGGAGGGCCAAGCCCATTGTGGGTGGGGGCACCCCTCATCTGGTGGTCTTGGATTCTGTAAGAAAGCAGGCTGAGTAAGCCATGAGGAGCAAGCCAATAAGCATCATTTCTCCATGGCCTCTGCATCAGTTTATGCCTCTAGGTTCCTGCCCTGCTTGAGTTCCTGTTCTGACTTCCTTCAATGGTAAACAGTGAAGGGTAAATATAAACCAAATAAACTCTTTCCTCCTAGAGCTGCTTTTGGTAAGAGCACTTATCACAATAGTTACCCTAACTAAGACCAAAGTTGGTACCAGGGTGTAGGGTATTGCTGTGACAGCTTTGGCCATACTGCTTGTTGGTAGAATGTGGGCTTTGGACAAGAAAAGTGGTTGAATACTTCAAGTGGGACTTAGTGGGCCATCCTAGGAGAATAGAAGACAGTGGTGCATAGGGCAATTTGGATTATGCTGGTCCAACTCAAGAGGTTTCAGAGGGGAACAATATTAGGAAGTGGCTTAAAGACCATTCTTGTGATATTTTGGCAAAAAAAAATGTGGCTGCTTTTTGTCCTAAAAATCTGCCTGAGGTTATATTGAAGAGTTTTGCATTGATATTGGCAGAAGAGATTTCAAGACAGCCTAATATTGACAGTGTCACATTACCACTCTTATGCAGATAGGTAATGAAAACGAGCAAGCAAGGTGAAGAGAGATACATAAATATGCAGTTTGAGGGGCAAAACAGAACCAGGAGATGTCCTATTGGAACTAAGGCTTGTCCTCCAAAAAATGCAGTTTAAATAAAGGCTTGATTCAAAATGGAATACTGGGAGTGGTGCCCACAGGGCAAGACTCCACGTAGCCAAGCTTCCAACTTGTGAAAAGGAATTAAATGAAAGCTTAAACAACAAAGAGAACCACCAATAATGAAAAGCTTATGCAAATATAATTTAAGAAGGACAGGTTCCAGCTCCAGCAAGCACAACTTGGCAGCTCAGGCCATGTGGTTCTGAATTTGGAGTCAAAGAAAGTACAGGTGTAAAGGAGTTGTGGAATCTTCTTCTATGGTTAAGGAAAGCCACTGAGACCAGGCGTGTGGCAGGGAAGTCACTGCATCGAGTCCCAGAAAGGCCATTATGGGAAGTTGTGAAGGTGAAGCCTAGATTGAGCTGGAGACATCACAGCCATGGGATATCTGCTGAGGAGAGCTACCAACAAGGTGTAGAACCAGCCCAAGAGAAAGAAGTGTGTTACAGTCAACAAAGCTGAAAGAAGTTGGAGATCTGAAGAACTCTTTGACATCAGATGTAGAGATACAGGATTTGAAATCTTGTTTTAGTCAGTATTTCCTCTCTATGTTCACCCCTTACTCCTCTTTTTTGGAATGGCAATACATATTCTATGATATTGTATGTTGGAAATATGTGGTTTGCATTTGTTTTGATTTTACAAGGGGTTACAGTTAAGAGACTGCCTTGAATATCAGAAGAAATTTTGGACTTTTAAACAGTGGTGAGATTGCAAAAGACTCTGGGTACTTTTGAAATTGAACTAAATGCATTCTACATTATGATATGGCTACAAGCCTATGAGGAGGCAGAGAGTAGAATGTGGTGGTTTGTATGGGAATGGCCCTCATAGGATTACATGTTTGGATGTTTGGTTTCTAGTTGGTGAACTGTTTGGGAAGGATTAAAAGATGTGATTTTGTTGGAGGAGGTCTGTCCATGGGAGTGGGCTTTGAAGTTTCCAAAGCCCACCCTCCCTCTCTCTGCCTGCTACTTGCAGATCAAGATGTAAAGCTCTCAGCTACTGCTACAGCACCATGCCTGCCTGCTTCCTGCATGATGATCATGAACTAACCCTCCAAAATGGTAATCAAGCCTTTAAATGTTTTCTCTTATCAAAACTGCCTTGGTCATGTTGTCTTTTCATAGCAATTGAACAGTAACTAAGACAGTGTGACTGCTGTATATAAGGGAATATGTAAGATTAGTGATGTCACTGGATATAAAGAGATAAACAGACCCATTGCATTATCCTAAGCAGTAAGCACAAAACCTCACAATGAGCATTTGAAACATTCTATTTGCAATAATACTGAAGTTATCAATTAGTTTAACAAAAGCTGTATAGGAGCTTTTCATTGAAAATTATTGAGGCTTAATAGAAAGAGCTAAAAGGAGTTAAAATGGGGTGTGTGGCCCATGTGCTTCCACAGAAAGCCCACTCAGCTGAAGCATGAGCTTGCATGTTAGGTAGTGCTTATCACCTAGCACAATGCTTTCTCATCAAGACTTGATTACCACAAATGCCATTGTTGCTTCCCAGGTTGCTGTTGAACTGCTAACCACATGGACAAATCTGACTCTTCAGTCCCTTCCATCTCTTTGAGCTTTCTCATATGTACTCCTTCTGGAAAGAGACTATTAAACCAGTCCCACAAGAAAGTTACATAAAAATCAGAATCAAAATAAGTACAAGAACAGTTCTTCTATATAAAAAGATATGAAAAAACTGGGCAATCTCTCTTACCTGGACTTGAAATTGCCTCACCCCATCCAGGTGTGATCTTTGACATTGGCAAACTTTCCACCCCTGGTGACAGCTGTCAAGATAACCAAGGGTCTGTGACAGTATGCTAAGATGTCGACTGTCACTCCTGCTGGACTGTGTGTTGGGTGAGGAAAAATGATCCTTATGTTGTTGTATGTATCAGTCCTGGTCATCGATACCAAGTCTTCTTTATAGACGATACATCTATTTTATGTAAATCTCAATAAATTCTATAAAGTCTTATTTTTCCATATTGTTCAATAATTCCTTCTCAGTGAGAAAAATGCAGAATAACTTTTAAACATAGAATTTTTTTTGAGACAGGGTCTCATGTAGCCCAGGCTGACTTTGAAATTTCTAAGGCAACTGAGAAAGACCTTGAACTTCTAATTCTCCTGCCTCCACTTTCTGTATGCTAGGATTATAGGTATACAATACCATGCTCCATTTATTCAGTTCTGGCTAATTAAGCCTGAACTCTACCAACTGAGTTGTACTCAGCTCCTCAAAATTTAAACCCTAGCACAGTGACTAGCACTGGACTTTTGTATGCAGCCCCGTCCTAAGACATCCCTGAAGCAGTATGCAGGAGTGAACTCCGTGTGCGTTTGTAGTCTATTGTTTATCTATTTCTTTACTTTGAACTATAACACTTAAGGAGATGATGACCCTTTCCTCACTCATTGTTAAGACCTACTCTCTAACAGAAGATTCTCTAGCAATCCTTGCTTGACCTCATCTCCAGAGCATCATTGGGGTCTTAAGATGTAGGAGAAATAGCTGGCATCTGTGCTTACTGTGTCAACTTGTCCCTTCCTCATTTTCTGGTTCATTGCTACTCTCTGCCTTGTTACCTTCCAATGGGGCTCAGGAGTACGAAGACAACCTGTTATTTCAGTGGAGTGTTGGGACTGGCACAGTGCTGCCAGATGGCCGGATGCTCTCTGTGTTCTCTGGCCACTGCATCCTTACCTGGATTGATCTGCAGTTTGGGGCTAATTGTGCTTACTGAGAAGACTGAAAACTTTTCCTGTTTGAAATTTCATATCTGAGTTGTAACATTAAAAAAACAAACAAACAAACAAACAAAAAACCTTTACTGCTATAGTGACTGCAACAAAGAATCAGGCCCTGACTATCTCATGGTGGTGATGTGGTTTCATGGTAATGATCCAGGCAGATGGGAACTAAAGATTTCAAAAAATCAAAAATGACACTGGGAATTTAATGGCGAGTATATCAGTAAGAAGGATATTAGAAGATAAAACTAAAAGGATTTCAGCTGAATAGAATGTTTCCCATAGGCTCTGGTATTTAAATATTTGGTTTTGGGGAGGAGTAGGCAGTGTGGCCTTGTTTGAGGAAGTACATCACTGGGCTTTGAGAGTAAACAGACTTGTGCCAATTTTCATTTTCTTTCTCTGCTTGGTGCTTTTGGTTCAAGATGTAAGCTCTCAGCTGCTGATGCAACTCCCCCTTTTTTTTTTTTTTTTTTCTGTCATCATGCATCCATGAGCCCGAATATCTTCTTTCTCCTGTAAGTTGCTTTGGTCATAGTGCTGGACCACAGCAACAGACAAGTAACTAAAACAAGCAGAAATAGTGGTATGTGTGTGTGTATGCATGCATATATACATATATACATATATGTGTGTGTGTGTGTGTGTGTGTGTGTATGCATGTTTGACTTTCAAAAACATAACACATTTGTTGTTTTTGGCATGAATGATAATGATAAAGTGGACACTCTTATCAGAGAAATGGAAGGTGAGAGTCATAACAGGTATGTTCCACACCAGAAAGATATGCAACATGGTTAGTTTTGGACTATTTCATGCATGCATAGCAGTAAAAATTACATTAGAACATTTTTATCTTCATGGAGTATCAAAATAAGTTTGGAATTTTTACTGGGCTCTGGGTGTAAATGGCTCACACCTGTAATCTTAGCACTTAAGAGACTATGGTAAGAGTACCATGGTAAGTCTGAGGTAAGCCTTGGCTAGTTAGTGAACTGTAGGCCAGCCTGGGTTACAGAGTGTGACAACAAAACCTAACAGCCAGACAAACAGAGGGCCTGGTGACAGCAGGCTGTAACCATGGTTGCGTAGCAGGCCAAGGTAAGAAAATTTCAAATTTGAGCTAACCTTGGTTACAAAGTGACCTGACTCTGCTTAAAGCTCACCATGTGACCTCTGATCTCCAGGCAAACTTTATTTATTAACATACCAATAAAATCACCTTTCAGCACAATTAAAATATCAGCACACTTACCCCTCAGAGTCTGTTGGCTGATGCTCTGAATGAAGTTGGCTATTGCATGAGACTTTAGTGGACCTCATTTTTAGGCCCACTCTCCCAGGTTCATGCTACCAATTAGAGTGATAAACATCTGGTGGTGGTTTTAAATGTGTCTGAAATCAGACCAGTAGGCTTAGCGGTGCTGAGGTTGGCACTCACATATAGGATGCATACTGCCTCATGTGCCTTTAACCTCAGCACTCTGGAGGCAGAGGTGGAAGGATTTCTGTGAGTTTGAGGCCAGCCTGGTTTACAAAGAGAGTTCCCAGGCAGTTGGGGCTGTTACACAGAGAAACCCTGTCTCAAAACACACACACACACACACACACACACACACACACACACACACACACACACACACACACAGAAATGCATGCTGATGACATTTATTAGGCAAAATAATTTCGATATACTAGAATAGGTCTCTGCACATCCATGGTGCTTTCCCGCCATTCAGAGTTGATGCAGCATGAACAAGAATAATAGTTTTTTTTTTAAATGCTTTATTTTGTTTGTTTGTTTGTTTTCATTTTTCGAGACAGGACTTCTCTGTGTAATTTTGGTGCCTAGCCTGGATCTCATTCTGTAGACCAGGCTGGCCTCAAACTCACAGAGATCCGCCTGGCTCTGCCTCCTGAGTGCTGGGATTAAGGTGTGCATCACTACCACTTGGCTTAAAAATGCTTTCTATGAACAGATGAGATCCACTGACTGAGATGAGTGAATCCTTTTCATCTTTGGTTTGGACTGTTAGTTTTCATTTCTTTCTCTGAAATTTTGCAGAGCTATGTAGCTACTTCCCTGACAATGACAGACAGTATGAAAGTATGCAGAAGTCTAGATTCAGCCTTTCTTAGGCCAGTTCTGCAGAGGCCTTTCTGAGCCATTGGTATGATGACTGGGTGGGACAAAATTATGCTTTTACCTGCTTACTTGCTATCTTAGTTAGGGTCTTCTGTTGCTGTGAAGAGATAGCATGACCATGGCAACTTCAATAAAGAAAAGCATTTATTAGGCAGTTGCTTACAGGTTCAGGGGTTTAGTCCATTGTCACCAGAGCAGAAAGCATGATGGCACGCAGGCAGACACCATGGTGCTGGAGAAGGAGCTGAGAGTTCTACATCTGGATTGGCAGGCAGCAGGGAAAGAGAGTGAGCCATTGGGCCTGGCTTGAGCATCTGAAATTTAAAAACCTATCCCCAATGACACACTTCCTCCAACAAGGCCACACCTACTCCGACAAGGCCACACTTCCTAATAATACCACTCCCTGGTGACCAAGCTTTCAATCTATGAAATCTATCCGATCTATGGGGGCCATTCCTTTTCAAACCATCACACTTGTTGATCTCATTTCATAGCTCTCCGAAGATTGCTAACTGTTTGTTGATTTATACCTATTGACTCTCATTCAGATGGAAAGTTCATGGAGTATGTTAGAGAAGTGTGACATCAGAAATTAGTTTAACCTCACTGTTATTACACAACCTCCATAAATATTACAGAAATCAGACAATCTTTAAAATTTCCCACCCATTATTAGATGAAGGGATAATTCATTCTCAGATAAGAAAAAATGGTATTATCATAAAATGGGATGCTATTCAGCTCTAAAAATATGAAATCCCAACATATGTGAGGGAACGGATGGACTTAGAATGTGTAGTATTAAGCAAGGTCATACAATCTCAGATGTGACAGAGCCCATGTTCTCCCTGAGATATGCAGAACCCAGTCAATAATGTATGTATATCTGTAAACAAATGCACATGTGGGTACAGTATAACATGAATGAAAGAAAACAAGAATGGCAAAGTATCAGGGGACAAGAAAGGACTGAGTGCAGGTAATGGGCAGGAGTTATAAAGGAGGATCTAAAGCTAATTGTTTTTCTAGTTCTAACTCTGTCATGGATTGCCTTGGTTCTGGTGGTTGATAGTACATAGAATATATTTGATCGTGAAAGTATAAAATCCAATGTGAAGCTCCACAGCTTCTGTTTCAAAAGGCTACTGTAACTATTCAGAAGTTCACTGAGTTGAGTAGTCTTTGAGTCTGGCTAATTTGTGGGTGTCATATTTTTGTGTGCAACCTGGTTGATAATAAAATTTAAAAATAAGTTTAATAAAAAATACACCTTATCAAATTATAAAATAATTTCCTTCCCATTCTCTGGAGACATTGAGGAACTTATCCATTTTGCATTTTAGTTTTTGAAAATAAATGGAAATGGAAATTAAGTAATGTAATGAGGTAAAATGATAAACTATTATATCATTGGAAAGCAAAAATAACATATAGCACAGAAATCAGCTACTGAAATACATTCAATTCAGTAGTTAAACACGTCTTGTTCAGGGGCTATTTACTGCAAGCACTGTTCTATTGGGATAAACCAATGATCAGAACACACAGAGGTCCCTGCCCTTGTGGAGCTTAGATTCTAGTGAAAGTGGTTAATAACAAGACATGGGCATAATTGCCAAGTTGAGAACGGTGTGCATGCCTATACCCTACAGCACAGATTGGGGCCCTAAGACACCTTCAGATTTGATAATTCATTAAAAGTCATCACAGAAAGGACTCACTCAAAGGCGTTACAATAATTTATAAGGACAAAATAATACAGATTAAAATTAGCCAACAGAAGAGATGCATAGAGTGGAGTTGGCGAAGGTTCTCCAAGTAGAGATTAGACTCAGACTCAAGGCTAACTCCTTCCTGTCATTCTCCAGTCCCTCTGGGGTCAAAAGAGAACAATCATGAGTGGCTATGGGTTTCCACCATAGGTGACAGTGTTAGACTAATCTGTCACGAAAATCTCCAAGGGAAACCAAAACATTTCTGCCAGGCAGGCTACTCCAAGAGTGTGGAGACTAACTCCCAGCAGTTGACAACAATGGCCACATTTCCGAGCAAGGTCTTTGAGCACTGAGAGTTAGGAGACAATGTGTGCTAGGGGTAAAGTTAGGGCAAAGCAGAAGGAAGTGTGTGTGTGTGTGCGCGCGCACATGCACATGCTCACACACATGTACACACAGGTGATAGTGATGGTGAAGGCTGTTTACCTTATTGTCTAGGATGCTGAAGACTAGCCTTGGTGAAAAGATGACATCGGATACGAAGATATGGAGACCAAAACCTAGATCCTCTAAGGCCAGGTGAAATGTGCAGAATTTAACTTGATAAAAAAGAAGATCAATAGTTCTCTGAAACCAAGGAGGTGAGTGGTTATCTATAGCACAGTAGTCACAGAGATGTCAGAAGTGTGTGTGTGTGTGTGTGTGTGTGTGTGTGTGTGTGTGTGTGTGTGTGTGTGTGATTATGAACCTATGGAAGGCCCACACTAATTGCTGTTTGTTATGAACCTCAGATATAGCTCCAGAAAGCAAAACTTAATGACAGAAACACTGCTTTCTACAAGAAGATGGGAAATTAGAACACAGATGACCTATATTTGTCAAAAATCAAGATGGGTGAATTTGGTGAGCTAGCAAGCATTGTGGTCACTAGTATGTGTTTAATGTTTACCAAGAGTTAGAAAGAACTTTGGACTGGGTTTTATTTAAGTTATCCTTTTAAAACTAAGATTAAGTGGCAACGTTTTAAAGGTAATAATTCATTTATTTCTTTAGCTAACCTTTTCTCATATAAATCAAACATATTCTAGGCTGCATATAAAAAAGATAAATAATAAATAAGACCCACCTCTAACACTTTTGAGGGAAGAGTTAGAGCTTTAGGTTTTATAGGGTTAATTGATACAATGCCAATCATAATATAGTCTAATATACAAACACTTTGAGTAGTAATCATAATGCTATCCTTTTATCCACACTGCCTACTCAATGGCTGTATCTAGTCACATAAAACAGTGCCTCTGAGGTCATGAAGGGGAAACATTATATATATATATATTTTTTTTTAGTTTGTTCCTTCATCCAAATAATTGGCTTCCCCATTTTTCCAGCAAAGACACTATCAACTTCAGAGAAACACTCGGAAGATTTTTATAAAAGCATAGATGCAAATCTCCTGTGTGTTTAACATTCTTCAATTCAGATAGTGATTGTATTTTGTAGATTTTTTTAACATAATTTCTTTATTGATTCTTTGGGAATTTCACATCATGCACCCTAATTCTGCTCATCTCCCAGTCCCCCCATATCTTCCTCTCATCCCTACAGCAACCCCCCAAGAAAATTTTAGAAAAATCAAACCAAAACAAACCAAAGCAAGCAAGCTAGGTAGCAAGCAAACAAACCCAACAAGAACAAAACAAAGCAAACCAAAACAAACCAAAACCCCAAACAAAAAAGAAACAAGAAAAAAACCCACCTTTTTCTTTCTCTATCTTTCCTGCCTCTCCAACACCTCTTCATTTGTCCTGGTGGCATTGAGAGCCTCGGTGTGACACACAGTGTCACACACCCTTTTTTCCAATCAGCTTTACTGGCAAGGGTTCATTGCTATGAGTCACTGGTCTAGTTCAAAGCCTCTGGTTCTGGTACACCATCACCATGAACCCAGACATGGCCCTGGACAGTAGCCTGGGCCTGGATGACACCATGGCCCCTTATTTTTTAGAGGTGTGAGTGTGTGTGTGTGTGTGTGTGAGTGCAGGTGCCCAAGGAAATCAGAAGTGTCAGATCTCCCTAGAGCTGAAGTTAACAGGCAGTGTGAACTGCTCAACTTGGGTATTGGACATTGAACTCAAGTCCTCTGCAAGATCAGTACATTTTGTTAACCACTAAGCCACCTACCCAGGATGCTTATTGTATCAACACTGCCTACCACTTTTGGCCTAAAGATATTGAAATTTTAAAATTTCAGGCCAGAGAGGTTTATAAAAAATATTTTACATTACTAATATCCATATCTTTCACATTTGTATTACTCAAGGGAAAAGGATTTACTTTGGATGGTTTGGAAGTTTAGGATACTGAGGTCAAAAGGAAATGCAGTTTCATAATCATATTTCTGGCAGGATCTTATCTCTTAGGACATGTCAGGATTTGGACTATATTGAAAACAACATTTGGCCTTTGCACCACCAAAACACAGAGCGTAAGGACACGCTGTTTCTCACTTGTAATGCTCCATACAGTTCAGATGTCAGATCTCCATATGAGTGTATATCTTCTCTCAATTATACTACCTGCCTCCTAGTGCTTGACTGAACGTATATATTGAAAAGGGTGTTTTGTTTATGAACTAAAACAAAACAGCCATGTGGTATACAGGAACATTAGTTTTCTACAGGGTCTAGGGGAAAGAAATACAATGGTGATAAATGCGCAGTGAGATGTGCTTCTATTTTTCAAGTCATATGTTTTAGTATTACTGTGATGTATTTTTTATTTTTTAAATATATTTATTAAGAAAAAGTTTTCATTCATTTCACACACCAATCAAAGATTCCCCCTCTTCCCTCCCAGACTCTTCCTTCCATCCCACCCCCCACAAGAAGGCAAGGCCTCCCACGAGGAGACACATCCAGTAGAGACAAGTCCAAACCCTTCCCCCTGCCTCAAGGCTGCATGAGGTGTCTCATCATAGATAGTGGGCTCCAAAAGGCCCGCTCATGCACCAGGGATGGATTCTGATCCTACCACAAGGGGGCCTCCCGAACAGATCAACCTACACAACTATTTCATCATGCATAGGGCCTAGCCCAGTCCTATGCAAGCTCCACAGCCATTGATCCAACTTTCATGAGTTCCCACTAGTTTAGTTTGGTCGACTCTACAGGTTATCACAATTTTCTTTTACAAGAAATAAATATTTTAAAGATACCAGGAAATCTATGATAGCCAGCATGACCCTCCTTTGTGGTGATAGTTTGTCCCTTAATATATTGTGCACCCTAATAAACTTATCTGGGGTCAGAGAACAGAACAACCACTAGACAGACACAAAGGCCAGAAAATGGTGGCGCACACACCTTTAATCCTATCACTTGGGAGGCAGAGACCCATCCAGATCTCTGTGAGTTCAAGGCCACGCTGGAAACTACCAGGCATAGTGACACACACATTTACTCTTAGGAAGTGATGGCAGGAAGCAAAAAAGTATATAAGGCCTGAGGACCAGGAACTAGGATTGTTAAGCTTTTAGCTTTAAGCACAAGATGAACTCAGCTGAGATTCATTCGGATGAGGACTCAGAGGCTTCCAGTTTGAGGAAACAGGATCAGCTGAGGAATTTGCGAGGCGAGGTAGCTGTGGCTTGTTCTGTTTCTCTGATCTTCCAGCATTCACTCCAATACCTGGATCTGGGTTTGTTTTTATCAATAAGATCTTTTAAGATTTGTGCTACACTACTTTATATTTTAAATGTCACAAGAAGAAAGGGAGTCATTTTAAGAACCCCATTGACTTCGAGTCTATCTCTTGTACTAAGTATCCTCCATTTATGAGGACCAGGGAATACAAAAAGAACCCTTCTAAGTAATATCACATGCTTGAGAACTCATTTTAATGCTGATCATGGTGGTGCACACTTCTAATCCCAGCACTTGGGAGGCAGAGGCAAGTGGATCTCAGTGAGTCCAGGGCCTGCTTGGTCTACATAGAGCAACCCTATAAAAAAAAAAATAGGTGAAGGGAAGAAAGGAAGAAAGCAAGCAAGAAAGAATGGAAGGGAGAAAGAAAAGAATGCACTCCCAGTATAAAAGAATAGTTTCACTTCTATATCTTTTATATGTTAGTACTTATAAGAACAGAATAGAACTTACACATTCTATTTCTCAATATACTCATTATCATAACTGGTAATTATGGTAATAATTAAATTCAAACTTCCCTCTAGGAGAATAGAAGCAAAAAGGTGACATTTTTACATATTTTTATGCTAGAGACAAAACTGAGCTATGAGTTTAAAGTTTTTCTTAAGATAAAAGAGAAATGATATATACTCATTAAACATCACTTAACCCAACTCAGAGGTCTTTATTATTTTTTAGTAAAATATACTGTGGCAACTTAAAGTATGTTTGATTTAGCTGCCATTTGAAAAATTTTGCAACATATACCAAATAGTAGAAGAAAAACAATTTACTTAATGTAACCCAATGACTTTTAACATCTGGGCTTAGGAAAATGTAGTACAGGATATCAATTTAAAGGGCTTTTTTTTAGCTGGGCAGTGGTGGCACTTGCCTTTAATCCTAGCACTTGGGAGGCAGAGCCAGGCGGATTTCTGTGAGTTTAAGGCCAGCCTGGTCTACAGAGCGAGGTCCAGGAAAGGCGCAAAGCTATACAGAGAAACCCTGTCTTGAAAAACCAATAAACAAACAAATAAATAAATAAATAAATAAATAAGGGGCTTTTTAAAAAAATGTTTTAAGACAGGGTTTCTCTGTGTTGCTTTGGAGTCTGTCTTGGAACTCACTGTGTAGAGCAGGCTGGCCTCAAACTCATAGAAATCCTACTGCCTCTGCTGGGAATAAAGGTGTGCGCCACCACCACCCAGCTGGCTCACTTGATTTAACAGCAAGATTTAAACAAAGAGAAACCCTAATCTATCTTTTTTTTTTTTGCCTTAGGGAAAACCTGAGCACAGTAGCTGCGAATCTAAAGGTTTTAAAAGCAATTTCCTACATGATATGAAAAATAGCAAGATTTCCTATTTCTGAAAGTGCATATTATTTCCCCAATGAGAATGTAACCCCTAGAAGGAGGGTTCTTGTAGGAATACGCAGTCAGTCTCCAGTAGTTACGGAGTGGAGTGTGTGCATCTTTAACATGGGCTTCTGCTCCCATTGCAGTCCCCCTACTGACGGGCTGCAGTTGCTTGATGGAGCAGGGCAGAGGAAGGGTGCTTAGTTAATAATACACCAGGAGCACGCTTTTTCCTGCAGTGCATTGAACGGGGGATTTTCTCATCATCTATTTTCATAACCTTTTTATAGCCTGAACTTCTCCGCAACATTTAACCTTATTGAACATTTATTTTCCAGGACTCATTCTCAACCAATAGTGACTAGGATTTCCTCTTTGGATTGACTGCTTTAGCAGTTTGGCCAGCGGAGTCCACAGACAATTCCTTATCCTATAATGAGAGAAATTGCCGATTTTAAATAAAAGACCTCTCTGAATAATATGGATAAAACCCAAGGAAGACGTGGTAATAGGTGTTAGTAAACTGAAAGTAAATTTAGTATATGTAGAAATATAGCATATGTAGAAAGTGCTAAGTGAAATGTGTCTGAGGCAAGCGGAAAACCTAGAGGAAATCACAATGTCCAAGTGCTGAAATGACTAAGGCACAAACTGCGTCTTTCACAAAGGAGGAGAGCCTGGCGTGAGAAAACGCACTTTTTAAAAGTCAAGTGACAAAGAGCAAAGCACAAATTCTTCTCTCAACCTTGCATCAGTCATTCTTGTGTGTGTTCATTGTTTTCCCCCCAGTCACTATGCAAAATGTAGAATTCTTATTGAAGCGTTCGTTGCGGGGCTAAGACAATAGACCGGTTCTCATTTAAAAGGAGGCACCTGTAAGTCCTTCCAAAAATCAAGAAGACACAATTGAGAAGAGAGCGGCTGAAGCCAAGAGGGGTGCCTGTCTCTAGGCTGCGCTAGCCCACCCCTAGCCACCTGTATCCCTGCAGTCGAATGGAGCCTTGTATGGCTTCTGTCACAGATCTGCACTGAGGTCCTCAGTAGACTTCCTCTGTTCCCTAAGAAGCCCTAGAAGGGAGCCGAGTCAAGATTAATATGCACTGAAAAAATGAAATGCCCTTATCACATTTGTGTGCGACCTTTACACAGTGAAATGAAGATATCGCCTCCCTGGGAGCTTTTGGCTTCCTATCAGGTTGGGAAGGAGAAAGAAATAAAAAGTCTGGGGAGGAAGGGATGCTGGCAAGTGAACCTTGACAGATAGGATAGTGCAGAGGCGATGGCAGGAAGGTTCTTTTCCCCGTCTGTCTGCATTTTGTTTTCTACCCCGGGGCAGAATAACCGATGGGAAATTACAGCTCCAGGAGAGTTGGATCTGACTCTGAAATGCCAGTCAGCTCGGGAGCAGACAATAGAGGCTTTATTTCATTTCATTTTGTTTTGCTCAGGAATGCTTTATATGCCAAAGCTCTGTTCAGAGCTGGGAGAGTGGGAGGAAATAAGACTTGTAAAAAGTTAACCTCGAACAAAGGAAACACTAAAAGCTTCATGTTGTCTGCTCTGCTGAAAGCTTTTCCAGGGATGAAGCCCAAACCATTGCCATGAAGCATGTGGGTAACTCAATGCAAAAAGGGCTTTCTTCCCTTTCTTCCACCAAGGTGCAGGGGTTCTTCAGTCTTCTTATTTCTTTTCCATTTTTGTCCATACTTCCATCCCTCCCTCCTTCCCTTTCCTCCATCCTTCCCCCCTCTCCCTCCCTTTATGAACTGAACTTATCCAGGGTTCACAATAGCAAGATCTGGCACTTGCTTTGCATTTTAAGCTCTTCATACACCATTGGGGGCAAGTGGCTACCCCGGGAGCACCCTGGCTTGCTTCATTTTCCTTCTGTACACTCTTTCACTTCGAGATTTTGGGACAGAATCGATTGTCATTTTTTGTTCTGAGTGTGGACTCAAGAAAAAAAAAGCAAGCACTGATCAATAAATGAAGGTCACGGTACACGGAAGCCATAGAACAGGAAGAATCCCAGAGACAAATGATGTTCGTCTGGAAGACTGTAGCCAGGAGAGCCAGTGGGCTGGACTGTGTGTAGCTGTAGGAAAGCCAGTCTGTCCAGAGTAGGAGAGGCTCCTGTCCAGCCTGCTGATCAAATGGGGGTCTGTGTAGGTCTTGCCTGAGCATAACAACCCACAGATGAAAGTTTCCCAGAGTCAGTGTCCTGAAAAAAATCAACAAAACAAAAATCAGAGCAAAATAATCTCCATAAGTATTGCAATCATATCATAATGGAAAAGCTTTGAGCTTTGTTATGATTATTAGAAGAAATGAAAGCCAAACATACACACAAACACTGAATTTGGTTCAACTTCCTCTTCTTTCCTTCTTTACTTTTTTTTTTTAAAGCCGTTTATCTTGATGGAGAAGGAAATTAAATATATTTGACCTTTAAAAGCCTGTTTCACTGTCCAGTTTAAATGGGCACTTTTTCTTACAAAGCGTGGGCATTTCTGGTGGCCCACTGTAAGCTCGTTCTTTGATGTTTGTGTGTATGTGTGTGAGTGTGTAAATATGTGTATGCAATGAATGTGTAAGTATGTGTATGTTTGTGTGAGTGTGTGTATGTCTGTGTACGTGTGTTTTTGTGAGTGGGTAAGAGTGTTGGTATGAGTATATATTTGTGTGACTGTGTTTGTGTATGCAAGTATGTTTATGTGTGCGTTTGAGTGTATGTGAGAGTGTGTATGAATGTGTGTATGTTTGTATGTTGAGTATGTATCAGTGTATATGATTGTGTGAGTGTGTAAGTATGCTTATGTATGTGAGTGTGTGTTTATGTGTATAAGGGTGTATATGAATGTATGTGCATGTTTATGTGTGTGAGTATGTGTGCCCGTGTGGAGTGTGTGTGAGTGTGTATGCATTTGTGTGAGTATGTTTGTCTGCTTGTAAGTATGTGTGAGTACATATGTGTTTGTATACGTTTGTGTCAGTATGTTTGTGTGAGTGTGTTTGTCTGTGAGTATGTTTGTGTGAGTGTGTGTATATGTCTCCTGATTCAGGAATTAAAGGCAAAGGGATAGTATTAAAGATGGGCTTTTGAACCGGCAAGCATGACAGAAAAAGTCTCCCTGTAATTGGGATTGGACCAGTGGTTCTCAACCTGTGTGTTGTGACTTCTTTGGGGTCAAATAACCCTTCCACAGGGTCATCTAAGAATATCAGAAAACAAAGATATTTACACTATGATTCATAAACACTAGCAAAATTATAGTTATGAAGTAGCAACGAAAACAATGATTGTGGGTTACTACAACATGAAGCACTTTACTAAAGAGCCTCAGCATTAGGAAGGTTGAAAGCCGCTGGATAGGCATTCTTCGTAATAGCCAGAACCTGGAAACAACCTAGATGCCCCTCAACAGAAGAATGGATAAAGAAAATGTGGCACATATACACAATGGAGTACTGCTCAGCAGTAAAAACAATGATATCATGAAATTTGCAGGCAAATGGATGGAACCAGAAAATATCATCCTGAGTGAGGTAACCCAGACTCAGAAGGACAAACATGGTATGTACTCACTCCTAAGTGGATACTAGATGTAAGGCAAAAGATAACCAGATTACAACCCACAGCTCCAGAGAAGCTAGCTAACAAGAAGGGACCCTAAGAGAGACACAAAGATAGCCCATCAAAGGAGAAATAAAGTTCTACATGAGCAAACTGGGGCAGGGGGTAATGGAGGGCAAAGAATGGGGGATAAGAACATAAGGAAATGGAAGGCTTGAGCCAGAACAGGGACAGAGTGGGAGAACAAGGAAAGGGATACCATGATAAATGAAGATATCATGGGAAGATGAAGGGGCAGGGTGCTGGGGAAGTTCTCAGGAATTCACAAGGATGACTCCACCTTGGACTACTGGCAATGGTCGAGAGGGTGCCTGGCCTGGTCTACTCTGGTGACTGGACTAGTAAATACCCTAACTGTCATCAAAGAGCCTTCATCCAGTTACTGTTGGAAGCAGATGCAGAGATCCATGGATAGGTGCCAGGCTGAGCTCCAGGAATCCAATGGATGAGAGAGAAGAGGGATTCTGTGGGCAGGGGACATGTAGACCATGATGGGAAAACATGCAGAGATGATCAACCACACCAGTGGAAATCCATGAATTATGGACTAATAGCTGTGGAGCCCCCATAGGATTAGACTAGGCCTTCTAGATAGGGGAGACAGTTGTTTAGCTTGAACTGTTTGAGGGGCCCCCAGGCAGGGGGATCGAGATCCATCCCTGGTGCATGGGCAGGCTTTTTGGAGACCAGTGCCTAGGGTGTGACACTTTGCACAGCCTTGGTGCAATGGGGAGGGGCTTGGACCTGCTTCAGCTGAGTGTGCCAGGCTCTGCTGACTCCCCATGGGATACCTTGACGTGGGAAATGTCGGGATGGGGGTGGGTTGGGGGAGAAGGTTTCAGGAAGGGAAGAGGGGGGATCTGTGTTTGGTATGTAAAGTGAATAGAAAATTTCTTAGTAATAAAAAAAATAAAAAAATAGAAAGGGCATGGCTGAGGGACGTTCTCTCTTAAGTCCTTCCATTTTGTGTGAGGTGGCAGGGCAGGCCTCACTCAACCAAATGTGCCCACGTTTTCATCTCGGACTCCCCAAACTACAGAACCGCAAGACAACACATTTCCACTCTTGGTTTGTTTTCTGCTCTGTCACGGTCTGTGGTGGCAACGCAAATGAAGATGTTTCCCAACCAGTCCTCATAAGATGCTTCAGCCGGACACTCCCTCTGTTTGCAGCAGACGCTCCCTGGCACCGTGGCTGGGTAAGACCTGAGAATAAAGGCGGCACTGTGAAGAGTGAGGATTTCAGTGACACCTGCCCATAGGCAGTCAAATCAGGCATCAGAAAAAGAACTGAAAGCAGAAGCCAACAAAAGCACCATTTGAGTAGTAGCCTAAAGGGTCCTTTGATGCATTAATGTTGTTAATAATGAGGTGGTGGAGCTGTGCCTTTTGGGTGTTAGGTAATGTGAGGTTTATTTGATTAGATAAAACCCGTTTCCTGTGGACGCTTGTTTACTAAATTGGAAATGGTTTGTTTGTAGTCTTTGCCGTTAAAAGGATTCAATTGCCAACACATCTTTAAGATATTAAATTGGACATACTTTGGGCTAATTAACAAGGACGAATTACTTGTAGAGCAGAAATAGAGATTGTCTTGTTTTCTCTTTTCTTTTTCAAACCAGAGGAACAGCTCTGCTGACCCGATCATCGGCCTCTCCTGCTTTTCCCTGTGAGGAAACATTAATGAGATTCTGATGACTGTCCTCAGTCTGTCAGGAGGTGAGTGCAAGTTTCTAGAAGAGGCTAAGGGAGTTTGTAGTCTTGAGTCTGGGGAATTCAGTAGACACACGAAACCTGAAAAGTCAGTCACCAGGGCAACATGTTAGGAAGAACAGTTAACAACAATCTGCTAAAAAAGGACACTTTCAGAACCTTAACAAAACCAAACCAAAACACAACAACAATAAAAAAAACCATGGTCATGCTTCAGCACAGCTTATACTTTTCTTTTCCTAAACATTTGGATTTTTAATATATATATTATATATATATATATATATATATATACACATACCTATATATCAGAGATACCAATTTTACATGAGTTCAGAGAAAAAGAAGGGTTTATTATAATGTCGTAAAATGAACTACCATCTTTAGGTAATCTATTACTAAGAAGGATGACACAGTCTGCAACCTTTCACTGATATCCTTATTTCTGCCCCATGATGTATAGCTCTGGTCAAACCCATATCCAGATGTTCCATTTTTCCTCATTTCTTTAGGCTGGAAAGGTATAATTCACTTTTACGGGAGCACTGAGACTAAGTGCAAGGTTTCTTCACAAGGCAATGCTGCATATTTTAGAGTAAGCATTAACCTGTTATTGTGGACCTGCTCTCCAAACACGGGAAACAAACACAGAGATGTGGATGCTTGCTATTAATCTGTAAAATGGCAACAAGTGGATTCTCTATGAATTCCTTGGCTGTAGACAACTTAACATGTTTTCTGTGTTGAAGGTAGTTTGCATATTGCCTTAAGCTATTCTTTCACTAGCTAGTAAGTAGGAAAAGATTACTAATAATGGATGTTTAAATGTAGGGGATTAAAACAGTATTTTCTGTCATTTGTGTATAGTATGTCTATATTCAGTGCCTATTTGGACAGAGTAGGACAGCACTCTCTTCAGATGATGCAGGGGAAGACAGAGACTCCTAAGTACAAGAATTTGTGTATATGTATTTGAGAACCAAGAAGATTAGCAGGGCTTGGTACCCCCTTAGGTTGCTGTTTAGATTCCTTGTAAATTTGCCCTCCCCCTTAAGAACTATAGTTGTTAGCATGTTCTGTGGAATTTTCACATTCCCATTATCTGCAGACCCAGCTTTGATTTCTAGTATATCTGGGCTCTTCACAGAAGTTGCCACTCACTTGCTTTGTAATATGTTCATATTTACTATTTAATAGAGACTATAACAAGAAAGGGACATCATGGTCCCTGTATTCTCTGCTGATCATATGTCATGGGCAAGAAATTTCTCTCCCTAAGGTGGGAGAGCCTTGATTCTGTAGCTCCTCTTAGATTCCCCCACTACCAGACCTCTTCTGGGTTCCCCTCTATCTTGAATCTATGATAGATTCTTGTCTGCTTTATATCATTATCAGTCTGAAGGACGTTGCCAGTCTTAAAGAGCCATTGTGTAGTGGCTTAATATTGGTTCATAATGTGATGGATCCAAATTTTTACTGGCACGTGGTCAGACTTTCTTTGTACCACCAGCTTCCAGATAATGATGTGAAGATTTCTTATTAAGTATAAAAGGTTTGCCTTAGTTTAGGCTTGTTCCCCTCTAGCTCTTAAAACTTAAATTAACCCATTTATATTACCCAACATTCTGCCACTTGGCTTGTTATCTCTCCTCAGTATTTATTGTGCATCCCACTTCTCCCAGGTCTTGCTGGCCAATTCCACCTCTCTTCTTCATAGAGTTCCTATCTCTTTGCCCAAGTCCCACCTATTCTCTCTCACCTAGCTATTGGACATTCAGCTCCTTATTAAACCAATCAGAAGGTGCCTTGGCAGAGACACATCTTCACCATGTACAAAAAGATTGTCCCACAACACCAGCAGATTCGGAAGGCAAACTCATTAGAAGAAGGTTCTTATGTAGCTAAGGAGCACAAGATGAGATCACTTGGGATTTATGTAGCTCAGAATCACAAAATGAGTTCCTCTCGGCAACACAGCCCAGCTCTGAACAGGTCCAGAACAATGAATGCCTGAAGTAGTGACTTCTTGAATATTAAGAAACGAGTAGTTAGTATATACCTGGATGAGTAAACCCTGGGAACATGATTTTTGAGGGCTATTCCTAAGGTGGGTCGTGATACACATGTGGCAAGAGCAGAGAACAGGATGGATGCTTCCCATAGAACTGTCACCATGGGGTATTTCATGGCCCTAAATCCAAAGACAAGATTCATTAGTAGGAGAGGGAACACTGAGACACAGGGAGGAAGACCAAGTGATGACATAGATACCCACAACTACCTGAAGCTGGAAAGCACATGCAGAGGACAGAATCTCCCTTGGGGCCTCCAGGAACAACCATACCTGATGGCACATTTCTGTTTGTTGGAGTGGTAGGAAATAAATTTCTGTTGCTTTAAGCTGTCAAAATTGTCATGATTTATTGTGGTATCTTGAAGACACTGTGCGGCAGTCATCTTATGGACAACTGAACTTCTTTACTGACAAGTGTGAGTGCAAGAAAGGGTACCATGAGGCAGGAACTGCATCTCCTGGCCACCTCCATGATGGCTGGTTTGTGTGTGAATTGACTTCATGAGTTATACGGTACCAAGTATTTTGTCAAATATAGTTTGAGGTGTTTTTAATCAAGGAGATTTTAGGTTAGTTTACCCTTAAATGAATAGAGTGAATAAGTCCATCAGCTTTTCTAAATGGGTTTGGCATCATCTAGTCAAGTGAAGGATTGAACTCATCAAAGATGTTGACTCTTCTGTCAGTCAGACTTTATTGCACTTTCCAAACTAGTGCCACTGCCTGTGGCTTATAGATTCTGTATCCCTGAAACCATATCAAGGAGAATGTGATGATCAAACTCCCTGGTCATGAATGTCTTTAATAATTACTAATGCACTTAAGAGTTATAGATAGTAAGGTCAGGTTTCAGCTTCAGAGAAGTTATGGATATAAAGAAATAGCAAATGGTAGGTCTTATGACTCAGGTAGAATAGAAATTAGGAAGAGTTTTAGACTACAAACAGAGCACATAAAGTTCCTATATGGGGAGGGGTCAAAACAAAGTTAATACCAATCAGAGGTTTGATGAAGCTCTTCCATTCCTGAGAAGTAGCATCAGGTTTTTATTTGCTTGGGGAGATAAAGTCCTATAGTCTCCATTCACTGTGGCACAGCTTATAAAGCTGTTTTCCTTCTGATGTTTAGTCATTATACCCTTGTGCTTAGGTGACTAATGAGTGTGGTAACTGACTTCAGAAAATGCCCAGTCCCTGCTGATGCTGTTATCATTGACCCTGTCAAAGGGCTTTCAAGGTTGCAGTCAGGGGTTGTTGAATCCCTCCTGACTCTGATGTCATGATCTCATGGAAACATCCTGGATTCACAGGTTAGTGTGGGATCAGATCTTCTGGGGAGTGTGAGGAGCAATGGGTGCCCAGGCTGGTATGGAAGCACAAGAATGAGATAGAAGCAGCACATATCTGCCTCAACATGGGGGAGGCCCAGTTATCCCCACAGGAAAGTCTTGGACACAGTGTTTTTCAGATGATCTACTCATCTTCATGAAGAACTGAGCCAAGTCTGACTTAGACCTGAGACAGATAGATACATTGTAGAATATTATTTTAAGGTTTGTCACATTTATTTGTGCTGTGGAACATTTTTCTTCTAATGATGCAAAGACGTGTTGCATTCTGTTATGTTGCATTTGTTTAACTCTGTGAAGCTGTGTTACTTTGCCTATCTAAAACACCTGATTGGTTTAATAAAGAACTGAATAGCCAATAGTGAGGCAGGAGGAAGGATAGGCAGAGCTGGTAGGCAGAGAGAATAGACTGAAGGAGAAATCTGGGAGGAGGAAGGAGAACAAAGAGCAACAAGAAGAGGAGAGGAGGACATCAGGGGCCAGCCACCTAGTAATGAAAGGTATACAGAAATAGAGAAAAGGTAAAAGCCCCCAAACAAAAGGTAGATGGGATAATTTAAGAAATACTGCCTAGAAATAAGCCAAGCTAAGGCCAGGCATTTATAATTAAGAATAAGCCTCCATGTGTGATTTATTTGGGAGCTGGGTGGTGGGCCCCCCAAAAGAGCAAAAACGGCCAACAACATAGATAAAAACATGAGACGCCAAATGTAGTTGTCCATCGTATAGCTGCAGGATGCAGTAGAGAGTCCATGTTTTCAGCAAACTCAGTGTTGAGATTCTGTGAGGTAACCTAGACAGCTTTTTATCATAATCCACACATCAGTGGTATTGTCAAAGCTAATGGTATATTGCTAATCTGGATGACCTGCAATATTGACAATTCTAAGTAAGAATTAAGTTACTCTAGAGTAGGGGGCAACTCTTTTAAATATTCTGGCCTTTGGCATACTCTTTTGTTTTATGATGAAACTCTGCAAAGAGTACAATAATGGAGGCAAAAGAAAGCACATATGGCACTGTAAGTGAACAACAAGTTAGGGGCTTGTAGCTGGTATACCTTTTGTCCTTTTATGGTCATCCCTGCTTGTCTGAGGAAGATGATGACAATGACATTTCTAGCTTGGAAACTTGTGGCATGATGATACCTTGAGTCATTCATGAAGAGCCCACAAGTTTGGGGGGAATTGCAACCATCACCATAAACCTTATCCACTCCCCACACTCCCATCTTGTGCATGACCAGGTCAGGGACCATTTATCCCTAGTTGTGTAGACAAGCTCTTCTTCAGAGGACTCAGAGCAGTGAGCTCCTGTGGAATGTTGCTCTGTATGCTGTGAATTTGTGTTGCTCTGATTGGTTGATAAATAAAACGCAGATTGGCCAGTAGCCAGGCAGGAAGTATAGGCGGGGGTGAGCAGACAAAAAAGAGTTCTGAGAAGAAGAAGGCTGAGTCAGGAGATACATAGTCTGCAATGTATTTATCTCAGTTCTAAGTCAGACTGTTCTAGCCAGACACAGAGGAAGCAAGATGACAAGGCAGAACTGAGAAAAGGTACCAAGCCACATGGTTAAACATAAATAAGAATTATGGGTTAATTTAAGTGTAAGAGCTAGTCAGTAATAAGCTTGAGCTAATGGCCAAACAGTTATGATTAATATAAGCCCCTGTATGTTTACTTGGGGGACATGAGTGGGAGAGATTTGTCCCGACTGCCGACCGGCCGGGACATAGGAAAACTTCCAGCTACAGGTGAGCTCCTGTGGAACCTCTTTTAATTTTATCAGACATGTCTGATATTCATTCCTTATCATGTAGATTTATAATAATTATTGTTCCATCTTCTGGTAATGACAATAAGCTATAGAAATTAGCTATTTTGCCTAAGAACACATTGTTACCTGATGGCAAAGTCAGTATTTGTTAGTATTATAAGACAGGCTAATGATGAATTCAAATTTTTCCATTTCTTTCTAACTTTTAAACATTATGATTACAACATTTCTCCCTTCTCCTTTCTCCCGCCAAACTTTCTCATATACCCTCCTTGTTCTCTTTCAGTTTTATGACCTCTTTTAAAATTAATAATGCATATGTGTATTTACATATATATTTTCTTAAATATAGTCTGCTCAGTATAATACAAGACTGTTACTTGTATGCTTGTTTTCAGGGCTGACCATTTGGTATTGGATAATCAATGGATGTGCTTTTCCCCAGGAAAGACTGTTTCTCCTGTGTTCTACATCCTTAGTTGCCTGTAGATCTTTATGTAGGGCCTCATGAGATTTTCCCCACCCACTTTGGCATGTCTATTGGTGTTGTGTTTGTCCATCTCATGTGTAGTCATCACTTCCCACTAAGGAAACTTCTCTTTGCAACAGACAAAGACCATTACAGAAAACCACAGCCAATCAAAATGAAGCACATTTTTAGTAGAGAAACCACTTCCTTAGACAGAAAATAATGGAGGTAGCTGACATTGCGAACAGCTGTTACAATTAGTTTCATGCAGCACTTTGCTCTGCTTCTGAACTTCTGAAGACGGACTTCAGTAATGGGATCAAGGTTTCCCCAGAATGTTTTGCTTTCAGCCAAAGCATTGTAGTTTTGCTCCTGTCTAGACCCCCAACTTAGTTGTACTATTCAAACATGCCTTAATTCTGTACTGAATAACTGGGGTGGTTTAAGTACAGTTTGACCCTTAAGAACCTAAGTCTCATGTGTTTTGTTGAGTACCACTGCAGGCTGGGTGTAAGGGCACATGCCTTTAGTCACAGCACCCAAGAGATGTAGGAAATCAGATCTCTGTACCACCACACTTATATCCCAATTGTTGTATCAATGTCTGAAATGTACACAGTCTACCCTATTCTTGTCACACCCATATTCACAGAGGGATAATTTGTTTTAAAAAAAAGCTGACAGAGTTATAACTTATCCTGTGAATATATTTATCTTTATTTTGTCAAAAATTTCATGAGAAAGCTGAAATAAAAGGTGTCAGGTGACATTAAGTAAAGTTTATAAGTCCAAAACTATCAATAAAAAATCACGATTGTATGACTAAGTTGAAATCAGAAACAAAGCTGAGCTGGAGACTGGCAGAATGCCTTGATTTAAGGTGACACCCCCCCCCCAGCTAGATGGAAATTTAGAAAACATTGAATTTGATCCATCTATTATGCATATACGGAAGCCAGCAGAGATGTGTTTATTGACTCATATTTTGGAGTTACACCACACGTCAGTGAAAGGTTGATTGCAGAGAGACGGCCTCACAGCTCATTTAGCTCAGTGTTATTTAATGGCAGCAGCTTGGGAGACCTGTCCAAGATCAATATAGATTTTATATCTTACATTGTCTTTCAAAGATTAGAGAAGTCAAAAATGACAGGTGAACTAATGAAATCAACATTTGATTTGAGTAAAATCTACCAAATTTTCTTTTAGTCAATACTTTTTTTGTGGGAAAGACACTTAATCCTTACCACATACTCATGTGTCCTGACTTACCAGTACCCTTTGCATTTCCTTTGCCCTGGTTGGTGGGGAAAGTCAAATAACTGGCTTGGCTAATGATGTAGGGATGGAAGGGTCATATGTCACTTCTGGGCAGAAGCAGTGAAAAGCCTCGGAGTTCACTTCCATGGCTATGGATACGAATTCTAGAAATTGCTGCTTCCTGAGGCAAACAGATTTCTATAAGGGCTTTCTTCTGAGCCACCTAGCCACTAGCAGAACGGGTTAATTAGACATCAAAATCTCAGAGTTTGCCTATTACCAAAGTCTTCACCCTAACATGATCTTTTGAAATTCATGTTTTCCTGTGAAACATGAATATTATATATTCTTGTGCTATAAAGCAGACATTATGAAATGTGACACACATTGCTTATGTATGTAATGAAAATTATGACATCAATTAACATTCATTTAATAATTATCAGATCAGTGCCACATAAATTATTTCACAGACATTTTTGGGAATCCTTAAAGATATAAATTTCTGAATCCTATTTTATAAACAAAGAAACTAAATTTCAGAGAGGTTAAACTAATATATCAAAGTTATACGATCAGAAATTGCTGCACCTCAGACAGGAATTAGTCTAGGTCCAAACAGGGGTGGGTTTAGCCTTTGAACCATATTACTCACAGACTGAGATCACACTGAAGCGGAGTTAAAGGATCAGGGAAAGTCAGAACAGCCTCCTTGAACTGGGGCTTGTGGTTCCCAGAAGACTCAGTGAGGAAAACATTAGAAGGCATGAGGCAGGTGTCTAGACAGGACCAATAGGGGGAAGGGAAGGACCCCTGGTGTTGGGGATGGGGGATGATGGGGTATGGGGTGAAGGAAGGGGAGGGCGGGAGATGGGGGGGCTATAAAATATCCAAACTAAGGCTTTGAACCTTAGGCTCCTCCTATTCCAAACGTTTATCTCTGTTCTTTTGCCCTTACCAGTCAGTCATCCAAGTCTTTGTTAGTATCAGGGAAAGAACTCAGCAACCTTATGGCAACCACCATCACCCTCTTTATCACAGCATCGCTCAAGCATTTTCATTGTCCCTTCTCTACTACTTTTTCTTTTGACTTAACTATCTATCATGTTTCCCACAGCATGGTTCTTACACTGCTCCCATGCAGTCCTCCTATGATGTTATCTTGGGTCTGTAATATTACATTATATGACCTTTACCCTTTTTTTATAATTTGGAGGTTGAGCTTATATTTTCAAAATATAGTTTATTTTACAAGTGCCTGTGTGGTAGTCCTTCAGGAAAAAAAATGATGTTGAAGCTGCAATATTTATGAAATTTCCTAAGGGCATATAAACCACTTAGCTTTTATCTTAGTTGAAATTACAAAATGAGCTAAGTTATGTTTGATTAAGTCTTATGGTCCATAATGCCCTCTAACCACATGACCTTGATCAGTACGTGTGTCTACTTTAATTCATTGTTTTCATGGCTTATAAAATGTAGGCAGTACATGGGTTCAGTGTGCTGAAGGGCTTAATAAACAATGGAAGAGAGAATATTGGTAATATTTTAGTTCTACATTTCAGACAATATATTATAAATGCAAACTTTCTCATACAGCATATTTCTTCTGATGGTTAAAAATTCTAAATTATTTGATGAATTAGACGAATAGGAGTGGATGAAGACACACCCCCAGTGTTTAGAGGTAGCATTGACTTAAAAAGACATATCGATGCTGGAGAGATGAATCAGCAGTGATGAGAATATATAGCTCTTGTAGAGGATCTGAGTTTGGTTCCCAGGGCCCATGTTGGTGAGTTCATAACCACCTGAAACTCCAGCTCCAAGGAGAGAAGATGCTTCTGTGGCTTCCGTAGGAACTGCACTCATGTACACAAACCCACATACAGACACAAACACATTTGTAGATGTAACCAACCATCTTATTAAATAAGTAACACAGAACCAATGTAAAAAAGAAAACCAAGAGGTCAGAGCTCAGAGCTAAAACCTTACCCTTTCTCCTGCGGTGGTCCTACCTCTCTGAACGAGACCTACTTCCTGTTCGTTTGTCTTGATAAAGTCTTTCTGTTCTGCCTTCTCATTGGTTATAAACCCAAACACGTGACTGCCTCGTCACTGCCTGTAAGTACAGCCCTCCAGGTCTTAAAGGTGTGTGTCTCCAATGCTGGCAGTATCCCTGAACACACAGAGATCTACCTAGCTCTGTCTACCAAGTGCTGGGATTAAAGGCATACGCCACCACCGCCACGCTCTTTCTAAGGCTCTAATAGCTCTGACCCCCAGGCAACTTTATTTATTAACATACAATTAAAATCACATTTCAGTACGAATAAAATACCACCATACACATTTGCAAAATTAAAAATAAATTAATGTTTAAAGAAAGGAAAGGAATGCAAATAGTATTTGTATAAAGTTTATCCTTTCTCCCAATTGTCATTTTTACTGCTGTCTCTAGATTTATGTATAATTATGTATATTTACACAATATGCACATGGTCAAGAGAGAGAGAGAGAGAGAGAGAGAGAGAGAGAGAGAGAGAGAGAGAGAGAGAACAAACAAGCTCTAATGTATTTAATGGAACCAAGAATGCCCTTTGTTTATTAGGCAAAATGAAAGACTTTTGTTATGTTAATATTTTTATATTAAGGCCAAGGGTTAAAAATTAGATGTGCCACTTTAAAGCCTCTTTAAAACTGGAAAGCTATGTAGGCAACTAGACTTATAATTTTGAAAATGATAACAATTTGGATTTGTTAGCTGTGGGTCTTATGTATTTGTGTGGCCTTGTGTAAAGAAAAAATGAATATTCCTTTTAATACTGGCATTTGGATTTGATATGCATTCATCTAAGCAAAATGACTGTTATTTCAACATTTTAAGAGAAATGTTATTCCTAATTATAATCTCAGTTGAAGGCACAATTTTAGAATCCGGTTTTGTAAGAACAAAATGTTGGGTAGTATCGGGGCTTGAGGTCAGTTTGACTGGATCTCTCGCTGGTGTTTCTGTATCTCTGCTAAAATTTTCCTGGTGTATTAAGTTTATCAGCCCAATGGGCCTTGAATTATGCTTGCCTCCAAATAAAGGAGAAAGATGCGTGGCTTTTGAGATTATGATTTAAACAAAGATTTAAAATCATTATATTTGTAAATATAATTCCTTTACTACCGCTTCCTTAAAGCAATATCTTATTTTCAGATGTAAACAGGCAGCAGATGTAAAAAAAAAAAAAAGCACTAGAGACAATAAATTGAGCCTTCTATGATATTTTTTCTGCCATTGAAATATCATTATATTTATAGCAATTAACAGAAAGTGGACCACTGTTTTGACAGGCCTGACCTTGCTGATTTTTAGAGGAATGTGGAAGACTTTGGGAATTTAGACTAGCAAAATAGTTGAATACTGTAAATGGGGCTGAATGGCCATACTGGAAGGACTTTGGAAGATAACGGTGCTAAGAGCAGTGTTGACTATGAAGACCTAGCTTGAGAGGTTTCTGAGGAGAATACTTAGCAACTAGGCTAGAGACCATTCTTGTGATACACTGGCAAATAATGAGACTACTTTTTGTCCTTGCCCTAAGAATCTACCTGAGACTAAACTGAAATGTTTTGGACTAATTTCATTGGCACAGGAGATTTCAAGACAGTCTAATATTACCTCTGTCTCATGGCTATGAGTAATCACTCCTGTTCAGGTCTACAATGAAAAAGAGCAAGCAGAACAAAAAGAAATACAAAATTTACCATTTGAGGAGAAAAAGAGCACCAGGAAATATAATGCTGGAGTCAAGGCTTATGCTGAAATAGGTAAAAAGAGGCCTGATGTGAAATGGAATAAAGGCGGGGGCGGGGGGGGGGGGCTCAGTTTTAAGACACCACCCAACTAATCCTGAAACTCATGAAGGGAAAAGGCCTAAAGAATTTTCTGTTCCTAAAAAGTAACCACAAATCATAGCTTCTGCAAATGTAGTTCAAGAAGGGGACAGAGTCCATCCCATGCTAGCAGCAGAAGTAGGCAGCATTGGCCATGTGACTCTGGCTTTAAGTCATGAATGATACAGAAGTAAAGTGATGGTAGAATCTTCCTCCATGGTTAAGGAATACTGCTGACGTATGTGTGTAGCAGGGCAGTTCCTGCATAGAGGTCCAGGAAGCTCTGAAGGTGAAGCCTGGATTACATGGAAGACCCCAGGATGCTGGAGATGTCTGAGCCATAGGGTATCTAGGTGCTAGACAGGGTGTGGAAAGAGAAAGAGAGAAGTATGTTGTAGATGATAAATCTGGAAGGACAGAGTATCTAAGTCCTTGGACATCAGGTGTGGACTTAGGGAATTAGGTGCTCCTCCTCCAACAGGCCACACCTTGGGACTTACCCAACCATAAAGTTCCCAGGAATTCTATACCAACACCTGATTTTGCATCTGTTGTGAACTTATTTCCCAATGCTACCTTCTTCGGGTGCATTTACATGGCATTTAAATGAATCTCCAAATCTAGAAAACACTCAAGGGTTAGTGTTATGCTATCTACATGTAACAAAGCCTCTATACAGAGGATGGACAGGACAATGATGCAAATCCTGAAGTCACCATGTCGTACTGAGTGGTGGGAAAGAGGAGACAATCTTCGTGAAGCACTTTGAAAGCTCAATGTCATCTGTTTTGAGCAAAGGCCAGGTGATCAAAAAAAGTCATAACTCAAGAGATACTGAAGTCCAACCTAAGCAATGTTTAATGAACAAAAGATTCTATCAATTCATAGATCCAAAGGTTCTTGTTGGCTATAGTAGCATGGAAAGGAGGCACCAACTTAGTTCTTGAGAGAGTCCTTATTCATTCTCCTTGAATTATTCCACTTCCGTACTCTGGAGCCCTTCCATGGTGCCTCCCCGCATTTTCCCATCCCCAGTAAACTTGTTGGGACTCCTGAGCCAGGCTCGGGGATCAAAGTGAACAGGATCCTGCTCTCCTTTGCTTCATATGCTGCCCAGGTTGTTTCTCTGGGTCACAGAGGCTCTGGCTACCGTCTCTGCCGCTTTTGCTGCTCCATCTGGCTCTGGGAGGAGATCCTAGCTGAGCAAACTATTTCCACCCCTAACACACCCTCTTGTAGGAGAGAATGGTACCCTGCTCAGTCTTGGGGGACAATTGCTTTCCCTTGCTATGATAAAACACTGACAAAAGCAACTTAGAGAGAAAAGAATTTATTTAACTTACTTATCCAGGTCACAGTCCATTGAGGGCAGCCAAAGCAGGAACTTCAAAGCAGAAACTTGGAGGCAGGAATTGAACCAGAGGCCATGGAGGAACATTGCTTATTTTAATGGGGTAAAGGAATATGGCTTTACCCCATGGTTTTCTCAGCCAGCTCTCTCAGCCTGTGCAGGGATGGTACCATCTGTACTGTGCTGGGGCTTCCTATGTCAATATTAATTAAGAAAATGCCTCCACAGACTTGCGTACAGATCAGTCCAATGGAGGTCTTTTTCTCAACTGAGATTGCTCCTCCCAAATGGCTCTAACTTATGCCTATTTGGCAAAAACCAAACCAATACTGCAATGATTCTCAACCTTCCTAATGATGTGACCCTTGAATACAGTTCCTCATGTTGTGATGGCCTCCAACCATAAAATTATTTTGTTATTACTTTCTAACTGTAATTTTGCTACTCTTATGATCGTAATATAAATATCTGATATGCAGGATATCTGATATGCAACCCTTTCACAACCCACAGGTTGTGAAATGCTGCAATATGGTGGCCTATATAATAGGTAAGATAACTGTTATAGTTGAAAATTATGATCCCTGATTTATATGTGATTATCTGTTGTTTTGACCAACTGTTCTTTGAAATGTTCTGTAGTATTTCCTACACACTGGTTGTTATAACCAGTGAGTGTGTTGAATAAGCTCACGGGATGAAAATGGAGACTGAATTATATCGGTGTGCATCTTTTCAGTTTACTTTTCTTGATATTCTTTGAAAGTAAACAGTGATATTCTCCAATTAGTTCCTTAATGCCTACTCTAATGATATGTGTACATAAAATATATGATATGTTAAAAATTACAATAAAAGAATACATATATCAAACTCATGGGCATAGATGTGTTATTTTATGAATGATTTGTGACAATTTAAGGCTTGTGAAATTAGGCTTGTGAATTACGTAAATTTCCTTAAAATTGGGTTCCTGAACTGTTCTCTCGCCTCTCACCCCCCCCCTTGCCCCTGTGGTGTGTGTGTGTGTGTGTGTGTGTGTGTGTGTGTGTGTGTGTGTATGTATGACTGTGATAGAGGTGGTAGGTATGTGTGACATATGTTCACACATGCATACACACTCGGAAAGGCCAGAGGAAGGTAGCATTTGTTCCCTTCGGTGACCCTTTGCTTTGTTCTCTTGAGTCAGAGTCTCTTCCTAAACCAGAAACTCGTGGTATATTCTTGCCTAGGCTGGTAGCCAGCAAGCCCCAGCAATCCTCCTGTCTCTGCCTCCTCAGCACTAATGAGGTTTTACACATAAAACCATGCGTGGCTTGTTGCTCAGGTGCTGGGCTCTGAACTCTGACCCTCTGGTTTTGCAGGAAGCACTCTTAACCACTGGAACATCTCGCTAGCTTCTGAGATGTTTTTTTGGAATCAGATTCAGGCATCAGTTTTTTCCCAGAAGAGGAAGAAGTTAATAAGCAGGTGGCTATTAATAACCTTTTGAACAAATAATATTTCCCTATTAATTATCCATAAAAAATTTAGAGTCAAGAACAAACCTTAACCCCCAAATTATTTTCTAAAGGTAAAACATGGATGGTTGAGTCACCCGTCAGAACCATTACAGAGCTTGTAATTTTTCTTCCTTTCCATGACACAAGAACAAGTAACGTCAGACGAGGGCATCCCACCTTCAAATCTAGCGGGTCTGTAAACAACATGAGTATTTTAACCATGATCTTAAGAATCAACAATTATGGGCTGGAGAGATGGCTCAGAGGTTAAGAGCACTGGCTGCCCTTCCAGAGGTCCTGAGTTCAATTCCCAGCAACCACATGGTGGCTCACAACCATCTGTAATGAGATCTGGTGCCCTCTTCTGGCCTGCAGGCATACATGCAGGCAGAACATTGTATAAATAATAAATAAAAATCTTTAAAAAAAAAAAAAAAAAAAAGAATCAACAATTAAAGTGACCAATCCTCACATTATCTGACCGTGTTTACAAGTGAGCATGACGCTCCTTGTTAACACCGGGAGGCCAGCGTGTGTCCTAGGCACTGTTTGTGAACCTGTCTACCTGATTATTCTGTGTTCTCTGCAATAGCCCTGATAGTACTGAACATATGTTGTGGGCAGAAGCTGTCAAGGGAAAAAGAAAAGGCGGTCATTGCCATCTATCTCTGTCACCTTTAATAGCCATACTTATTCAGTTACCTAGTAAGTGGTGAAAGATTCCAATTATTAGACTTTCAGCATTTTCACATGTGATTAAAAATAATTCGATGAATTTTTAAATAACTAGAGAGAAATCATTACAAATGACCACTTCTCTTGCTCAATTTAAAGTCATAGCCTAATAATTAGGCTAATAATTGGCCATGGCTAACGAAACAAAGCGAATCTAAATGGCGAGGCTGAGCCAGGGAGGCAGATGCAGCCATTTCCAGACACAGCACCATCACTTGTGCCGGAGTGTCACAGGAAAGGGAAAGTTCACCTTAGGTAGAACCTAGAAAGGAGAGGTGGGGGGGGAAGCATTTAGAAACACCTAGCAATTTCTATAGATTATGTGCTTTTACAATGTTCCTGACGTTTTTATTAATGTGTTTAAGTAAATGTTTACCTAAGCAATATGGCTCCCCAGTAGTTTTTCTGCTACAAGTTCTCCATCAACTGCACGTTTTATCTTTGTATTTTACAACGTGGTGAATAAAAAATTGCAGACCAGCAGGTTGTGCATGCCGGCTCACCCAAGCACAGCCAGCAGGGCCACCTGGGACTGCTGTGTTCCCAGTGCAGCTGGTTGGCTGTAAATCAATTACAGTCACTTCCTAAGGATTAGGAGATGCACTTGGAGAATGTGCTCTTATGTGTCTTAATTTGACTTTGGTAAAATTCCACTGGATTATAGAAACAGTGCAGGGCTTTAATGTGAGCAGGAGATGAGCCTTATTAAAGGACTGCGGTAGTTATTATTCGAGTCACGTTCACACTCTCTTAGAAGTTGTGTCGTGAATAACTTAGTCATCCTCAGCACGGATTCTGACCCATCAGAAACCAAAAGCTAATGCCAAGCACAAGATGGAAGGAATAGGCTCCTTCAAACCTTCGGTCATCCTGCAGAAACAAAATTATGTGAAAATGATATGTATTATTAGAAAGATTTAGGATAATGCCATAACATTTGACCTCCCAAAAGATTACTCTATAGTAACTATGTTGGCCTCCTTAAAGAAAAGTCTTAAAGCTGAGCATGATAGCCCATGACTGTTGTCTCAGTACTTGGGAAACTGAGGCAGGTCGCTATTCAAAGTTCCAGGCCAGCCTGGACTACATTTTAAGTTCCAGGCCAGCCTGGGCTACATTTTGAGTTCCAGGCCAGCCCGGGTGACGGGATGAGCTCCTGTTTTACCAACAGAAGGACACAAAACAAAACCCAAACAAAGAAAAGGAGTCTGTTAAAATGTCAAGTCTGCCTTCCATATTATATACTAAGGAAATACAGGGCTAATAATAAAATGCCAGTCTTAATGGTTCCGAAGATAGACTAGAAAAACAGCTCCGCAGAGTGCATGCATACTCAGCATGCAGAAATCCCAGTACCGCCTAAAAAAATATGAGCAAAAAATTTAAAAAGTATTTCAGAAGGCATGAAAACTCTATAACACAGGCACCCCCCCCTACACCCATGTCATAGTACCTTAAATAAATATGGGAAATGGCAAAGTGAAAATGGACACTCTGCAGAGAAACAATAGCACTCTGTTCAGTATGTGAAAAGGGCATAAAACCTGAAATTGAGAGCGAGGGCAGGGGGACCCTTTGATTTTACAACCTGACAGGGCCGTAACCGGCTCAGTGCTGAACAAGGGAGTTATACAGTGCTCTGGGTCAGCCAATATTTGCAAAGACTCTTTGTTCCTCGCTATCATCTATTGTCTCTCTGGATCAAGGGGTGCCTTCAAATGGGGCTGGCCTAAGCAGACGGACTCTGCTTCTAAGGCAGCATCTGCCTTGAATTTCTTATCACGCCATCATCATAAAACGTTATAGCAGCTGAGGAGTCATTTTAATTCCATATTCTGTTCCAGGTCAAGGTAGGCAGGCTTTGACTTTATTAGCATTTCTGTTTAGAAGAACTCCAGAAACAGTCTATTTACTGGAGCATTAATGATTGTAGCTAGTGAACAGCAAGCAACAAATGTTAAGAGAATTGTATAGATCAACACCTCCGAGGAATCTTTCTGAAACTGTTATTATAAACACAGAAGTAAAATGTAGTTGCAGACAATTGAACTTATATCCTAAGTGTGAAAAGAGGACATTTAATTGGATGTTGCATCTTTGAATGATTTTAGAGCAGTTTTTAAATTGCAAGCTCTGTAGATACATTTGTGTTCCTGATTTGAGCTAACCACTCTTGGTATGCTGAATGGATTTTAAACTCTATGATGAACAGTGAGTGACTCATGAGAACATCCATTCTCCTCTGACCTGAGGATAAAGGGCTTGAGAAACTTGAATTCATGGTTTTTCATGATCCATGGGAGCCAAGAGTAGTGCCTGGGCAATTTTATCATCTCTGAAAGCAAAATCCATCCACAGAAGCTATTCTCTAAGAATAATTTAGAGACTTTTGCTAGGTCCATTTATTCTTTTGGGTTATTAAGAAATCAATTGGTAAGTAGCCACTGTAGTCTAATAAAATTTTCTTTTACAGCATTTTGTTAAATGTCAACATTTATATTAGTCTTCATCGTTACGATCTTTCTTTCCCAGCATAAAACTGTCAAGAGAATTAATTATCAGAGAGCTCAGTTTTACTCTTGGACCACAAAATCAAGAACCTGATTGTGGCAACAGCAGTGACAGGAATATTTAAGAACAGGATATTATCTTGTTTCATATGAATGCTAAGATGTTTCAAACCTGGTCCAAGTTCTTTAGTGTTTTGCAGTTCTATATATTAAGGAAAACAATGAGCACACTCTAAATATAAGTTTATGGAATAATACAAGGAAGAAAGTTTATCTTTTTCACAGTCAAGAATAAAATTATGTTTATGGGGGCTGGAGAGATGGCTCAGGGGTTAAGAGCACTGACTGCTTTTCCAGAGGACCTGGGTTCAATTCCCAGCTCCCATGTGGCTGCTCACAACTCCAAGATCTGACACCCTCACACAGACATACATGCAGGCAAAACACCAATTCACATAAAATCAAAATGAATAAATTATTTTAAGAAAGTATAGTGCTTATGCAATGAAAGCTATTAATGGGTGTAAGATGCAGACTTGAGAAACTACATGGAATTGTCTTTTACGTAGTCAGTAATTCCTTAACCTTGGTTAGTGTCTTTTACTTGAAATTTACCCAAAACTGTCCTGCACACAAGTATAAAAATCATTCTATGGCTTTTGGCTCCTCATCTCCAGACCCAGTCTTCTCCTCCCCTTCAAAACAGTATCCACTTCCATTTTTTGGTTTAGCCTTAATATATGTTTTAATACTTCTACTGATGTTTTGTTTTCTGGCTCACTAGATTGACTTTATAAATTATGCTTATCTCTGGCACTCTGTTGAATCACCTTCTTTTATCAGTACTTTCCTTAATTCGTCTTCACTTTAGAATTCTAAGATGATAAAAGGAATCACTCCAGGCTCCTTTTCTTTTCAATGACTGATCTGGCAGAAGGATATATATGTATATGTTTATTTCTCTAAAGGTCTAGATGCTTTTCCTTTTCATGGTTGTTTTTAATTTCTGTGTTTTATTTTTCTATATCAGACCTGCAATGCATCTAGAAGCCTTCACGTTTCAGTTTTGCTCTTTCAGTTTTCTTATACAAAAATGCATGAAAAATCAGGAATGAGCTTCAGACGTATGCAGAAAAGAAAGACTTAAGGGATGTAAAAGCCCTTTTCAAACAATGACTGCAATGTGAAATGATTAATTCAAGAACACTTAGCATAAAACATGTTTGAAGATGTCTCTCTGAATTACTGTGTGCATTTTCAAAATATGGAAATATTATGAAAACAGGAAAAAACAGCTAAAGTAAAGCCTATTCCATGATATTCATGAGCTTCAGAATTCAGTGAGAATGTTTTAGGAGTCATTTGGGCAATGACTAACACTATCTGGATAGTCAGATTCTCCATGTGTGTGGTTGATTTATTGCATACCCCAATAAACTTATCTGGGGGTCAGAGAACAGAACAGCCACTATATTAAACATAGAGGTTAGGCAGTGGTAGTACATGGCTTTAGTCCTACCAAAGACAGAGATCCATTCGAATTTCTGTGAGTTCAAGGCCACCCTGGAAACAGAGACAGGCATGGTGGCACATACATTTAATCCCAGCACTTGTGATCTCATGTCTTTGCTTGGAAAGGACACACACCTTTAATTCCAGGAAGCGATGGCAGGAAGCAGAAAGGCATATAAGGCTAGAGGGCCAGGAACTAGAGGCTTCTAAGCTTTTAGGCTTTTAAGCAGTAGTTCAGCTGAGATCTGTTCAGGTGAGGACTCAGAGGCATACAGGATCAGCTGAGGAGTTGGGGTAGTGAGGTTGGCTGTGGCTTGCTCTGTCTCTCTGATCTTTCAGAATTTATCCCAATAGCTGGCACCGGGTTTGTTCTTCTTACTATTAATAAGACCTTTGAAGATTTGTGCCACACGTGTGTCCTCTTCCCTTTGCTGCCTGAATCTGGCACACTAGATGGTAAAGGGGAGTGGAATGGAGTGGCGTGGTGTTCGGTCTCACTGCCGTTCATTCAGAAAAGAAGCTAGTTTTCTTCCTCCAAAGTGAGTATTCATTGGCTTAAGTCTGTAATGATGTCTATGATAGAATGTATTTTTTCCCCCAAGAAAACAAAGAAAGTGAAAATGCGAATGACCCCACACAAATATCCATTTGAGATAAACGTGAAGACCACAGCGCTCCCCTTTGCTCTTAGTCATTACTGCCGGTTGCTGCATATGATTTTGCCTTATTCACGATTATTATTTATTTTCTCGATTTGCCTGTCTGAGAAAATGTGAAGTTCCTTACTTGTAGAAAAGAAATTTCAATTTCTTCTCATTGTACAACTTTTTACTTATGTGATTTTCCCTGCATGCTTTGCTTTCTATCAAGTTATATGGTAATGTTGATTTGTTGATTTTATCTCTAAGCTTTCTTGCAGTGAAAAAAAAAAAAGAGAGAATTAAGTGTACCTACTCTTGAATATTCAACTTTATTGTCCTTTGAAGAAAAACCAACAAACTTCAGCCTCTTAACATTAAGTTCAGCTTGTAAATAATATGAAATTTTCAAATGTTAGAGACATTTCAATGATTTAAAAAATGTTGAAAACTAATATTTCACATTTAAAATAAAAACAGCATGCATATTTTCATTGTGTCTAGACCATACAATAAGAATCATAATTCTAGTTATTTCAATTTATCAAGTATGTCTGCCCATGCCATGGGGTCCAATAGACACTTCTAAAGTTAATTCTAACTTCCCTTTTTTTTTTTTTTTTTTTTTTCGAGACAGGGTTTCTCTGTGGGGCGTTTACCCACCACCCCCACAGCTTCCCAGAGTTTTCTTGAGTGCGATCAGCAGGAAATATTAGATAGAAGGATTTATAGCAGAGAATCTTGCGGAGATAAACAGATAGAAAATAAAGGATAGCCCCGAGAGGGCCTGGAACCTATTCCAATGGGCCCCGACTGTCTCTGGCCCAGGGTTTTTATAGAGATGCCAAGGGGTGGAGCAAAAGACCTCCTCCCCCAGCACAGCCAAGTGCAGACCATCTCAGACACCTGCACTCAGACCCGTGGTCCTGATCATCCTCTATTCGGACCTGCTGGGTAAAGCCACGAGGAACCCCAGAACGGGCTCCCACATTTCTCTGTGTAGCTTTGTACCTTTCCTGGAACTCGCTTTGGAGACCAGGCTGGCCTTGAACTCACAAAGATCCGCCTGCCTCTGCCTCCCGAGTGCTGGGATTAAAGGCGTGCGCCACCACCGCCCAGCCCTAACTTCCCTTTTGTTGCCTGAAGTTTCAGTTACTATTATAATGTTTATTGTTATTGTCTCTTTTTACATGTCTTTACAGGAATATCTCATTCAGAATTTACTTCCCTACAAATAAGAAAGAGAAACACTGATTGTAAGTATTATCTCTTGCATTAAACATTTAGACCTAGAATGCCTAGCCAACACTGAGAATGTAAGCTCCCATTGTTGATCTGTTCTCTTTCCCCTATTATGTAGCTTTTATCCTTTGGTCAGGGGACACTGTGTCTGTTACAAGAAAAAAAGTAAGAAAAAAACACCTCTTCATGATGCCCAGTGGTCAAAATTGTGTCCCAGGTCCTAGCTGCAAAAGAAAACAGAAAATCAAGTATTTATGGCCACGAATGAGGCAAAATATATCTGGAATCTTTCATGCCTTCCTCTGAAGACTTCATTGTCCTGGAAAGTGAATTAATGTCAAACCATTCAAGTCTTCATATGCCTGAAGATTTCTGGATGTTCTCATATGCCTACAGATTTCTGAATGTTCTCATTTCTTCTGAACTCAGCTTTTCCTGAGTGACAACTGGAATGCGGTTGAGTCCCATTGGTGTTCATACAGAAAATAATCCAGTTTTCTTTCTCCAAAATGAGTATTCTATCAGTTTAAGTCTGTAATTATGTCTATGATAGAATGTATTTTATTGCTGGATTCTAAATAATACCTGCTAAGCACTAAGGCTCCATCGCCCAATTTTATTTTGGAATCTTCTGACAAGAACTAGACTGGTTCTCATCATTATTATTTTTGATGAAGGACAAGTCTAGTTTTCTCACAACAGAGAGCTTTGACATTCTTAGTACATTCTGGTTTTCCTCATTTTATCTACTTTTAAAATTGTTTATTAATATAGTTCAGTATCAGTTGGTTCTTTTAATTTGAATATTCTAATTTCTAATGGTTTTTATTGAGATAATTTATACATTTAAGGCTTGCTTTTTCAGTGAACAGTTCAATCACTTTAGTATATTTTCAGAATTATGTAACAATCACCTAAATATAATTTTAGAATACCTTAATCAAAAATTGTACCTATTAGAAGTCACTTCCTGTCTATGTGTTTGTCCTTGTCCAGCCCTACACAGCCAGTAATCTAGTTTTTTACCTATGGATATGACTCATTTTGCATGCATCATATAAATGAGATCATTAAATATATGGTATTTTATGACTACTTTTTGTCATTTAATGAGATGTTTTTAAGAGCTATCTATTTTAAATACAAATTATTTCAATGTGTACATAAAATTATGTATCTTCATGGGGTAATCTGATATTTTGATTGATGTATATATTGAATAATATTTGGCATTTATCTTCATGATAAAAAATCATCTATTGCTCTTAGTTTGAGTTGCACATTTAAAATACCTGTGCTTATTTCCCCAGATTCATTTTCACCTTCAATTTTCTGGAGCTCTTCCCATGAAAGGATGAGTAAGAATAGTTAGTGCTTACATGATAAATAGCATAAAAGTGTAACTCAAGAACTAATACTTAGGCTATTGAAACGATCTTTGTGGAAGGAGAAAAGAGATTCATGTTTTGAAAGACAGCTTTTACAGACAGCCAAGGTACACTCTCACAAAAGCTGCTTGAGGGTCATGTGAGTGAGGTTATCATATCTGAATAAGAGAGTGATTGAGGGGGGAAATGCACAATAGAGCAGGAGGATATTAAGTATAGCTACCACAAGAGTCGTTTTTTATTGGTTAGATAGTATCATGTATCCTGATGAACTGCATTGATCACCCTCTGGCGCAGTTTCTCCTTTTATTTCCCAGGAAAGAAAGAACAAATGAGGAAAAACTAGCAGGGCCTTTCTGAAGTAAGACACACACCTCACGGAAACCCACAGACTGAGAAGGTGGTGGGAGGGTTCAGCAAGGACTTCCTGCTGCATTGACAGTGCTCTCCAGGGATCAGCCTTTCCTACACAAACACAAGGCAGAGAGGGAGGGCTTTGGTGCTGCTCTGCAGGCTCCAGAAAGCCTGAATATGTTACACATCTGTGGGTTCAGACCAGAGGAGATGATCCAAGGCCTGTATCTGAGCTCTGAGACTTATGGGGAGAGATCTGAGGCCCTCAGTTCTCAGCAAAACATTTATGAGAAAACTAAGAGGAATATAAGACCTGCCACTATAGTTTCATAGATCATTTCAGGGGTTTTGTTTGTTTGTTTCTGGTGTCTTAGTGTCTCCATTGTAATCTATTAAAAGAGATTAATTGAAATTTATACTGTTCATATAATTTCATACTATATGTAGGGTAAGTACAACAAGCAAGGCAGAGAACAGACATTACTATATTTATAGAAGTAGCAGTCAACTGTGACCGAAGTAGAGAGCAATAAAATTAGAACTAAACTCACTGTGTCCACAATATCCAAAGCATAGGATACTGTGGGAGCAGAGATCTGGACTACCTCACTGCATCTTTGGGTTGAATGAGACTCAAAGAGGGTTTCTCAGAGGAAATGACTAATGGATACAAGTGGGTAAGTGCTTCCAGATACAGCAACAGATTGGGAGAGGTACAGAGAGAAAGATCATCATTTCAAATGAGGAAAATGGCCACTTTACAGAGAGAAAATTATGCATTCAAAAGACATTAAGCAGTTGGCTATGAGTGGATAAAAGGGAGGGGACAGGAAGGAGCAGAGAAAAAGCTGAAGCTGCTGAAGGCCCCATAATACAGGGCTTCATGTGCATCCTAAAGTACTCAACCTTGCTTGTAAGGGAAATGAACTCACTGAATGATTTTAATTAGGGGACTGTCATTACAGGGCATGCATTTCAGAAAGATTATTATGACTGCTACATGAAAAATGTGTTGGGAGAAATAAGGCGGCAGAAAATGAGTGCCGATGCCAGGCTTCTAAAACTCCACACTAGAGGTGATAACCAAGTGAGATGTGATGGTTGCTCAAGTGGGGATGGAAGCAACTTGGTAGAACAATTTGGACAGATGAGGGAACCAGAAGGTGATACTCTGGAGAAATATTAAATTATCCTATGTGAGAGAGCTGAAAGGAGGAGGAAGTCTATCAGTCAAGCACCATGTCCTGATGAAGGTGGGTAGGGGAATGATGGCACAGTGCACTAAGTTTAGACCCATTGTAACCATTTCATGATTTGTTAAATCACAGGGGGGTTTATTGTGTGCACTGAAGACAGAAGGAGACTTGGAGAGTTTAGATGGATGGCATCCCTTGGTACTAACTGGTATCCTTAGGTAACGGATACCCACATGTTTTTAGCACATCTTTACTTGCCTTTATTTGGCTCCTAAGTCACTGTAAAATTCCCTTCTTCCTCCTCCTCCTCCTCCTCTCCCTCCTCCTCCTCCTTCTCCTTCTTCTTCTTGTTTTTTTTTTTTTTCAAGGCAGGGTTTCTCTGGGTAGCTTTGCACCTTTCCTGGAACTCACTCTGTGGCCCAGGCTGGCCTCAAATTCACAAAGAATTGCCTGCCTCTGCCTCTAGAGTGCTGGGATTAAAGACCTGTGCCACCACTGCCCCGCTCCTTTCTTCTTTTAAGCAGTGCCTGTTCTTTGCATTTATAATGGAGAAGCCCTGAGATGTCGAGTCAACAAGGTCCAGTCTCTGTTCATAAGTAGCTGTCAATCTCAGTTCTTGATTTGCAGCAAGCAGTGACTAGGAGAAGAAACAGACTGATTTGGAGTTGTATCATCATCACATGCCAACTTAATAACAAGCGTCAAGTTTTACTTCGTTGTCTAAGCAGCAATGCATGTTTCACAGTCCTCACCTATTTACTATTCTATCAAGATTTTCCCCCCCTCTGGTTAAAGGAAAAGATTTTGTGCTACAGAGAACATGACCTTTCAATACCCAACCACTGCCACCAGGACCTCAGTGTTTAGTTGTGAATATGGCTACACGTAAAAACTGCATTTCATAGCCAATCTATAGCTATATGGGGACCTGGCAAGTGTTGAAGTTCTGGACAGTGACAATTCCATCCTATAGGGCTACTGAAATGTCTTCTGATAGAATGGAACACAATTTGACTTCATAGTGGCATCCACCCTATTACCTGAAGTGCAGATGGAGAAACTGGACCTGGAGTGGGCAACTTGCACTTTGCAGGGAGGCTTTATGGTGGCATAGCAGTGATCTGGAAAGCACCTATGTATGCAGTGACATTGCAGAGCTCCCACAGAATTGTGATAGGAACATCAGCCATTCTTCACATGGAAAAGAAATAAATTCCTAGTTGGTTTTTTGTTTCTATATCTATAAAGTAAGACCAAACCTATCCCTAACACATTATCCCTCAACCCAAAATTTAAAAAAAAAAATCAATTAACCAGAGAAATCATTTGCCTAGTGATTCTTTTCAAGTCAACTAAACTTTGGCTAAGATCTTATCCTTGCAGTCATTTTAAAAAGGTATGACCATATTAACATTTGCCAGAGTTTGAATTATGGGATGAGGGACACAGGGGTAGGAAATAGCCTCCCAGTTAGAAAATTCTCAGGTGGTGAGGGACACTGGCATGCTTTCAACTCATACTGTATTCAATAAGTTACTTGGTGGTGATGCACTTGTAAGGCAAACCTCTGAGACCAAAGTGCTGTGAACCTAGGACAGTTGATTGTAGCACACACAAAACAACAACAACAAAGCAAATCTCCTCCTCCACTCTCTCCTTGTTGCCAGAGGAGACGACAAAGACCAAGGCTTGATCAACTAACTCTAGGAACTCAATGGTGTGCTCTTGTGTATCTTATCTGAACCATGTCTTTATCAGCCACCTACATGGGATGTACCGGGCAATTTGCCACTCATTGTTTTTGTCTGAATCTCAGGTAGGACTTTTCAGTTCTCATCTCTAGTTCTCGAGAATACTGCTTTTGAAGAAAAATATTGATAGCTACTGCAAATAATGTATAATGCAATTTGAACTTTCCAAGATATTATGAAATTTATTTAAAAACAAAAGGTCTGCCATATATATTATAATACACACAGACATATAATGCATGTATAAACACATTCACACAGTTGGAGAAGGAGAAAGAGAATAGTAGTTAACACATCATATTTTAACATGGTAAATTCAGTAAGTTCTGGCAATCTATCTACAGCCATGCTACTGAAGATAGATTACAAATAATGTTTCTCCTTCACAGAAGGTCTTAGAATGGTGAGTACAAAAATTGATTTATGATTAACATCATGAATCCCTTATCACTTGCAATCACATGAGTACGGCATATGAATTAACTTTACACTGTTACTGAGAAGACAATGTTGACAGAACAGGTGATCATTCAGTACTCAGTATTCCCAACAGGTCATTGATCTGCAGCTTTATCTTCTTTAGTGTTAGGAGAATAATTGTCTCAAAATGACAAATGTTGCCAATGCTTTGTTCCCTAGACAATGGGATCGTGAAACAGGCAATTAGACTTGGGAGTTTCAGATCAATATTTTGATAACTTTTAAAGATGAAACATGCTTTTGATAGTTGCCAAAGTTAAGGGGCTATATTAGGAGGGAGGCTTTCAGGCAGGGAGTCAGTGCATGTCCAGCTGTAATTAATGATGCATCTATAATATTAGTAGACCACCAAGTGAAATTAGCTAACAAATGGCTACTATGTTTTTACTTCTCTTTCATGATTTGCTTTATCTTAATATAAATGTGGTAAAATTAATAGCAACAAACAGTATGGCAGTTCATTTAGTTTAATTATTTTTCACTGCTTTCAAGTGATACATTTAGCTTCAAAGATAAGACCATTTATGATCTTTAAATTATAAAATTTAAACTTTAAAATTAATAATTTTGTTTATATTTAAAATTTTTGAATCATTTCTACCATTCTTTCAGATATAAAAGAGCAAAAAATCTTTTAAAGTTTAGTTATTATTCAAAATTTAATCTTGCAAAATAAAAAAGGAAGAAACTTAAAAATATTTAGTTTCTAGAACTGGATGAGTGAAAAACAAAACAAAACAGTGATTTGCCCTGTTTTTATTTTAACTCTTAATACATCATTAGATTGTTCAGTAAACATTTTTACCTGCTTTGAGTTAGGAAACTGGAATTTTCTTGTGTTTCTTCTCATGTGCCTGCTGAGAAATATCATTCACAGTAAAAGGAACCCAGTACTAAATGTTAGGAGTCACTTGAAAAAAAAATCAAGAAAACCTCTCAAAAATTTCCTACATGAACAGGGACTAAGTCATAAAATATTTGCTCCCTGCCCCCAAAAAATGGAAGGAAAACTAAGAATCCCCGAGATAGCAATTTTAAAGCAGTGATTTATTAAGAGAATGTGTGAGAGAAAAGAGTGTGATTCTCAAACTCTTGGAAATTAAACAACCCACTACCCAGTGATGAATGGTCCAAGGAAGAAATCAAGAAGGAAATAAAAAAAAATTCCTGGAACTAAATGAAAGTGAAAACGCAACACAACAAAACATCTGGGACACATTAAAAGCAGTTTTAAGAGGGAAATTTGTAGTTACATTAAAAAATCAGAAAGAGTATAAATAAATGACTTAATGATGCAAGGCAAGAATTTGGAAACACAAGAGCAAACTAAAGCCAAATCCACTGGGCAGCAAGAAATCATAAAAATCAGCACAGAGATTAATGAAATAGAAACAAAGCAAAGACTACAAAGAGTCAATGAATCTAAGAGCTAGTTCTTTGAGAAGATAAACAAGATTGATAGACTTTTGGCCAGCTGACAGAAAGAAAGAAAGTACCTAAATTAACGGGCTCAGACATGACCAGAAAACCTGTACAATAAACACATAAAAGTTCAGAATAAGGAATATTTTTAAAAAATCATGTACTCCATTAAATTGGGAAATCTAAAAGAAAGGGATAAATTTCTAGATCCATCAAAATCATCAAAGTTAAACCAAGAAGATTAACAACCTAAAGAGACTTATAAAAACAAGTGAAGAAATTGAAACTATTAAGTCTTCAAACTAAAAAAAGCCCAGGCCCAGATGAATTCACACCAGAATTCTACCAGACTTTCAAAGATCTATAGCCAATCTTTCTTATGCTATTCCAAGAAATAGAAGGAACATTACTAAACTCTTTCTATGAAGACAAAATTAATCTAATACCAAAATCAGGTAAAGACTCAACAGAAAATAAAAACACAGGCCAATAGCCTGATGAACATAACATCAAAAAATCATAAAAACTTGCAAACTGAATATAGACATACATCATAAAGATTATCCACTATGACCAAGTTGGCTTTATTCTGAAGATGCAAGGGTCATTCAACATATGCAAGTTAATAAATGCAATGGATTAAATAAGTAGACACAGATAAAAACCACTTGATTATATCAATAAATATAAAAAGATCCTTTACAAAACCAACATGCTGTCATGATCAAAGTCCTGGAGGGTAGAACTGGAGGGAACATTCCTCAACATAATAAAAACTGTATGACAGACCCTCAACTAACACCATGCTAAATGGGGAAGACTTGAAGCAATCTATTTGAAATCAGCAAGAGGGATAGGACTGCTCACTATATCCACACAGTCAAAACATTGGTAAGATTAATATCATAATAATGATCATTCTTACCAAAGCCTATTTACAGATTCAATACAATCCCAGGTAAAATCCCCATCTCATTCTTCACAGAAACAGAAAAAAAAATCCTAAAATTCATTTAAAACCCCAAAAGACACAATATGTCCAAAAAATTTAGAACAAAAAAAAATACTGGAGGAATTACCACTTCTGACATCAATATATATTACAGAGTAAATAATAATAATAATAATAATAATAATAATAAATTAATAATAAAGTATGGTACTGGCATAAAAAGAGACATGTAGACCAATTTAACAAAATAGATCCAAACATGAGTATACATAACTGTGACACTTTATATTTGACAAAGATGGCAAAAAACATAAACTGGAGAAAACACAGCATCTTCAACAAAGCATGCTGGGAGAACTAGATACACACATATAAAAAGAAATTCTATCTATATCTATCACTTTGCACAAAAACAAACTGTGCAGATAACAGACTTAAATGTGAAACCAGAAACACAGAAACTTCTAGAAGAAAACACTGGTATCACACTACATAATATTGGTGAAGTCCTTTCTGAATAGGACTCCATTTACCCAGCAATTAAGGCCAACAATTGACAAGTGGAACCTCATAAATTTAAAAATCTTCCGAACAGCTAAAGTAACAACCAATAAAGTAAAAAGGGAACCCACAAAATGGGAGAGAATCATTGACAGCTATACATCTGAATATATGGAAAAGTCAAAAATAAATACAAAACAAAACCTATAACCCATTCAAAAATTGGTCTTGGGACATGAACAGAGAATTCTCAAAAAGAAGAAATCAAGGAGTCTAAGAAATATCTCAAAAAGTTGTTCAAAATCCCTGGCAATTAAAGAAATTAAAATCAAAATAAATTTGAGATTTCATCATATTCCAGTCAGAATGGCAAAAATCAATAACAAACGCTAAAGAGGATGTGGGGGTGGGGCTATCACTTACTGTTGATGGAGTTGAAAACTGCCCCAACCCCTCTGGAAATGAGTGGGGAGAACTTCCAAAATAAATCTACCATGTGACCCAGCTATACTGTCCTCTGATATATGCCTAAAGGACTTGATAACTTACTCCATAGGTATTGGCTTAGCAATGTTCATTGTCTCTCTATTTACAGTAGGTAGGAAACAGAATCAACTTAAATGTCTTTCTTAGTTACTTTTCTATTGCTGTGAAGAGACACCATGACCCAAGCAATAAAAGACGTCATTTAACTGGGATTTGCTTACAGTTTCAGAGGGTGAATTCATGCCCATCATGGTTAGGAACATGATAACAGGCAGGCAAGCTGGCACCAGAGAAGCAGCAGGCAGAGAGAAAGAGACTGGGCCTAGCATAGGCTTTTGAAACCTCAAAACACATCTCCAGTGACACACTTCCTCCAACTGATCCATATTTCCCAATCCTCCTCAATAGGAGTTCTTCCAACTAAGGATCAAGCATTCAAATATGAGTCTATGGGGCGCGGGGGGGGGGGGGGCATTCTCATTCAAACCACCATGATGTCCTTCAACAGATGGATGGATAATGAAATGTGATAAGTATATACTGTGAAATACTGTTCGCTGATCAAGAAAAATAAAATCACAAAATTTGTAGGTAAATGGATGGAATTAAAAGAAATCATATTGAGTGAGATAGCCCAGGCCTGGAAAGATGAATGTTCTCTCTCATCTGTGGTTCCTAGCTCCAAGTCTTCAGATGTGAGTATATAGCATGGAGTCACTACCACAGAAACCAGGAGAGTAAAAAAGGGGACCATAAAGGGAAGAGCTAGAGAATGGGATAGCAGGATATAAGAGATATGAAAGGAGAAATGAATACAATAGAGGGTGCTTTAATTCAAGAGGGAGGGGGCCTGAGGCCAGTACAGGGGAGAGGGAGTGAAGAAGGTTAAGAAACCTTAAGGATGTTTGAAAAGGCTATATGTATCATATTATTAATTAACTATTTACTCTAAATAGCATATAACACATACAAATCTATGTGCATATGTACATATACATAGTTTAAATGAAGTTATATCACCTGGGCTGACAAAGCTCCTTCCGTGAGCCATAGACATGTTATAACAAAAGCCCCAATCCCAAGCATGGGAAACTCTCCTTTGGTTGGTCATGGGATTCCAAGAGACTCCCAAACAATATAGGCTATTGCTGTTGCCCGTGTTTGCTTCCCAGATGTTGATGGTAGTCCTTATTGCTAAAGACATCATGCACTTTGGAAAAAAGACCTGGACTCGGAGTGGATCTGACTTGAAAGGCTCCTTCCTGAGGACTAGTTTTTGTACTACTGGAACATGTTATACAAGCTTCCAAGAGAGGGAAGCAGTGGATAGTTCTCCCCAGCTGTAATACAACTAATAGTCCTACCCAACCATGATGCCCAGGAAGCACAACAACCAGCATGCCATGATAATCCTGAAGGTTCAGTGGTGGTATACATATGTTGGTAGTAACCAACGGCTCTCTCAATAGGATGGAAAACCATATCTGGTCCCGGAAACCTAGAAAACTACCCAGGGCTAGCAATGTCATGGATCCTAGAGAAGAATCTACCACTGTCCTAATCCAGCATATTTTTAATTGTATTCTACCTACTTATCCTTATACTCACAGATGGGTATAGCTCTCACCACTCATTGAAATAAGCACTTTTTGAAACAGACTACCAGACAAGGACCATTATGAAAAGCCACAACAAAAAGCAAAGAACAACTGATCATGGGTGTTCAGGTGCAAATGGTATGTCTACAACACAACCCCCTCACCTAAGGCTTAGTGGACATTGCAGAACAGGGAGTGGAACACCTGTTGTGACAATGTGTCTCCTAAAAATGACAGGAAAGCTTTGTCCATGATACCTCAGCATGGCTATCTAAATAAGCACAACAGGCTGCTGACATGGAAGGGGGAAATCTCATGGGGTCCTCCACATTGACAAAGTACTACTGGAACTGAGGAGAGCAAACACTGAGAGCAAGAGCAATAGACTTTCTTAGGGAGACGCCCACTAATTGCTTATATAATACCAAGTTCTCAATCATGAAATGACACACATACAAGTACACTAAGTGAGCTGAGAAGTTGTATTTATACACTTAAGCGTGTACATGTAAGTGTGCGTGTGTGTGTCGTGATAATAATTAAAGAAAAAGAAGCCATGATTTCCACAGGGAGCAAGGGGTGTACACAGGAAGGACTGGACAGAGGAAAGGAAAGGGTGAAATGATGTCATGTTTAATTAAAAATAAATTTTAAAAAGAAAAAAACTAAATGTGTTCTTTGACAAAAAAAGAGTATGAGTCTATCATTTCGGTGAATGCAAAGCATGGAGAAAAGTATTAGGAATTCTGCACAGAAGGTGAGTTTTGTGATGATGAATGTTCTCTTAATCCTGGTGAGTGGTAGGCAACCCCACAATAGGGGCAAAGGGCAATGAGCTGGGGACATACCATTCTGCAGCACATTCCTAAGGCTATTTGTTGGCATGATTCTACATTGTAAGATAATTACATCTATTGCTTCTCTTTGGAGGAGGTAGCCTCGAGTGGTTTGGAACACCTTGCCTGGAAAGTGTGTGGTGGAGAGAGACAGTATATGCATTTTTGTCTGCATGTTACTATTTGCATTTCCTTAGCAGCTCATACCTAAATGTTCAACAAAACTATGTGTATTGATGCAGCTTAGCAATTTGGGAAGGAGGGTGAAGCAGAAATGTCAGGACCAAGACAGGAAGTCTCTTTGCAGTTGTACCGGCCAGTTTTTCTGGCAGAAGGGCCAGGTGGAAGTATTTCGTTTGAAGGCATGGGTCATCTCAGCTGAGAAAGAGAACATGAGAGGTGGATACCAGGCAAATTCTAGATGAGAAAGTTGCTCTGTGCTCTTCTTGGTTAGAGGATGCTCAGTTCATTCTTAGAACTTCGAGGAGAGGCTGTGTATTCTATTCAGGTTACATTTACTTCCAAGAGAAGTAGAGGCAGTTGTAGAATACGTAGAGGGAGGGTGGCTGGAGAGGGAGTTCCATATGTCCACTCTAGAGTATCCAGCTCATGGCTAAAGCTCTAAGATTTGTTTGCGTCTGACTCACACATGCAGGGCTACTGTTAACACAGACTGTTACTTTGCCCAATTTATCCTAATTCTGGTTAACATTAATTATTCTGAAGTCCTCATCTGTGCAAGACCTTGAAGGTATGTTAAAATATTTTTTAACAATCCCCTGTTGAATGCTAAAATCCACAGTTTAAATTTTATTGTTTCCATGGATGGAATAAAAGATTATGCCACTTTTCCTTATGTTGAAACTTAGTTTTGATTTCAAACAGAATTTCCTTGTGTCTAGAAATAATTATGTAAGAGGTCATTCAAAAATCCCATGCTGTATTATTACACAATATGGTAGAAAATAAGAATTATCTATAAAGATTTTTTGCAATGCTTTTTTCACAATGTTTTACATTAGTTTTCCATTTCTGACATCATTCGAAATGTTTTCACAGATGTGGAACTTTAATTTCCCTCTGCTTGAAAAACTGCTCCTGACCCGAAACTGCTGCTTAGATGCTGGATAGTAAGCCATTTTTAACCTTCTTTAAGACACTGACACTGTAATAATGCTAAAATGCTCCCTTTATTTCATGGAGTGAGATTAATGGAAGGACACTAATGTCACAGTGTGATATTAGGATGGTGATGACATTGACTGTTATGCTGTGGTTAGAAATGAGTGGGGGGTTGACAAATCCCAACTGTCCTCTATATATCAAGAGGAGAAGAAGACTCAACTTTTTCGAGTGTGACATCTTTGGAGAGGAATGATGATATTGAGTCACATTGGTAGCCAAAAGGAAGAGGAAAACGATTGAGTTTAGTTTAGTCTTGCATATTTTTATAAGGTCAATTCAAGTTGTATTGAAATCACTACATTGGCATTTCAAGGAGGGATTTTGGCTTATACTTGAAAAGTGGTGGCTGTAAGAAAATGCATATTAACTGATTACTATATTTGAGGGCAAGAATTCATTAGAGAGTTGGGGAGAAGGGGTCAGAATCTGACTTAATGGTAAATATAGACATTTTGGAATGAAGAGTGGAACTGGAAAAGTTAGAATTGTATAAGAGAAGGAAAATGTCAGGATGTAGCTTAATATTATGAAGTAATGGTAATAAAAAGAAACTTTTAAGGAAGGTTTTTTTCTGAGTTTTATCATATATGTGTATATCTTATGGCAATGCTGGATTCTCTTTCAAGAGCCATTGTGTGGACTGGTAGATTGACAGCTCAAGGGACCACCTCTTCAGAGCCACCACTCAGACCAGTTTTCCTTGGACTGTTGCCAGTCAGTGACTAACTACAATGGGGGTGTTATTAGAGATGGTTTCTGCTCAACATTGGCTGCTAGGCAACTGTTGCTTGGAGACTCCTCTGCAGCCTGAATGATTTTCTTAGAACTATACTGCTGTAGCTCTTCCCACCCTAACCCTCTGGCCCTTACTCCTTTAGTGGATACCGAGCCTGCTCTTGCTGGCTCTGCTGCTCTCCCTTTACCCTTCAGAAGGCCTATTTCCCAACATCCCTCTTGACATTGCTTCTAAGAAAGGCAAGCAGGTACAGGCACCCACTTCAGTTTAATAGTTGACCTGGACAGCTCTGGTAGCCTGAATCCCTCACTGATATGAACCAAATCCCTGAAATATTTATATTTAATTGATTTATTTTTTCCCCCAAGATCTAGTTATTTAGCTGTATTCTACCTTCTAAATTGTATTTATAGTCCCATCTGTGGGAAAGAGGGACAGAATTACTTTGAGTATTAACAAAATCACTGTCTTGTATATCATCCCCACCAATTTCACTGGAAAAAAAAGTTAAAGGAGTTAATGACTTATCATAACTCGTGCTGATATTAAGAGCAACATTAAGATTCATTACTAGTGGTTCTGTCTCTAGAGATCTGTGTTTCCCACCAAAGCAGAACTTTGAACTTACATTGGCTTACAAATATTTGAGGAATTCCTCAGTGTGCTTTCATTCATACTAGCAGCACAGTTCTCTGTCCTTGGTGCTGGAGTACAGAATGATAAAAACTGATCCTTTTCACATGAAGCTTCTAGTGGCATGGAGAACAGACAGTGCATGAATGAGATGCTACCCAAGCCTTTGTTTGATTTACAAGTCCAATGATATCATGTTCACATTCCGACATCTAGTTCCTAGTCTCTAAAATTAGAGTTACTTAAAGAAAAGTACTGAAGCAGGGGTGGGGGTGGCGGGTGTTAGGGAATCGATACCAGTTCCTCTATGAGAACTCAGCTCGCTGGAAGCCCAGCCTTGAATTAACACCCTAGTGACTAGAGAACTGTGATTTGATAGATGTGCACTAAAGTCAGTACATTTTAAATGAGGACCAGATTTCAAGGAAGATGGTGGAATATAATTTATAGAGTTTGCTTGACAAACAAAACCAAATATTATAGAAAGCAATTAACCTCACAGATAATAGAATTAAATCCTAAAGTTATTTATTTGAGAGTAAGGAAACATCAATTTATTTGTAGCTGATTAGGGCTTTTTAAATTAAGAATTGACCTGTCTTTCATAAAATATATCCTAATTGTGGTTCCCTCTCCTCCAACTCCTCCAATATCCTCACTATCTCCCCACCAAACAAATCCACATCCTTTCTCAAAAACAAATAGGCATCTAAACATTTTTAGAAAATGAAGTAAAATGAGATTTTAAAAAAACAAACTAAGTAGGTCAAAACAGACAAATGAAAGGAAAAGCAAAAAGTCAAAGAAAAAGAATGAGAAGAGACACCCACATTGGCATACGCAAAAATCCCCTAAAAATGCAAAACAGAAACCATAATATATTAGTAAAGACTTATAGGTTAAGAAAAAAACCCAGACAAAGTATTATCAGACAAAATAACCTCAAAAAATGCCATAGAGTTTGTTTTGTGTTGGCCATCTAATGCTGGGGGTGGAGTCTGGCCTTAAGAGTAGTTTGTATATCCAGTGAGACTCCATTAGAGAGAACCAGTTTTTTTTTCATTTTGATCCCTTATCAATTAGAGATAGTTTCTGGGTTTAGAAAGTGGGATTATGTAAACTCTCGGCACTGGAACCCTATCCAGCTCAAACTTCTGCAGGCCCAGTGCATGCTGCTACAGTCTTCAATAATTCATATGCTCATTGGTCCTGCTGTGTTTAGACAGCCTTGTTTCCTTGGTGTTCTCTATCTCTTCCGGCTCTTACAGTCTTTCTACTACCTCTTCCGCAGGGTTCGCCGAGCCATGAGAGAAAGGAATTGATGGACATCCCATTGATGACTGAGTTTTCCAAGATCTCCCACTCTCTCCACATTGTGCAGCTGTAGGTCTCTATGTTTGTTTCCATACAATACAAGACGAAGCTTCTCTGATGTCTATGAGCAAGGCATTAATCTATGAGTTATAATACATTGTCACTGGAGTTGGTTTTGTTCCTGTGTTTTTTCAGCAGACAGTAGTATTTAATTTTCACTTAGGTCCTTGGTCTATCTAGTCTCAAGTTCCTGGCCATTAGAGCAGTATTGGGGTTGGGTTCCATCTCATGGAGAGGGTCTTAAATCCAATCAGATATGGGTTGGTTACTCCCACAAGCTTTATGCCACTTATATACCCGCACATCTTACATGCAAGTCACCATTGCAGAGCAGAGGGTTTGTAGCGGGGTGGATGCTTACCTTTTTCCACAGTATCAATGCAAAGTACCATGAACATTAGTCAGTAAGAGTGAGAGATTGTCAGTAGAATCACCTCAGCTATTCCATGTTCAGTGAGTTGTGTATGTGTTGTCTTCAGCAAGGGGGCCTTACCATCAGTTTGTAGAGAGAAACTGATAACCTTGGCAATAGCCTGGGTTGTTTGAAGGTTCCCAAGGGATCCCTTTTGGCCAAAAACTCAGTTAGATTTAACCCATTCCCAGAATTGGAGAATTTATGTGGTGATGAGAAATGTTTAGAAGGTACTCTGTCTCCCCCACTATTTGGTGATTTCATTTAGATCACCTTTATACATGTATATATTGTAAGAAACTTCTACTGTATTAGGTTTCTATACAATTTCTTAAATGGCCTTCAGTTTTAGCTGTCTCTCAACATATTCCTCCCTTAACCTCTTCTTACCTTTTTCCCTACTGTTACAGGACCCCCATCCATCCATCACTGTCTAGACTATTTACTTTTCCGACTGTAATCCAATCCTCCCCCCAGTCCCTTACTCTGTACCTAATCTCTGTGGTTCTGTGGATTGTAGCCTGCTTATCAAAGACTTAACTACCAACATTCACAAACCCTAACCCTAAGCCTAAACACTTAAATGACTGTGTAAATGTACCACATTATTTTTATCCATCCATTCATTGATGAATGTCTAGTCTATTTCCAGTGTCTGGCTGTTAAGAATAGAGCCGCAGTGAACATGGTTGAACAAGTGTATCTGTGGTAGAATGTAGAGTCCTTTGGCTATATGCCCAAGAATGATATAGCTAGATCTTGAGGAAGACCTATTCTCAGCTTCCCAAGGAACCACTACCCTGATTTCCATAGTGGCTGTACATGTTTGAACTCCCACCAGCAGTGTATGAGTATTCCTCTTGCCCCACATCTTCACTAGCATGAGCTGTCATGCATCTTTTGTTGATGTTGGCCATTTGGACTGGTATAAGATGAAATCTCAAAGAAGTAAGGATGTTGAACATTTCTTTGTTTCTCAATCATTTGAGTTTCCTCTTTTGAGAACCCTTTGTTTGGGTCTGTACCCTGTTTTTAAATTGGGTTGCTTTCTTGGCTTCCAGTGTTTTGAGTTCTTTGCATGTTTTAGATATTAGCTATCGGTCAGATGTGCAGTTGCTAAAAATCTTTCCCATTCTATAGTCTGCCACTTTGCCTGAATGATTGTGACCTTTACCATGCAGAAACTTCTCAGTTTCCTGAGGTGGCATTTATTAATTGCTGACCGTGGTGCCTGTGCTAATGGTGTTCTGTTCAGAAAGTCTTGTCCTGTACCAATTACTTCAAGGCCATTCTCCACTCTCTCCTCTATCAGGTTCAGTGGATCTGGTTTCATGTTCAGGTCTTTGATTCATTTGGATTTGAATTTTGTGCAGGGTGATATTTATGGGCCTACTTGTATTTTTCTGTCCGTAGTCATCCAGTGTGGTCAGAAGCATTTGTTGAGGATACTGTCTTTTTCACAGTATGTATTTCAGGTTTCTTTATTTTAAAAAAGTCAGTCATCCATAGGTGTGTGGATTTATGTAAGGGTATTCAGTTTGATTCCATTGACTAGCATGTCTTTTTTTCATGCCAATATCATGCTGTATTTATTACTATAGGTCTGAAGTGAAATTTGAGATCAGGGATGGTGATACTGCCAAGAGTTCCCATATTATTCAGGATTGTTTTAGCAATTTGTTAAAACAAAACCTGTTTTGTTTTGTTTTGTTTGCATTTCTCAGATGAAGCTTACTTGATTATGGTGGATGATCTTTTTGATGTGTCCTTGGATTCAGTTTGCAAGTATGTATTTTTGCATCTATGTTCATAAGGAAAATTGGTCTGCAATTCTCTTTCTTTGTTGGGTCTTTATGTGGTTTGGGTATTAAGGTAACTATGGCCTCATAAAATAAATTAGGCAATGTTCCCTCTGTCTATTTTGTGGAATAATTTGAGGAGTATTGGCATTAATTCTTCTTGGTAGAATTTTGCTCTAAAACCATCTAGTCCTGGACTTTTTTTTGTTGTTGTTGGTAGCCTTTTAATTACTGCTTCTATTTCATGAGGGGTTATAGATCTATTTAAATTGTTTGTCTGACCTTAACTTTAGTAGGTTGTATATATCAAGAACATATCTTTTACATTTTGCAATTTAGTGGAGGATGGGCATTTTGATCCTGTCCTTATAATTCTCTGGGTTTCCTCAGTGGATATAATTTTGTCCTCCTTTCTCATCTCTAATGCTGTTAATTTGGATCTTCTCCTTTCACCTTTTCATTCATTTGGCTATAGGTTTGTCAATTTTATCGATTTTTCTCAAAGAGCCAAATCTGTTCCATTGAGTTCGTGTATTTTTGTTGTTGTTGTCGTTTGTTTCTAAAAATACTGATTTCAGCCCTGAGTTTATTTCTTGCCAACCACCCATTTTGTATACGATTTCTTATTTTCTTGTTCTAGAGATTTAAGGAGTGTTTTTAAGTTACTAGGATGGGATCTCTAATTGTTTTTTAACATAGGCACTTAGTGCTATGAGCTTGCCTCTTTGAACCACCTTCATTGTGTCCAAAAGTTTGGGTATTTTCATTTAATTTTAAAAGTTTTAAATTTCTTTCATAATTTCTGTCTTGATGCTTTTTTATAAATTCAACAGTGTATTGTTCAGTTTCCAACAATCTGTAAGCTTTCTATTGTTGATATTCAGCTTTAGTCTGTGATGATCAGATAGGATGTAGGGTGTTATTTCAATTTTCTTGTATATGTTAAAACCTGCTTTGTGCCCAATTATGTGGCCAGTTTTGGAGAAAAGTCCATGAGATTCTGAGGAGAAAGTATATTCTTTTGTGTTTTGGTGAAATGTTTTATAAATATCTGCTAGGTATATTTTGTTTTATGATGTCAGTTGGCTTCAGCATTTCTCTGTTTAGTTTTTGTCTGGATGATCTGTCTGTTGGTGAAAGTGGGCTATTGAAGTCACCCACTATCAGTGTGTGATGGTTAATATGTGATTTAAGCTGGAGTAGTGTTTCTGTCATGCATTTGGGTCCCTTTGTGTTTGGAGCATTGATGTTAAGAATTGTAATATCCTCAAGATGGATTTTTTCCTTTGATGAGTAAACATTGTCCTTGTCTCTCTCTTTGGATTAGTGTATTGCAGTGTATTTTGCCAGTCATTAAAATGGATATCCTATCTTGTTTCTTGGGTTATTGGTTGTTATCTCCTTTTCATCCTCTTACTCTGAGGTGATGTCTTTACTTGGTGTTAAGGTGTGTTTCTTAGATTCAGCAGAAGGATGGATCTTGTTCTCACACCCAATCTGTTATTCTTGTCTTTTATTCTGTTATTCTTGGGTAATTGAGAGGATTGATATTGAAAGTTATCAATGAGCAGTATTTATTGATTTCCATTTTTTTTGTGTGGTGTGGGTCTCACCCCACCCCCACTCCAGCTTTTTGGTTTGATGATCTAAAATTATTTATTCCTTGTGTTTTCTTGGGTGTGGTTAACCTCTTTAGATTGGAGTTTTCTTTCTAGCACCTTCTGTAAAGCTGGATTTTTAGGTAGATACTGCTTAAATTTGTATTATTGTGGAATGATTTTTTTCTTCATCTACTAATGTTGAAAGTTTTGCTGGGTATAGTCATTTGGACTGACATCTGTGGTCTCTTAGATTTGTAGAACATCTGTTTTAGGCTCTTTGGGTTTTTAAGAGTCTCCATAGGGGGGAAAAACATTAATTTTTTCCATTAGGTCTGGGTAAAGAAAATAGACCTAATTGGACTTTTCCTTTTCAGCTTTCAATATTCTTTCTTTGTTCTGTACATTTAATGTTCTGATTATTATGTACCAAGGGGACTTTATTTTCTGATCCAGTCTATTTGGTGTTCTGTATACTTCTTGTACCTTGATAGGCATTTTCTTTTTATGTTAGGATTTTTTTTCTATGATTTTGTTGAAAATATCTTCTGTGCTTTTGACCAAGTTTCTTCTTCTTTCTCTCTTCCTATTATTCTTAGATTTGGTCTTTTCATAGTACCCCAGATTTCCTGGATGATTTTTGCCAGATTTTTTTTTTTAGATTAACTCTTTCTTTGGCTGAGATACCCATTTCTTTTATCTTTTTCTCAATGCCTGAGATTCTCTCTTTCATCTTTTATATTCTATTGGAGAGGCTTGTATCTTGAGGCTCCTGCTTGAGTTCCTAAATTTTTCATTTTCAGGTTTCGTCTGGTTTGAGTTTCCTTTTTTTCTATGATTCTATTTCTTCTTTCATATCTTGAACAGTTTTCTTCATTTCATTCCATTGTCTGTATTTTCATTAATGGGTTTATCTATATTCTTTCTAATGTCCTTACGCATATTCATAAGAGATATTTTGAGGTCTCTGTCTTGTGCTTCATTTATATTGCTTTCTTAATGGCCTAGTAAGTAAGGTTGCTGGGCTCTAGTGGAGATATATTGTCCTGGATGTTATTGTGTTTTTATACTGGCATCTAGACACCTGGGGTTAGGATGATTGTAATTCTAGTGTTGATATCTGGTCTTTTCTTTTATGAATAGTTTTTCAGTCTTTGGTTTCTGTTGCCCTCTCTGAATCTTAGGAGCTTGTGATTGCTGTGGGTTGCTTGGTAGGGACTACTTCTAAGTCTCTGTTTGGTGTGACCCCTGGGGGATCCAGGGTAGAACTTATTTTTAGGTATTAGGAGCTGATACACAGGAATGGGGACAAGCTAGAGATTTGTGGATCTGAGAGGATCCTCAGGAGGGAGAAAAATGAAGAGAGAGAAGACAGGCCCCTGAAGGTGATGTGCTATTGGGCTGTAGATGGGACTGGACAATTAGAATTAGAAGAAAGGAAGGAGAGTGAGAATTGCCTATCTGATTCCAGGAAGGAACTTCCTCCAGTGTTGATGACTGTGACAGAGGGATGGGGGAAAGAAGGAAGTCTGATTTCATGGCTGTCATGACCGGCATGTTTCCAGAGAGAGAATGCATTGGGTATTGGCAAGTGAGAAAAAGGGATGGGGTGAGGAGGGAATGAAGACTGTAGGAGAAGATCTGTAAATTCTGATTTCACCTGTGCTTATTTCTATTCACAAAGTATAATAGAAGCTTGACTTTTTTTTTTAATTTAACAGAGCCCTTTGAACATATGATGGTCACATGGTAGCAAATGCCCTATTTATGGCGTTCCCAGAACAATCGTTAAGATAAATTCATTCATCCCAAGAGCTCTCATTGTCCTTTAGTTATAAAATAACTATTTTAGGCTGTGCGCATGCGTGTGCGTGTGCGTGCGTGCGTGCGTGCGTGTGTGTGTGTGTGTGTGTGTGTGTGTGTGTGTGTGAGCTAGAGAACAACCCCAGCTGTTGCTCTTCATGTACCGCTTTGTGTGTATTATGAGATAAGATCTCTCACTGTCCTGGAATTCACTAGTAGACTTGTTTGGCTGCCCCACCACTTTGGAGATCCTTCTGTTTCTGCTTCATGGACCTGTGATCACAAATGTGACCTACCTGCCAGTCAGTAACTTGTCAGGAGAGGGGGCAGTTCTGGGGAAGAGCTTCAGAGGTCTCAAACTCAATCATCATGTCTGCAGGGCAAACATTTTAGCACACAAGCTTGTTTTACCACCTCAGCCTTAAAGGAAGTCTTTTGCGACATCTGTCACACAATCACGGCTGTCAGTTTTCCTCTCTGTCATGTTAACTGGTTTAACGGTGCCATATCTCATTGTAATTGTTTTGTGATTGATTTAGCATTTGTCTACTCTTGGGCATAACACACATTTCTTTGTGTGAAATTTGTGGACTCTGTCAAAAGTTGATTTGCATTATTATTACATACTATCCTCACACAACAGATTCATGTATAGCCTCCAATAACGAGACAGAAAATCAAAATATGGGGCGAATACAAGATGTCAGTACTAGCAGTGAGGCAAGCCTGAGAAAGAACTGCCTTGAAAATCAATGGTCAGTTCTTGTGAATGGTTTTCCATTTTGACTTTTAGTTTCTTAGACAAGTATGTTTGTTAGACAAAAACATTCATTCAAACATATGAATTACTGTGTTGATCTGACTATTGGTAAGGAAGGAATAACATGTGGAGGGGGAGGGGACATTGGTGAGATGACTTGGTGCTTAAGAGCACTCTTGTTCTTTTGAGGACACAGGTTCAGTTCCCAGAACCCACATGATAATTCACAACCATCTGTGACTCTAATTCTGGGAGATGCAAAGCCTTCTTCTGACCTTTCTAGGCACCAGGCAGTCACTTGATGAGCATACATATATGCAGACAAAACACTCACACAAGCCGGGTAGTGGTGGCGCACACCTTTAATTCCAGCACTCGGGAGGCAGAGTCAGGTGAATCTCTGTGAGTTTGAGACCAGCCTGGCTACATAGTTCCAGGAAAGGCGCAAAGCTACACAGAGGAACCTTGTCTCAAACAAAACAAAACAAAACAAACAAACAAACAAACAAACAAACAAACAAAAACCCCAAAATCCCCACTCATACAAATAAAAATGTAAATCTTTCTCAAAAAGAAAAATAGAATAACATACATTGTGGTACATGGCATGGGATACTGTTCATTTATCAATTTGTTACTTTATTCATTTATTTTAAAAGTATTGATTGAGTTCTTATGAGTTCCAAACAGACTAATTTCCAGTTCTTATGAAGTTTGACTCTATTGGGAGAAGGTAGATATTAAACACAGAAATTTATAGGCTAAGAGTCAATATGTATGTCAATAAAGCAAGAAGGGGGCAGAAAGTAATATATTTCTTACTGTATTTGTGCCTAATAACAGATCATAAAAGTATGTGAGGCAAAAATGGGCTAAACTACAACAGAAATGTAAATAATTCCCTCTTAACATTTGGAGATTTCAATAAGCATCTATATCTATTATTATTTGACAGATCCAACAAGCTAATGTCACTAAAGATAGAGTTACACTGATCACCATCTTCATGCTAGTGACTGCAATGACATTTATAGACTGCTTTATCCAACAGCTGCAGAATGTCCCTCTTTCCTGAGCTCACACGGAGCATTTACCAAGGACCACATTCTGGTCCAGAAAATATACCTCAACAAGTATAAAAGAATAGGAATCATACATTGCCATGTCCTTAGACTGTAGTGACATGAAACCAGAATTAAACCAGAAAAATACTAATGAACTCTCAAAGTGTTTGGAGATCAATCAGCACATGTCTATAAACGCACAATTGTAATCAGAGTACAAAATAAAAACCCCTGAAACTATTTAAACCTGAATAAGACCACTACTAAATAAAATTTATGGCCAACAGGGGAGGAATTAAGAGAGGAAATATGTGGTATTGAGTTCATATATCATAAAAGGAGAAAGATATAAATTCAGAATCTAAGCTTTCTCCTAAAGAAAGAAGCCACAAGAATGCAATAGATATCTAAGACAGGAAAACAAGAGAATGAATAAAGTTACCGCAAGAATCACTAAAGAGGAAACAAAATAAAGAAAATTGAAAGCTGGTCCTCAAAGAAAACAAGACAACAGTGATGACAGAAAAACAACCTGTGTATACCCAGTCAGACCAGTCAGGAAAGGTACAAGCAGACTCAAGCACTAATCGGAAATGTGGCATCAATTGTGTATATATGTATATACACATCTGTTTATGTATATATGATCATCATAATATATGCATTAAATGTATAGACAACTTTCTCAAGTGGAGAGAGCAAAATCCATCTGTCACTGAATCGCATCAGACATTTAAGAATGAAGAGGTATCTGCTCTCTACAACATGTTCCAGGAAACAGAAGCAGAAAGAGTCTTCTTCATTGTTTCCATGAACCAGAATAACCCTTGTTACTCAAACTAGACAATACAAACTGTATACAGAAAATGCAAAATACAGATGAAAACCTCTTATGAACACACATTCAATAATCCTGAACAAAATGTTAGCAAATCAAATCTACATGTATACAAACAACATGGCCAAGTGGGGTTCACTGAAGTTCAATGTTCTGGTTCAACTTTCTTTCTTTCTTTCTTTTTTTTTTTTGTACGGATATATTTATTTATTTATTTATTTATTTATTTATTTATTTATTTATTTATTTATTTATTTATTTTATTTTACAATACTATTCAGTTCTACATAACAGCCACAGATTCCCTTGTTCTCTCCCTTCCTGCCCCCCTCCCCTTCCCCTTCCCCCACCCACCAGTCCCACCTCAACTTTCATTTTTAATATAATCAACCTACTGACAAATAGGCTGTATAATAAAAATTATCACATGATCATATTGAAAGATGCAGAAAATGTATTTGGCAAGATCATTTCCTGATTCATGACTAATCCCTCACTAGTAAATGGAACTAGAGAAAGAACTTCCTCAGGCTAATAAAAAGACATCTTCAAAAAGCCTGTGGCAAACCTATGTAATGGTTATAAAACTATATGCTGGTCCCTAAGGCTGGAACAAGACAAGGTTGTTTCACCTCACCTCTGCTATTCAACACCATGCTTAAAAATCTATGAAATGCAATAAGACAAAAATTCCTAGTAGAATATAGGAATGTTACAATATAGACTAATGCATATAAGCCACTTTCCTGTATAACATAGATGGACTATTGGAATTTAAATGTAAAAGATGATCATTTGTGGTAGCACTAAACAAAAATCCTACTTAAACCTCAAGAAATGTGGAATACGTTCAGGAAGAAAATGTCAAACTTGGGTGGACTAAACTGAAGCTAGTATTTATCAATTTGTGTCCCATATTTATGAATAGCAAGACTCAATACTGTTAAGGTGCCCTGCTTGATCAATAGATCAGCACAATCCAAATAAAAGCCCCAGTGAGCTGTTGTTTGGATTTCAACAACAAGATTGTTAAGTTTATATGGCAAGGCAAAAGCTCAGAATAGCCAATACTGAGTACCAATAATGAAAATGAAGGGCAAAGTCAGGAGTCACAGTCCTGTATATTTACAATATAGTACAATTACCAAGACAGCAGATAGTGGCACAGATCTGGGGAACATAACATAGTGTTGGGAAATTGAGCAGTACCAATATAGTCAACTAAAGTTTGATCAAACAGCAAATGATGAAGTACCTTCTTAATGCAACATCCATTTGCAAAAAACAATAGGAAGGAAGAAGGAAGGGGAGAGGAGTAGAGGGAAAGGGAGTGGAGGGAAAGGAACAGAAGGGAAGGGGATGGAAGGGAAAGAGGCTGAGATGGAGGAAGAGAAAGACTTTACATAATTTATTTTAAAACTATAATGTGAAATGAAATTTTTCAAAACATTGCATTGAGAAAATCTAGGTGACCTTGTGTTTGATTGTGATTCTTAAGACATAATGCCAAAAGTGTGATCCATGATAAACTTTGAGAAGTCAAAGTTCATTAAAATAAAATTTAAAATAAGCTTATGCCTGTGGATTGCTAGGAGAATGAGGAACAAATCACAAAGTAGAATAAAATTTAAAATGCATCTAATAAATACTTATTTGTAAAATATACAAAGAATATTTCAAATGCAGTACAACAACAAAAAATTGAAAGTGGGCAAAGATGAGAATCAAAACCTCACAAAAGAAGACACACACACACACACACACACACACACACATATGTATGTATTATGAATGTATGTATGTATTCCTACTTCATTCGTAGTAAGCATGCAAGCATATATTTTGACATTATGTGCCACTGGAGAGAACCACAGTGAGTTACTGTTAAAACCCAATAGATGGATGAAATTAATGCAAATCACCATGCCAACGTTAGTGAGGTTGTGGGGCAAAAGCAACTTAGTCCTTATTGCTGGGGATGAAGAATGGTGTAGTCACCTTTTAAGAGCTTATTGGTTTCTTATAAGACTAACTAGCCTTTGTCTTTGTCTTAGTTAGGATTTTTATTGCTGTGAAGAGACACCATGATTGTGGCAACTCTCATAAAGGAAAGCATTCAGCTGGGGCTGGTTTACAGGTTCAGAGGTTTAGTCCACTATTGTCATGGCAGGAAGCATAGTGGTATGCAGACAGACATGGTGCTGGAAAAGGAGCCAAGAGTTCTATATCTAGATTAGCAGGCAGCAGGAAGAAAGAGACACTGGCCCTGGCTTGAGCATTTGAAAGCTCAAAGCTGACCCCCAGTTACACACTTCCTCCAACAAGGCCACACCTACTCTGACAAGGCCATACCTCCTAATAGTGACACTCCCTAGATGAGCAGGCAGGCAAATCTATGAGCCTATAGGGGTCATTCTTATTCAAAACACCACAGACTTATTCAAATGTGTCCTAGACATTTAACAAAATGAGTAATAAACTACACACTCACATTCATGCACGTGCACAAAAACACACAGATTACACAAGAATGTTTTCAACAACTTTACATTCCCAATTGGAAGTAAGGAAGTTTCTCTTCAAAGAAACTATAACCCTATTCATGAAGCAGGCTTTGTGGACTATTGTGTTAAAATGAATGAGCTATTTATTCAAACATGTTTTTGAAATAGCATTGAGAAAATGTAAATTCATATTGCTAAGTGGAAAAAAATCAGAGAAACTTACTATTATGTAATTCTAACTTTCTAACATTTTCTTTTTAAAAAAACTGATTATTTTCTAGGAGTCATTCATGTTTTTAAGGGTACAGTTGATTAGTCTACCTTTTTTTAAAGTTGATGAGGAACTTTTTTTTAAATGAAAATGTTTAAAATATCAATGGGGTATTGGTGGAAACCAGACTATTGTAGTAAGACAAAGATATGGAAGGAAGAATGATGGGAAGACTATGAATGGTTGTTTGCATGAGGCTCATAATGGGGAAAAGGATGGAATCTGCTCACACTTAGAACTGGAGAACCAAAGATTTGGTGAGAGATAGCATAGGTAATGTAGAAGGAAGGAAGTACCTGAGGATGACTAGAAGAGAAGTTCCTTGTGTAGAAGGGAGGGGCCAGAGCAATGAGTTGTTCTCATATGCAGATCTATATTAATTCTGAAAAATGTATTTTACAAATTTAAATAAGCAAATATTACTTATTGGGCTATAATGACATATTGAGTAATATGAGCATGTCTACTTTTTCATTTTACCAAAAACATGTTTTACAATTTTATAATTCATTTCTTTTAATAATAAAAGAAAAAATGTAAAAAAAATATTGAGACAAAGAGTCAAAAATAGTAGCTAAATTCCCACACTCTATCAACCAGATGATGGCCTTTAGGAACCTGAGCCCTAGTGACTGATGACGTTTTATGCAGATGGCAAGACCATAACTCATAAGAACCCATGGTGCATTACCCAAAATGACAGTCACAGGAAAAAAATCACTTCATGTTGCAAAATGTACTGCAAAGCAAGATAGTGAGATGTCTGCATATACAGGCTATGTACAAATGGCCCATGGAGAAAACCAAAGTAATGTCCCCTTAACCATTCTAATTGAATTGCAATCCTTCTCTAGGACTTACCATTGCTCTCTTGCAGTATTTTTCAATGAACTTCTGCTTGCTCTTGTCTTGTACATTCTTTTTATAGCCTGTGCACACACCTTCTGTCTTTTCACAGACTGGAGAGTAATATAATAACTGTTCACAATTTGTTGTGTAGGGAAAATATCTCTGCAGTTATGAGAGGATGCCTACAGTATTTTATCACCCATGTACCCTGGTTTTTAATATGGAGACATTTCTATAACTCAGGTCACCAAAATGATGCATATTTATGTGCTTGTGTATCTATGTACTTAAAATTGTACATTAAAAACTTCCCCCTAATTAATACATGGTGTATGAATATGCCATTGTGAGATAATTTTGAATATTATAATTTTCAACCATATTCAATACGTGAAAGATTAACTTCCTAGCAGCTCACGCTGAGACTAGAGGAGCCGAGGGCGCTGAAGTCTGAGCACCATGCTCAGTTCCCACGTCACACAGGAACAATGAGGATCTACAGGGAGGGGACAGTGCCGTTGGAGGAGGACACGAAGATAGATAGTGACTCTAGCCACTGCAGAGCAGAGCAGGACTGCAGACATCTGTCACGATGGTTGGTTTAATCACAGAGGCCCAGATGGGATGAAATACATCACCAGAGGTAAGGGAAACCAAGATAAAATGCATCTGCTTTCCATTCATAATCAGTGACAAGCCACCCAAATCCTAGAACAGAGCCAAGCAGGAAGAAGAGCAGAGACAATCAGAAGAGGGACATCTTGAGTTAAATTCAGTGGAAGTCCAGAACTAAACATATATATATTAGGAAGAGCTTAAGGGAAAGGATATGCTTGCACACATGTGGTTTAACAGAATAGAGACTGGCATAGTGGGAACCTCAAAGACTGGGGAATACAGCGAAAATGCTTCTGGCATGGCATTTAGTTAAGTGACCTATTAGCATCAATTGTTTATCCTTACTTGATGGGGACAAAATTTGAAAGTGTGACATTTGCAGTTTGAATTCACTGCTGACATTGTTTTTTTCTGCATGTTTTTTCTCAGGGAAAATTTGAAAAGAAAATTCTTCATATTTTCATACAAGTTGTTAGATGGACTATCCTGGTTAACTGAAACCACTATGGATTATAAGTTGACTAAATTATGGTGGTTTTGATTTTTAAGGTAAAAGCAGTATATTTATATACACATGGAAAAAGCTTACAAACTATGTATCAAAATATCAATGGTATTCTTCAATATTTAGTTATCAGGCTTTAAACACACACGAATGTGCACACATACATTTGTTACAAAATTGATGGAAAAAACTCAGGGGAACTTAATGAAAATACATTGAAAACCACACTCGAAGCTGTTTGCTCTGTGAATGACATTTCAAATTGTGACTAGGAAAACAGGAATAATTGCATTCAGTCTTTTGCAAATCTATGTGCTGGTGTCCCATAGTGACAGGTTGGGCAATGAATTAGTATGGATCAGATGTAGATGGAATCTTCTTTCTCTTCTTAATGGCATCCCTCAGCAGCAATTGCAGCTCTTTTATCTACTGTCCAAGCCCAGGGCAAGATCCTACTGTGGAGCAATGACCTTTTGTTATTTCTGTTCTTACATTTCCATTTGTCTTTTTAATCTGCCTAATGCTACAGCTTGTGTCAGCCAGCATTGTCTTAAACTAATACTAGTATGCCAGAATTTCCCAAACACTTTAACAATTTGCCAGCCGTTGCTTTTCATATAAAATATTTCAGCTGCCAGAATTCTACAGGAAGAAAAAAAAAGGTTAAGTTCATAAGATAGAAATTATAACTTCCCTTTGCCTTAGTGATTTTTCACTTTGTTTATGTTTTGAGACTCTAATACAAAAATGAAGTAATGCAAGGGAGACTAGAAACAAAGCAACTAATTAATCCTGTAATATTTAACTCTTTATTAATTGAAATCAGTTTCTTCTATGCTAAAAATGAGTTCCTTCAGATTGTCTTACACACACACATACACACACACACACGCACACACACACATGCACACACGCACGACTTGATTTGTGATTCTTTTTCAATGATAGTCCCAATTGTTTGCATTCTCCCTAGAATAGATTAGAAGTGATCAGTTACCATGGTGCTTGGCTGTGGAAATTGATAGTTGTGCTGAGTATGGGGAATGGTCTATTAACTCAAACAATGGTTGATTGAGTCTGATGAAGCCACAAGTTAGGAATATAAAATATATAAGACAATGGATCTAGACTCTATAGGTTTGTGTACATGGATGTAAAATATTACCACCTACAAATTCTTTTAGATACATATTTTAGAATCTTGAGGAGAAGTATAAAAATATGTATTCTGGAAAGACAGATACTTTTCATCCATTGAAATTTTATGGCCCACACACAAAGATTGCCTCTCATTACTAGACAGATGTTAAATACTCACATAAAGAGACTAACTGTCTGCTCTGAGAAACAATATGGCCTATCTGTATTCATAGATGGCAATCCAAGATGGAACACTCATAAAACGTAAGAACTCATGTTCAAGTGGGAGTCTGTGAAGTATAGTGTCAACATCAAAATCTCTTCAAGAGGCAAAAGCAGAAGGCTTGTATGGATGAGCAAGAGGGATTATGTACTTGTTATGAAATTATAAGCAGAGCCTGGTTAAGAAGCTATTAAGTTGGGTGAGTATCATTCCTGAAAGTTTACCAAAATAATCTGACTTTCTTTGTCATTACATGAAGGAGAAAGATCATTTGTGTAAATTTAGAGATTTTTTCAAAAGGGAAGTGGGTAGGGATTTTCTAGAACTGTGTGTTTTCATGAATCAGAGGAGTTGATCTCAACTTTCTCCACATATCATCACCACTTTAACAGAGGTGACTCGCTGGTTGCTTCCACTGCTTCTAGAGTTCCCACCTGCCCCAGCAGGAGAAGATGCGGAGACAGGAGCCTGATGGAGCAGACACTGCCACCTTAAGGATTTGTTTTCTCCCTGGTTTCTGACCCATCTCTCTTCTGGCCTTCTGCTCCTCCTCAGTTTAGGGTCCAGATCACCAAATAGTGTCCATTCCCAAGCTTCAGGGGTTGACCTGTTTCCTGGCTCTTTCTCCCAGGTACAACTTCACCTATCCTTGGCATTATCTGTCTGAGTGTAGAAGACTTCTGCTGAAAATAAAAATGTTTTAGAGAAAATTAATCTGGAACAAAGGTCATTCTTCTTTACACCGACAGACTGATTGACAAAGAGAGATGGATTATTTATTTGTTTATTTATTTACTTGAGAAGATATCTCATTTTGTAGCTCATGCTATCCTGAAGTCCACCCACCACATAGCCCAGGAGGTCCTTGAATGGCTAACCTTAAATCTATGATCCTTCTACATTAGCCAAATGTTGGGATTATAGACAAGCGCCACCATGCTCATCAAAGATAAGCCAGACCCAGTCTTTCTTCATGTGAAGTCATGATTACTAGTGCGGGAGTCAGAACAAAGTCCCTACATATGTCCATTTTTATAAACCCAGGAACCTGTGACTGAATTTCTTTCAATGGCAAAGTGACTTCATATATAAATTAGTTTTGTGTCCTGTGTCAAAATACCTAAGAAAAATGAAGGGATTATTTTTTTTATAATTTTCAAATATTACTTATTTTAATGAAGCTGGTACACACAATGTCCATTGGAAATCAAAAGGAGGAGTATTTGTTGAATACACTTCCACATGAATAACTTTATTAACTGCTAATGAAAATTAAAACTTCCTAGCACATTCAAGAAAGATTTATTTTTATTCTTAAAATGAGTTCTCTTCGAGGAAAATGTCTTTGAAGTTAATAATCTTTCTTACAATGCCTGTGGGTTTTTTTTTAATTTGAAAGTGTTTCAGAATTTCTTTCATAAGTATTGTATTTACATCATGTCTACCCCTCCTTCTCCCACTTCCAACTCATCCCATATCTCTGTCACCACTACTCAAATTTATGGCCTCTTCATATATATATATATATATATATATATATATATATATATATAACATATGATTATATATATGGATTTCCCCCCCATCTACATTGAATGCCTATCTGTATTCTTGACTTCAAACCTGAAACTTCTCTCTTTATTTCTCCTCAGATTTTAAAGTAACTTCAAGTTGAGAATGTATTCTTTTTCCAGTTTTAGTTCTATGAAAAATTTCCATTGCCCACTGAAAATCTTAGTTCAAGAGTTGGGCCATTTTATTCTGAAACTTCAGGGCCAGTTGAAACCTAAGGTTGCTAGAGCATCCCAAAATAGTTGCACAACAGAGGTCAATCCCCAACAAACAACCATTTGTGAGAATATGCTTCATATTGCAATCATAGCAGTACAGTTAAGGATCTTGAAACAGGGAGATTTCACACTGTTCACATGAGGTCTGCGATGTTGAGTATAAAGCGCTCAGAGACATACATGTCCACACACACACATACATATTCTCTGCCTCTTGTGCTTGTAAGCAGCTCCTAAAACCTTCAGTATCTCCAGAGATGAGTGTCTTTGTATGCTAATAAGATTACTGGTGGAAGGTAGGCCCTTGTTTCAGGATAGGAGCTGACAACTAGAAAGACCAAGGCCTAATCAGAGGTTGGGGATGTCAGCCCCATTCCCTGACCTCTAAGTAGGGAAGTAGAGTTGAAGGTCAAGCTGAATCAATCATGCCTATCCTGTGAAATCTTCACCAAAACTTAAAAGGGACAGTGTTTGTGGACTTGTGTGTACCCAGATGTTTAGGTTCCTGGAGCGTGAATCCTCTGCCCACCCTGATTGCTCTACATTCCTCTTTTGTCTGGCTTCAGCTGGTTTGTTTGTGATATATGTAATTAAAATAGTTCCCTAGGTTCTCTGAGCTACTCTAGAAAATTCATGTAACTCCTCAAAGAGGATCACATTGTCATCAGTAGCCATTTGATCAGAAGCACGGGTCCTAAATTGGGGCGTATAGTTGGCCTCTGACCGTAGGGGCAATTGTGAGTTGTAAGCTTTAACCATGGGATAGGACACTGTCTCCAAACAGAAAGTGTTAGAAGTAAATTAAATTACACCTCACCTGATGCCCTCCAGAGAACTGATTTGTTGCTGGTGGACAAAAAAGAAATCCCTAAGCACTTTGAAAACCAGAGATGAGTTGCTCTGTGTTGAGTGTGTGAATCAGAAAAGGCTTTCTTGGGATCTTTAAGACTCATTTCATCCACTAATAGGAGTAATTAGTTACTTGCTACCAATTTGCCCTCAATTAATTATTAGTCTTAGCTTTTAACCTTATCATTCAGCTTTGGTGTTATAGCATCTGATTTTGAATTTTTATGTGTGAAAAGCCCTTCAATAGGATGAGATACATGAGTATCATTTAACCAGAGACAACAGGGAATTCCTGTCTCTACTTGAGAATAAGAAGGTGTTGTGGACAGTACTAGAATTTAGCAGCGTCATTGTGTGAGTGTTACAGCTCAGATGGAAAGGAATCCTGGCAGTGGGGAGCTAAGAAATACCACAAAGTCACCCTGCACAACAAACCACACACAGAGAGATTTATTGGGAGGGGGGAAACCCAGAAAGATGGCTGCCTCTGCTCAGGTGAAGAGCATCAGAGAACTGAGCAGAAGACAGGGTTTACATGGGATTTCTTGGGTGGGCGGGGCTTTCCATAGTGGAGCTTTCAAAGGTGGGGATTGGTGGGATTTCAAGTCCAGAGCTTGGGGCAAGCCCAAGGATTGGTGGGATATCAAATCCTGAGTTGGGGCTTTTTATTCTTTAGGGTAGGGCTGGGTCAAGCTGTTAAGGCAGTTAGAGTGTTCTGTGGGTGGAACCTGGTGGTTGGAGGTCCTCAGGGGAGGGGCTGGGCCACTCCATGCCTTGAGGGGCTTACACATGTTTCTTGCTATGTGGTCTTTCACGGTGTGAAAGTCTTATGTGCTGAGTCCAGAAGCACCAATGACAAAATGAAGGCACGAAGGAACATAGAACACCCAGTGGGCTCTATTGAACCACTCTAGTATTTCAGAAATCAGAAACAATGCTGTTTCTGTGGGAAGTAACTCAATGATTTCAAAACAGTTGGCATGGGCTCCCTAATGAAGAAATCTCCCACTGGAAAAGGAGTAACGGGAAGGTGTGAAAATGTTCTCAGCTCAGTTTCCAGAATTACCAGCTTATCCTATCAGCCACTATTAAGCCACAAAACTAAATTATGACAATTTCTTCTCTGATGTGACTTGTGACTTCATTTAATCTTAGTTTTCATGTTTGTGTATATGGTCTAATTATTCTTAGTGGCTAAAGAGAGAATTTGAAGCATAAAATGATACATGCACTGGATCCTTTTGCTACTGCTCTTGTTTTAGAAACACATTGTAAACCTTTCAGATGTTGATTTTGCTTTACTTTTTTCTATTATTCTCAGAATTGATGCTTTAATTTTGCTTTAATGTGAGTATCTCACTGTTAGTGAAATGAAGAAAGGGACAGTTTTGTCATGACATTTTTTTTTCAATTGATGATTAAAAAAAGTGCTGTATATATTCAACATTCTTAAATACTTACACATTTTTGGCAATGATGCTTTTCCAAAGTTGCTGCTATGGCTGTGGTAATCTCCAATGGATGAGGGTGTAAAAAATAATAAAGACTTGGAAACTTTTAAGAAAGGAATCTAACTTTGTTCTCTGTATCTAAAGTAAGAAAGTATGCAGTTACAGTGGTAATAAATTGAAATTTATTTTGCTAACTTAGAGACAGACAGTCCTGGTTTTCTATAAAACATAAAAAGGACACAGAGTCCTGAAAATAAGAAGATTCAAGTGTTTTATGGGTATTAGACTGTCATAACTTTTATTGAAGGTGGAGAACATCTGCTTATGAGTTTCTCATATGTGCCTATCACTGTTATTGTTCACACACACACACACACACACACACACACACACAGAGTGTACCATATCCCCTTATCTATAGTTCTGCTTTCCAAGTTTTTAACTACCTTATACTTAAGTATTGTCTGAACATATTAAATATGAAACAGTTCATAAGATTTTTCTGTGGGTTTTTGTTATAATTGCTCTTTTTTATCATTAGCTATTACTAATGCTGACTATGCATGATTTCTAAATCAAGCTTTAGCAGGCATGTTATACACAACACACACACACACACACACACACACACACACACACACACACACACATTCTTCAAGTACCCACTGTACATCTTGGAGTTTATCTGTCACAGATAAGAGGACCACTGTACCGCTAAATGACTTTCAGATTGTTGCTCTTTAACTGAGAAGATAAAGACAGAAGACATTCAGGGATAGTGTAAAGATGGGAAAGAAAGACCCTTCTTTTTGACCTTGTCCTAATGTGTTACACACCCACTTACCTTGAGCTTGCAATTCTCCTGTCTTATCATTCCAGAAATGTACTGGCACTACAGGACAGTGCCACCATATTTAGCTAAAAATGTGCAGCCTTGACATTTGTAATATTTGATTGCTTGCTGGAGCTGCCATTGGGTTTGCCTCGTAGTGTGAATAATTGAATCACATATTTCCATCATTCACAGCATGGTTATCCATACTCAGAAATAATATAAATTATATGTGGACATATAAGCATAAATTGAACATCACAAGGTGCCATGTTCTGATAGAAATGCATACTTTGTGATTTCAAATGTGCTCATGGCATTTTCAAGGACCCCGAACACTTCAAAGATAGAGGCTGTAGACAGATAGAAATGCATACTTTGTGACTTCAAAATGTTATCATGCCATTTTCAAGGACCTCAAACACTTCAGAGACAGATCCCAGTTAATAGTGGCAAGTCCAGCATAGGACTCAGCAGTATGAGTACACTTTCTGTTTTATATATTGCCCATGCTTATTTCTGCTTTAGACTTTAAAAATACTGTACAGTTGGAAAGTATTTCTTTTGGTGATACCAGAACTTTTCAAGATCTATGATTTATGTCACACTGCTGTAAGTGTATGAAATAGTTACTTAATGGTTTCATAATAGTTTTCTGGCTTTTCACACAGTTCTGTGAATGGCTGAAGAAATATCCCAGTGGGCAAATAATTTCACTTGCTGTGCAATCATGAGGAACTGAGTTCAAATCCTCATGCTGAAAAATAAGCCAGCCATGGCTGCACATGACCAACACCCCCACCTCCATGAACGCACTGGGAGAGGAAAAAGAGGCAATCCTAGGAGCTTGTGGGTGAGGCAATCGAAGCAAAATGGTGAGCTTCCGGTTTTGTGACAGAACCTGTCTGGAAGCAATACGGTGGAGAGTGATTGGAAAAGACACTGTGGATGCTCTGTGTTCTCCACCTGTACTCATGGCATCGCCGCCATCCCACATCATGTGCGCCTGTATCACATGCACCAAACACATACACACACACACACACACACACACACACACACACACACACACACACACACACACGGTATACAGGTCTTTAAATAGCCACTTTTATCCAAGCCTTTCTCCTTACCTTCACAAACTTTTCCCAAATGCCTCTGCTTGTCTTCTCTGTAAACTGAATGTGTCCTTATTGCTTTGGCCACTATCCATGAAGCCGTCACCTTAGCTTTATTTGATAGAGAAGGAGCTGATTCTACTTCATAACTGGAACCAGTCTCAATCAGTGCTTTATAAATTGTCAAATGTCCAAGGATAAACAAAAAGTAATTATGAGCACGGGAAATAATTACTACATTTGGTGCCTATGACAAATAAGATCCTAGTGATCCTTGTCTATTCTATATCATGTTCTCTAGATAGACATTACTCATATCTTACATATAAGACTCAGATACGTTGTTAGTTTCCCAAAGGCAGACACATATTCAGTAGCTAAGCCTCCATATCATATGTTTTCCCATTAAATCGAGCTGCAGATAGCTCAGTGTTTATTGAGTACACTGTTAAGTAATACAGATTTAGACATGCTACAATACATTATATAAGTTCTTGCAATATAAATAAATGGCATCAATTTTGAAATAGTGGAATCATTGTATTTTTCCTACTTTAAAAAAAATTCTTTGGAACCAATTTTCAAAGGAAAGGGGTAAAACAAAACATTACTACATAACTTGTTAGAGCATCTATGGTGCAAATCAGGTGTATTAACCAGTTTGGTCCTTGTCCATCAATAAAGCACAAGAGTAATAACAAACACACTATTATACAGAGTTTTGTTTGACATAAAAATAAGCAATAAATATAAATACAGGAGAGCACAGAAAATCAAAATATCAGGGGATGAGGAGCCACTTGAAGGGACTAGACTCAGTTAAGTTGAACTCTGGAAAGTGACAGATTTGGACAAACTAAAGATGAAGAATAACCTTCCAGGGAACCAGAATGTCATTTAAAAAGGGCCAAAGCAATGAGTTAGCACTGCTGTGACTTATTTTATGGTTGGTGGAAAGGATTCATCTTTTCCTTTTATAGTGTGTTCTGTTAAATCTTTCTGCCCCATTTACTTTAGGCTCACTGAGAATCTTACTTTGGATAATGGAGAATGACTATGTGACATGTCCCACTTGAGCAAAAGTATTAAATGTGAGTCTGAGGTTATGTTTGATACCTGTATCTGTTCTGCAAAGAACAGGTAGATGGTGTTTTTAGCAGCTGAGCTGGAGTAGAATCAGCCATTTTGCATTTCATATGGATCTGAACAAGAAGGGTACATTTACTGTTCTAAGTCATTGAGATTTTGACATGGTCCCTTCATGGCACAGACCAGTGAAAACAGATCGACATAATAACTTATCATAAATCAGGTGATCATAGGTGTCTGGGTCTTCAATTCAATTCCATTGATCAACTTGTCTGTTTTTATGACAATAGCATGTGTTTTTTTATAATGTAACTCTGTAGTACAACTTGAAATTGGGAATTGTGAGACCTCCAGCTGTTCTTTAATTGTTCACGGTTGTTTTAGCTACTTTGGTTGTTTTTTTCCCCCCATAGGGAACTGAGAATTGTCCTTTCAAGATCTGTGAAGAATTGTGTTGGAATTTTGATGGGGATTGAATTGAATCTGTAGACTTCTTTTGGTAGGATAACCACTTTGACTGTTAATCCTATTTGGTTGAGTATAGCTTCTTTATAAGTATGCTATTATGACTATCTGGATTTCCTCTGTGTCTGTTGATAGTAGAATTCAGTAGATAGTAATTATCCATTGTAAACAAAACAAAACAAACAAACAAACAACAAAAATACATGTGCTCTTTTAGTGCTAAGCTAGTTTCAAGCACAGAAGAATGTTCCAGAGCATTTCTGAATTCAGAAAGACATTTCAGAATAATTTTACCAACAAATAAATATACCAATATAGACTAGAAAACCAAAGCTACATTGGGGGCTACTGAGAGTTTTAATAGCAAAGCTTCTGCAGAGTAAGATATGTGGTCTTGACTTTGAAAGTCTGAAACAACTTTAGTAACCACAAATGGAGTAGACACTCCCACAACTAGACAATGTAGGAGGCATCTTTTAATCATGGAAAACTATAAATTACTTGTAATAGTTGATGCTCTAGCTCCACAAACTTACTTGTTTAATGCACATAGTTTTTTTCTTTTCTTTTCTTTCCTTTTTTTGTTATTTTGGTTTTCAGGACAGGGTTTCTATGTATAGCCATGGATGACTTGGAACTCTCTGAGGACCAGGCTGGCCTTAATCAGATGTCTGCCTCCTGAGTATAAAGCACATAGATTTATTGTCTCTCAGTATTATCTTGTCCTCTGCAGTGTCTTCTGAGAGCCTACCTGTGAGCACAGCCATGCCCAAGTTCAAATCTAATTAGCAGGCTTCAGTTTCAAAATATGATTCCTGTGGTTGGAAATGACCCCCACCTTGCACACATGCGTCATATACATACACAATGATCATTGACTTTAAAAAAATGTATAAAGTTATCAAAACATAATATCCAAAGTAGTATACCTCTTACAAATGTTTGTAGTGGAAATCCCACAAACTGTTCAAAGTCATAGAACCTCAAGAGAACTTCCAATTTCCCAGATCATAAAATGAAAGGCAACATCAGTTTTAAATGAAATTATCATAATGTTGACTGTAAGAACAGGCCAAAGAAGAAAATCACAACAAATCTTGTGACAGTTGATGGCAAATTCTAATTAAAACATTAACAAATGCAGTGCACTGAGATTTTGAAATAAAATTACTGTAAAGTAACTCAAGTGCTCAATAAAGCAAAAGGGCAAACAATTTTAAATATCAAAGAATAATCGGCTTATCATGCTAGCAACTAAAAAACAACAACAACTGTGTAAAAGCAACAGATGCTGAAAAGAATTGGGAATATAGTTAAATTTCTAATAAAACTCAGTTGAACAGGGCTAGAAAAAGCCTGGTTAAAAAATATTCAACATGGTCCAATAACAAGGGTTATTCTGCATACAAAAAGTTAACACTGTATGTTGGAGTTAGGAAGTATACAAGGACTTCTGTCATGGTTATTATCTGTACACTGCTCTATTCTCAGAAATAGGATGTAGAGGCAGGAGGGTCAGCAGTACAAGACCATCCTTGACTCTACAATGAGTTGGAGGCCAGTCAGGGCTACATGATATTCTATCTCAAAATACAAAAACAACAAAGGAAATAACTAGAAGTATAAGAAGCACCATAAGAGATGTGTCTATTGATGATGTACTGATATACCTTAGAAATGGAAGTAATTTTGTAGAATGCTTTGTGTGTGTGTGGTGTGTCTTTAACTTTAATAAATGTAGTAAAGCCACAAGCATCAGATTAATATTACAAAACCAATATTTCTGTTTTTATACATAACACACAGAAATGTAAACATCATAATTATATAATGCATAAAATCGATTATAATGAATCTCATAAGAAAATCCTGGGGTTGTTATTATTAAGACTGTGTTATGTTTTGAATACCACAAAAATACCAACAAATGGAGTATAATAATCAAATCTTATTTTATTTATCTTATTTGTGTGTGGTTGTTTTGTTTGTATGCCTGTCTGTGCACCATGTGCATGTCTGGTGCCAAACAAGGCCAGAAGAGGGTATCGAACTTGGGTCCTAGAGGAGAGCAGCCAGTGCTCTTAACAGCTGAGATGTCCCTCCAGCCCCTATTTTGTATTGGGTTAACAGTGTGTGTCCATAAGACTTTTTCATGCACTCTTCATTTCCAGGGACTCTCCTCAACTCCTGTGTCTCCTGGATCATCCCATCCCCCTTCCATGAGGAACATAAAAGATGGGAAGGAATGTAGAAATTTGAGGCATGACCACTTTGGAGTTCATGCAAGGTAAGGGTTAAAAGAAAGAAATGAGCTCTACAAACAACTTATTTGTTCATATTTAAAATTAAAAAATGAAATTGAAGCTAAAGCTTTAAAATATAAATATTTGATGCTTTAGGCTAATGTGTACATTCATGGTTCAAATTTTTAAATTATTTCAGTAAGAGTTGTGGAGCAAAGAACATTTTCTGATATTAATTTATGATTCAAATTTATATCTTCTATAGTTATTTCACAACACTTAATATGTTGATAATATTTGTGCATGTATGTACCTTTCAAACACATGTATCAGCCATAGAATTTTACTTTGCAAATATGCCTATATGGGTGTATAATTACATGAGATGTTAATGTCAGCAATGATCCCACCTACCAGCAAGTGATTAGAAATCACCACCCCCCATGAGCAAGTATGATTCACAAACTACCACTCCAGTGTTACTTGTGGTTTTAAAGCAAAATAAGGCACCTCCATTTTTTCTTGGGTAGTTGTCATCATATTTAGTGAGATAAAGAATAAAGAAGAGTGTACATTGT